>NC_058088.1:142505559-142850665 GCF_014858855.1 Bufo gargarizans
TGGGCGATCCAGGAGACAGAGATGGGTGTGAGCCTGGGTGATCCAGCAGTAAACAGGAAACAACAGCATGCAACGTAAAAGCACATACATATATCACATGGCCCTGCCGCCATTACAGATCAGTACAGATAATTGCAGTCCATGATCAGTGAAAGATGACCGCGTATGGGGTGAGGTAAAGTCCTAATCTACATCTGACGAGACCACCAACTCTCTTCACCTCAGAAACTGGAATTAGCGCACTTTCCGCGTGCCTAACGGGAAACTCGGGAGTCCTCCCACCTGACGCTCCTACGAGCGGAGACGGAAAATACCTTTAAATCACATGCATAACGATGCATGGCCCGGCTGAGTGTGCACTTCATTACTGTCTTGGTTCCTTGGCAATACCGCTAAGTTTCAACAACACCCGCAAACTATGTATAGGCCATTTACAAGTCATAAATAGTTTCTGCTCAGGGGCTGGACACCCCTACCTACTCCATATGTGAAGCAACACTGGAAAATGCCGCGCTCTTCCACAGGAAGCCAGGAGCCCGGACCTCGCCCTGAACCTTGGGCGCACAGCGGATCCCAAAAGAAAGATGGTCCAGCTTCACTGAAAAATACTTGAGGCTTTATTCAATCCCGTGCAGATAAAAACCAACATACAGCAATGCAGAAAATCGACCGGTTTCGGATCACTGTAGATGCGGATCCTTAGGGATCCGCATCTACAGTGATCCGAAACCGGTCGATTTTCTGCATTGCTGTATGTTGGTTTTTATCTGCACGGGATTGAATAAAGCCTCAAGTATTTTTCAGTGAAGCTGGACCATCTTTCTTTCTTTTGTACTCGATATGTGAGGTAGTGGGTTATCTGATGTGCGTTCCACGCTGGAACGCACGCCGACCTACCCCCAGAAGAAGGGAGACATGTGAAGATGGCTTGGGGGGGTTATGTGGTAGCTGTGACATGTGTGGTGGGCTCTGTAGTAGTTGTGACATCCTGGTGGTTTACATGGTGGTTGGGGTTATGTAATGGTTGGGGGTGAACTGATGGACGAGCCGTATGCTGGTAGCGGGGACCGGGTCTGAGAGCAGATATCGGCGTGCGTTCCACGCTGGAACGCACGAACCCGCGACCGGAAGCCTGGAACATGGGGGCCCGGATCGATGGGCGCCTGTGGGGGGGGGGAATAGCTTGCGGGGACAGAGCTTACCTGTCCTGAAGCCGTCTGACCGTGAAGAGACCGCTGGGCCTGTGAGTGAATCCCGGCGTGTGCTCCATGCTGGAACACACGCCGACCTCGTGACCGGAAGCCGGAAGCCTGTGCCGCTGCTCGGGGAGCCCAGTGAAGGGAAAAAAAGGGCCTGAATACGTTACCTTCCCTGGGGAGAAACCTGCGACGTACAAAGCGGCAGCGGCTGTGGTACCAGCAGGCGACTTCTTATCCAGCGTATGAACAGACGTGCCCTGAGGAGCTGGGGGCTGGCGCTTAAGAAGGTAAGACGCCCCTCCCACAAATTCAGGCTAACTTTTCAGCCTTCAAACTTATTTTAATTTTTGGGGGATTTATTTTTGTGATTGTTGCATTTGCAATCCTATGTGTTCAAACTTGGTACAAACTATCTAAATTTAATTAAGCTTTCACCACTCTACATATAGATAAACAATGTCTCATTTTGTTTATTGGTCATGTGACATCACTGACCAATCCTAGCCCTCCTGCACGTGATGCCTGAGCATCAAGGTCCTAGTGTCCTGCAATATCTGATATCTCTGCTTGTCTTCCTGATTACCAGACCCGCTGGTTTGTGACAGTACGCTCAAGCCATGGACCCCACTAGTCAGCCAAAGCCTGTAATTTAGGAATTGTTACATGAAGTTAGGCGTCATAGCGAACGTCAAGATGTCATGATGCAGTTCATGCAAAATGTCGAGGCTGGTCAGGATGCCATCTCTCCTCCAGCTACTGCAGGGTTGCCAGTCGCTTCTACCACTTAAATATCCATACCGGTGAATCTGTATTTGTGTGCCACTGGTGTGCAACTCCCTCTGCCATCACGCTATGGTGGAGATCCCAAAACCTATTGTGCCTTCCTGAACCAGTTCCTGATCCACTTTGAGTTGCACGGGTAGAGGTTTCCCACTGAGTGGTCCAAGGTTGCCTTCATAGTGTCCCTACTGTCTGATGAGGCCCTTGCTTGGGCAAATCTTATTTGGAAACCTGGAGGTCCAGAGACCATTAATCTACAGTCTTTCCTGGCTACCTTCTGGCTGGTCTTTGAAAAACCTGCCGCATGTCCTCCTCTGCATCAGCTCTTCTGTGTCTACGACAGGGTTCCTTGTCTGTAGGTCAGTATGCCATCCAGTTTCTTACCCTGGCTGCTGAACTTGCATGGAACAATAAGGCTCAAGTGGCGGTTTTCTGGGAGGGCCTTTCTGACTGGACTAAGGATGAATTAGCTGGTTGTGGACATCCGAATGACCCAATCACCTTGGCCACAATAATAGATATGCATTTCAGGGAACGTTCTAAGGAGGTTGCATGCACCAGAAAACCACCTTGCTTTGCTCCATTCTTCCAGAGGCCAGTTCTTCCTCTAGTGTCTACCCCATCTGAAGAGCCCATGCAAATAGAGTACCTTCGATTGTCTGACCAGGAACGTCTATGCCGCAAAGCAGAGAACCCGTGTTTGTATTGTGGAGGCAAGGCCCACTTTGTGCGCAATTGTCCACAAAAGCCAAGAAACACAAATGTCTAGGATCGGTTGGTAAGGTGGTCCTAGACAAGGAGAAGTCCTATCAGATACTTTCAGTTCCAGTCACACTGTCTTTCAGCAAGCTCTCGTCCATCAGTACTGGCTTCCTACCATCCGTCTAGAAAGGCCTCTGTCAGTGGCTTCCGTAAATGGACTGCCACTTCCCAAACCTGTGCCATAAGCTGCAAATCGGGGTTCTGCATTCAGAGAAGATCTCCTTCTATGTGCTGCCAGTGTCCATGAATCTGGTTATCCCTGGCTGCGTCAGCACACTCCAGTTCTGGACAGGCACTCCAGTCAGATTCTGCGTTGGGGATGATCCTGTCAGTCCACCTGCTTATTGGAGGTCCATCCTGCTTACTCGCCTACCATACCAGCAGTATGCCAGTTTTGCGGATGTCTTCAGTATGAAAGAGGCTGAGACCCTGCCCCCTCACCGTCCATATGATTGTCCGATTGACCTTCTGCTATTGCCATTCCTCCTCGTGGTAGAGTCTGCCCACTCTCGCTTCCCGAGACCCAAGCGATGTCTGATTACATCAAGGAGAATCTCAAAAGGGGATTTATCCGGAAATCTACGTTGCCAGCTGGTGCCGGGTTCTTCTTTGCGCAGAAAAAAGATAGATCCTTAAGGACCTGTATCGACTATTGAGGTCTGAATAAGGTCATAGTCAATAAAAGATACCCTCTTCCACTAATATCCAAACTCTTTGACAGGATCCAGAGAGCTAAGGTCTTCACAAAATTAGACCTACGCGGTGCATACAACCTTATCTGCATTCGACGATGAGGGCGATGAGTGGAAGATGAGTTTTCAACACTCGTGACGATCACTACGAGTATCTCGTCATGCCCTTTAGTCTGTGCAATGCTCCCAGTATTCCGGGAGTTGGTAAATGATTTCTTCCGGGACCTGCTCTATGTCTGCATAATAGTGTACCTGGATCATATTCTGATCTAATCTTTAGATTTGACCACTCACCAGAGGCATGTACGTTTAGTTTTACACCGGTTGGGAAAGAATCGACTTTATGCCAAACTCGAGAAATGCATCTTTGAAAAATCTACCGTTCTGTTTCTTGGATACATCATCTTGGATGCAGAAGGATCTTGAAAAATTGAATGCAGCAATTGACTGGCCTCGCCCACAGGGTCTTTGCGCCATACAGCGATTTCTTGGATTTGCTAATTTCTATTGTCAGTTCATCCTGAAGTTTTCATCTTTTAAAACTCCGATCTCCACTCTTTCTAAGAAAGGGGTGAATGCCAGAGTCTGGCCTCTTGAGGCTGAAGCCTCTTTCATTCATTTAAAGAGGTCCTTTCCTTCTACACCTGTTCGTCATCCCGATGTCTCCTGCCAATTCTTTTTAAAAGTGGATGCCCCCTCCATAGGAGCTGGTGCTGTTTTACTGCAGAAAGGTTCAAGGGCAAGATGTTTACTTGTGGATTTTTACTTATAGGAAATATAGAGCTTCTGGTCATAAAACTAGCCTTAGAGGAGTGGAGTTATCTATTGGAGGGGGCCCAGCATCCAGTGATAATCTTCACCGATCACAGGAATCTTACATATCTGCAGACAGCACAACCTTTGAACCCTCGCCAATCCAGATGGGCACTCTTCTTTTCCCATTTTGATTTTGAGTTTCACTTTCGCCCCGCCGAGAAAAACATCAACACAACCCCAAACTGGCTGGTTACCCAGGAATCCTAAAAATAACTTTTGTCACGCCACTACTGGTGGCCTACTCTGCCTAAGAATGTGCAGAAATTTGTGTCTACCGGCACAGTCTGTGCTCAGAATAAAGTCTCCAGGACCAAGCCACCAGGATTTTTGTTACCACTTCCTGCTCCCGATGCCCCATGGCAACATATTGCCATGGGTTTTGTTACGGATCTGCCTTTTTCTGCTGGATGTACAGCTATCTGGGTGATCGTGGCGCACTTCGTTCCTTTAGCTGGACTGCCTTTGGCTGCTGAACTTGTTAAACTGTTCGTGAAACACATATTCCGCTTGCATGGACTACCTTGGCATATTGTTTCCGATCGCTGAGTCCAGTTTACCTCTAAGCTCTGAAGAGTTCTTTGCCAGTTGCTAGAAATTGAGCTAGACTTCTCTTCTAGTTATCATCCCCAGACCAACGGGCAAGTACAGCGGGTCAAGCAGATATTAGAGAACTATCTCCGGCATTTTGTTTCTGCCCCAACACGAGTACTGCGTACAATTGGGCTGAGTTCTCCTATAACTCCACTCTAGTGAGTCTACGGATTCTCTCCATTCTTTGTTGTTTATGGACAACACCCTCGTACTACTCTCTCTGTTGCTACATCGTCTGGGGTAGCACCTGTGGATTCCTCTTTTAAGAATTTTTTGAAGATTTGGCGTGACACCAAGGACTGCATCAACAAAGCGGTAACTTGCATGAAAGTGAATGCAAACAAGAGAAGAAGAGAACCGCCTCAGTTATCACTTGGAGATAAGGTATGGATCTCTAAAAATATACACTTAAGGGTTCCCAGTTTCAAGTTTGCTCCTAGGTTATTTGGACCCTTTGAAGTATTGAGGAGGATCAACAAAATGACATAATTTACGTCTACCTCTCTGGGGATTCCTAATGCCTTCCATATATCCTTACTGAAACCAGTAGTTCTTAATCGCTTCTCTAGGGCTACTTCTACTCCGGCTCTGGTATATGGAGATTGTGACGAGGTATTTCAGGTCAAAGACATCCTGGACATTAAGAAGCATGGCAAGCAGACCTACAGTCATGGCCAAAAGTTTTGAGAATGACACAAATATTAGTTTTCACAAAGTTTGCTGCTAAACTGCTTTTAGATCTTTGTTTCAGTTGTTTCTGTGATGTAGTGAAATATTATTACACGGATTTCATACATTTTAAAGGCTTTTATCAACAATTACATGACATTTATGCAAAGAGTCAGTATTTGCAGTGTTGGCCCTTCTTTTTCAGGACCTCTGCAATTTGACTGGGCATGCTCTCAATCAACTTCTGGGCCAATTCTTGACTGATAGCAACCCATTCTTTCTTAATCATGTCTTGGAGTTTGTCAGAATTAGTCGGTTTTTGTTTGTCCACCCGCCTCTAGAGGACTGACCAAAAGTTCTCAATGGGATTAAGATCTGGGGAGTTTCCAGGCCATGTACCCAAGATGTCTACGTTTTGGTCCCCGAGCCACTTAGTTTTCACTTTTGCCTTATGGCACGGTGCTCCATCGTGCTGGAAAATGCATTGTTCTTCACCAAACTGTTGTTGGATCGTTGGAAGTTGCTGTTGGAGGGTGTTTTGGTAGCATTATTTATTCATGGCTGTTTTTTTTGGGCAAAATTGTGAGTGAGCCCACTCCCTTGGATGAGAAGCAACCCCACACATAAATGGTCTCAGGATGCTTTACTGTTGGCATGACACAGGACTGATGGTAGCGCTCACCTTTTCTTCTCCGGACAAGCCTTTTGTCTGATGCCCCAAACAATCTGAAAGAGGCTTCATTGGAGAATATGACTTTGCCCCAGTCCTCAGCAGTCCATTCACCATATTTTCTGCAGAAGATCAATCTGTCCCTGATGTTTTTTTTGAAGAGAAGTGGCTTCTTTGCTGCCCTTCTTGACACGAGGCCATCTTCCAAAAGTCTTCTCCTCACTGTGCGTGCAGATGCACTCATACCTGCCTGCTGCCATTCCTGAGCAAGCTCTGCACTGGTGGCACTCCGATCCCACAGCTGAATCCTCTTTAGGAGACGATCCTGGCGCTTGCTGGACTTTCTTGGATGCCCTGAAGCCTTCTTAACAAGAATTGAACCTCTTTCCTTGAAGTTCTTGATGATCCTATAAATTGTTGATTGAGGTACAATCTTAGTAGCCACAATATCCTTGCCTGTGAAGCCATTTTTATGCAACGCAATGATGGCTGCACGTGTTTCTTTGCAGGTCACCATGGTTAACAATGATTTCAAGCATCACCCTCCTTTTAACAGGCCAAGTCTGCATTTTAACTCAATCAGCCTGACATAATGATCTCCAGCCTTGTGCTCGTCAACATTCTCACCTGAGTTAACAAGACGATTACTGAAATTATCTCAGCAGGTCCTTTAATTACAGCAATGAAATGCAGTGGAAAGGTTTTTTTGGGATTAAGTAAATTTTTCATGGCAAAGAAGGACTATTCAATTCATCTGATCACTCTTCATAACATTCTGGAGTATATGCAAATTACTATTATAAAAACTTAAGCAGCAACTTTTCCAATTTCCAATATTTATGTAATTCTCAAAACTTTTGGCCACAACTGTACTATTTTGTGGACTGGAAAGGCTTTGGTCCTGAGGAGAGGTCTTGGGAACCAGAGGAGAACATTCATGCTCCGAACTGGGTAAAGAGGTTTCTGTTTCATTGTGGACTCAAGAAGAGAGGCTATAAGGGGGAGGGGTACTGTAACAGCAGCTGCTGTATGCCGCTGTTCACCTGCTTGGCGACGTGGTTCCTGGTGTCGTGTTCAGCAGTGATCTGCTGTCAGTGCTTCCCCATTTACCGCTGCAGTCCTGGGCTCTGTCCATGTAGGTATTGTTTATTCAGGGATCCGCTCCACAGTTTCCTTTCAGCCCTGGCCACAGCATGTCTGTTGCTTGTTCCCTGCATCACTTACTTAAAGGCCAGCACGCTTCACTTCCTGTGCTTTATCGGTTAGATCATGTGACCTCGCTGACCCATCCTAGCCCTCCTGCATGTGTATAAGTGGCTCAGCCCCCTTCCCAGATGCCTGAGCGTCAAGGTCCTAGTGTCCTGCAAAGGTTGCTAATATCTATTTTTGTGTTTCTGTGTACCTAACCCATGCTTGAGTTCCTGGACTCTACCTGCTTGATCCCTGCCTGCTTGCCTTGACTCTCCTGTTGCCAAATCGGATTGCCTGACCTGTACCTGTGCCACCTGCCCTGACCTATTGCTTGTTTGACTTTGCATCTGCCTCATCCTTCAGTTATGCACTGTTGCTCCTGGTTACGACTCAACCTGCTGACTACATCTGTACCTCTGGTATCTTGCTCGGTACCTCCTCGTCCATCTGGACCAGATGCCTCGTGTGCCAATCCTTCTCAAGAGGAAGCAACCTGGTGTTCTCCTTTGGGAAAGTCTATCCCCACCATTAGGGGTACTGTGAAGAACAAGGGGTTCACTTACACACAAGAGGAGGTAAGACACGTGGCACAGGGGGTTCACACCTGCTGATTCGTGACAATGCCATTATGCCATGATTAAGATCAATGCCAAGATCAAAAAGCATTTGCTGTAATATGGCATAGGTTGCTGGAATTTTTAACATTATTAATAAAGATGGAATAGTTTTTAACCGTGTTCTGGACAACTTATCGATGGAATTTAGGGTCTTACATGGACAGTGTTAAGGACTTGGAAGGTATATATGTTTATTAGGTAGACTGAATAACTTGATAGAAATCAGGGAAAGCTTTGAGGGAATGATTTGCTGAAGGGCTGGGCACACTGCCTAATACAGGTGCTGCTGCTGCTGCAGCACCTCAAACTAGCAATTCTGTTTAACGAACCCAACCTGCAACAAAAAAAATAATCATTTGAACAGAGAGACAGTTTTTCCCCTCAAAGTCTCAAGTTTCTACATAGGCTTATTGCAAGCAATAGCATTAGCAATAGCAATAGCATTCTGCTGCTCGGCCATTGCACATTTTTTTCAAATAATTTTTATGGCAATACCGCATCTTGAAGAGAAAGGAGTGTTGGTCGGAAGAACCCCAAAAAAAGGGTCTTAGGACAACAAGCAGGGCGACAAAGGAGAGAGTTAGAAACTATCTTGGGGATCAAAGTGAAGGGAGGTTGCCTATGGTGGCTGGAAGCGTAGGAAAACCTACCGCATCTTGAAGAGAAAGGAGACAAAAAAAAAAGGAAGGCCCACCACCAAAAGGGCGCCAAGCTAGATTTAATCCATTGAGGTGGGACTAAATTGTTATTAGGATGAATGAAAATATACAAGTAAATAATTGAATGTTTCAGAAACGATAGATGGAGGAAATAAATGAGTATAAACAGCCCAAGGCCTTAACAAGGCTGGCAAAGATAAAATAAAAGGTATTTCTGTGAAAATACAATCAAATAAAATCAGAGCAATTGACTTACTTCACTGAGGAGGAGGTCAATCTGATAAAACTCATAACACCTAATGGGATAAAACTCAAGGTTGTGTCCTTGAGTGTCTTTAGTTTTATCCCATTGACCTCCTCCGGAGTGAAGTAAGTCAATTGCTGTTTATACTCATTTATTAAACTGATAGGAATAGTACTACTTAACATGTCACTCATATTGGGATTGCACAGTACATTGCACGGCGCACGCGCAGTGCCCCAAATTGGAAGTAAGAGGACCGACCAAGCATCTTTTTCCCATCTCCCGGATCCTAAAATCTATTCCATACATGTCCCCTGATAGGGGACGTAACAGGGATTAAACTGATAGGAATAGTACTGCTTAACATGCCACTCATATCTGGTAGCACAGTACATTGCAAGGCGTACGCGCAGTGCCCCAAATTGGAAGTAGGAGGACTGACCAAGCATCTTTTTCTATCTACAGGCTCCTAAAATCTATTCCATACACCGGCCCCTGATAGGACTAGTACTACTTAACATACGACTCATGTTGGGATTGCAGAGTACATTGCAAGGCGTACGCGCAGTGCCCCAAATTGTAAGTAAGAGGACCGACCAAGCATCTTTTTCCATCTCCTGGTTCCTAAAATCTATTCCATACTCGTCCCCTAATAGGGGACATAACAGGGATTAAACTGATAGAATTAGTACTACTTAACATACCACTCATATCGGGTAGCACAATACAATACAAGGCGTACGCGCAGTGCCCCAAATTGGAAGTAAGAGGACCGACCAAGCATTTTTTTCCAGATTCCAGTTCCTAAAATCTATTCCATACACCGACCCCTGATGGGGGACGTAACAGGGATTAAACTGATAGGAATAGTACTACTTAACATACCACTCATATCTGGTAGCACAATACAATACAAGGCGTACACTCAGTGCCTCGAATTGGAAGTAAGAGGACCGACCAAGCATCTTTTTCCATCTCCCGGTTCCTAAAATCTATTCCATACACCGGCCCCTAAAGGGGACAAAACAGAGATTAAACTGGTAAGAACCGATTTTTTTTATAAAAAAAAAAAAAGGACAGCCTCTGCGGAGCTGGGTATTTTTTGGCCGCGTTACTGAACGCTCATGCACAATGGCTGTAGGCTCATGCGTCCTTTTGCAGAGGTGACAAACCTGGTCAGTCAAACCCAAGGCAACATCATCGACCTAATCCTATATGCTTTTTTTCTGGAGTGTGCCCTGCGAAGAGTGCTGGATCAGGCCATAGATGAGCATGAAGAGGAAGAGTTGTGGTCACCATCACCAGCAGAAGCAGCCTTGTTGTCGTCGATTGCTGGACCTGCGGCAAAGCAGAGAGCGGAGTCTGAAAAAGAAGAGTCAGAGGAGGAAGATGGCTTTGAGGAGGTGGAAGACCAACCACAGCAGGCATCCCAGGGGTGCACTTGGTGTTGTAAGTGGCTGGGTGGAGGAAGAGACCTTCAATGACATCAGTGAGGACAAGGATCGGGACATGGCTAGCTTGATATCCAACCTTGTGCAAATGGGGAGTTTCGGTTATGCAAATGGTCTGTTTGCAGTTGTTTGCGGTGTGTTAAATGGTGAGTTTGGTCTGTCAGAGTCTGGTCCTTCATTGTGAAGCCGGCGTAACCTTTACACTTCCTGATCGATACAACATCATGCCTGATGTTTTAAAGCATGTTATTCCAAACAATTTAGGAATTTTAGTTGATTTATGCCCTTTTGGATTAAAACCCGACTCTGCGTCAACTACGTAATTTTCCATGGGAGTTTTGCCATGGATCCCCCTCCGGCATGCCACAGTCCAGGTGTTAGTCCCCTTGAAACAACTTTTCCATCACTATTGTGGCCAGAAAGAGTCCCAGTGGGTTTTAAAATTCGCCTGCCTATTGAAGTCTATGGCGGTTCGCGAACATTTGTGAAAATTAGCGTTCGCCGCCCGCGAACGGAAATTCTTTTTGTTCGCGACATCTCTAATTCCCAACCAAGGGACAATGCAACATTGCACAGTGCTAACATCTCGGCCACCTCCTTCAGCCACTATTCTGATTCTGCCACTCGCCTTATGCCACACACCTGCTGCCATGGTCTCCTACTGCCACCCACCATTTTTTGCTGTTACTGTCACTGCTGTTGCACCCACCATGTGACTGGGCCACTGTGTTGACTCCTCATACGTTTGCCACTCTCATCACTCTATGTAGCATTTTGCTGGAGTAATATCACAAGTTCTCTCAGTTCAAGGATTATGTCCCCATCAATCTGCTACATTTTAGTCTTGTCCTTATTGGTGTTATAATTGCAATGCTGAAGAGTCTATGTTTTTTTTAAACCCTAATTTTTTTACCCCATGCTTTCCCAGAGCCATAACTACCATTTATCTCCAAAAGCCTGTTGTAATTTTTCTACATTTAATGAGTTTCCAATAAGCATATTTTCCAACATCAATGTTAAAGATGAGCAAAGTTTAAAAAAAAAAAAATCGCTTCTCCGAATTAAAAAAAAATATTTTGATTTGATCCGAATTATTTTGTGATGAATCACTGCTATTAGACCACTCTTTTACCCCAATAACAGAAGGAATGTGTTATACAATAACTTTTCTATGAAACCACGTGAACAACCCAATAACAGTAGCATTAGACTACGTTTCACCCAAGTTAGTTATTCAAGGTGTAATAGAATTACTTATCTATTAACCAAGGGGCACTCTGTTTAATTAGTCCCAGCACTCTCTCTATGCTCTCCCTACACTGTCTCTGCGCTGTTCCTGAACTCTTCTTATTTAATATTTTACAATTGAAGGCCTTCTTAATCACTGTCCATAGCTCTTGGCACATCTCTCCCTGTACCCTATAATCAGCTAGCTTCTGAATGGCTGTCTGCATGGAATTATGGGTGATTTCATGTTCCTAAACCTCTTACTTTCACTTTGTAACTTGTGTAGCCACCGTTTTAGGAAAAAATAAAAAATAAAATATTGATTCTTTAGTATAAAGCACTTAATCAGATTTTTTCCTAAAATTTGGAGCGAATTCCACTTCGTCAGCTTTGATTCACTCAACACTAGATGCCGGGACTCGGACCACCACCAATGTGATAATGATGACCTACCCCTTTAAGTGTGACTTCCGATTAAGTGACTTTATATTCAGGGACTTAAGAAGGGAACAACATTCAGTTGTTTATCATTTTCATTGCATGTTTTATTAAGTTTTTCTTCTTTTTTATTTTATTCTTTTTTCTAGCGTAATCCCAGTTAGCAAAGTACAGTATGTGTTCCATGATTGACAATGTAGTCCAATGCACATCTTGTAAAATGTGGCAGTCCTGGAAAAGCCATTTGAGGGTGCATACTTTGTGCAAAATGTGTGCATGTTTGGAATCCCAGATCCTTATTTAAATAGCTTTTTGACACAGATATCTCGGCAATATGAAAAAGAGTCTGCTGCTCACAGAGCAGACACACTATTGGGTAGATGAAAGGGAAGGTAGTAGAATGGAAGATCAGGAAGGTAGCTACCTGAGCTATAAGTAGAAAGTGGGGTAGAGGGAGGAGTGCCAGGGCTAACCCTGATCTGACACACCCCAATAAGTTTGCAAGGTTGGCAGATAAGAGGGATGTCAATTCAGGTATGGCACTGCTGCAGCAAGACAAAGCTCCAGTAACTAGGGGACCAGGAATGAAGGGCAGGCCAGACAGATGGTAGAAGTGGGAAACTCAATCATAAGGGTTAATCATAGGAACATCTGTCACAAAGACCAGGTTTACTGAATGTTTTATTGTCTTCCTGGTGCTCGAGTTTGACATACAGTATTGTGGAACAAATTTACAAATTACTGGGAGGGCTGGTGAAGACCCAGCAGTCCTGGACCACATTGGAACCAATGAGTAAGTCATAAGTAGGTGGAGGAAAAGTTATTTCAGTGACCTAGGTCCCAAGCTCAGGGCAAGAACCTCAAAGCTAGTATTTTCTAAAATACTACCTACACCTTGAGCCTCACCAGAAAGGCTGCAGGTGTGAGGTTAAAACTGGCTCAAAAACTGTTTCAGGATGGAGAGGTTTTGGTTCCTGAAGAACTGGGCCGACTTCTCTGTTGGCTACAGGCTCTATCATGAGGATGGGCTGCACCTCAATGGGGAAGGTGCATCTGTTTTGGGAGAGAAGATGGCCGGAAGGTTGGAGGAGTGTTTAAACTAGGAACTGGGGGAAAGGGCAATTACATTATAGGAGGGTAAGACAGAAAGTGACCTGGGGCGAGGTAATGGGACTGGGGGTAAAATGGAGGGAGGGACTAGAACAGTTCATATGGAAAGGTGTAGGGTAAAAAAAAAAAACATCCAAAAACGTCTTAATTGTATGTATACTAAAGCCAGAAGCCTGACCAATAAAAGTTGTGAACTGGATTTAGTAATGTCTGAGGAGGACTATGACATAGTGGGAATAATTGAGACATGGCTGGATGACAGCTATGACTGGGCAGTTAACACACAGGGTTACAGTCTATTTAGAAAGGATCGTCAAAACCGGAGAGGGGGAGGCGTATGCCTTTATGTAAAGTCCTGTCTAAAGCTCGCACTGCGGGACGATATAAGTGAGGTAAATAAAAATGTGGAGGCAAAAATACTAATAAAATACTAATAGGAGTTTGTTATATGCTACCTAATATACCAGAAAATCTGTGACTAAGGGAAACAGATGAGGCGGCAAAACATAATGAGGTCATTATTATTGGGAACTTCAACTTTCAAGATATAGACTGGGAAACTGAAACTTGTGGATCTCATAACGGAAACAAGTTCTTGGCAATAAATAAAGACAATTACTTTTACCAACTCGTTCTGGATCGTACTAGACAGATGGCCATGCTGGACTCAGTATTAACCAATAGACTTGACAGAACAGCAAGACGTGCAGGTTGGGGGACACCTGGGAAATACTGACCATAAAATAATAACTAGAGATGAGCAAATTTTTCAAAAATTTGATTCGGACATTTTGCCGAATTTCCAAAATTTATTTGTGATGAATTGCGTCAAGAAACAGCTATTTCCTGTCTGCAGAGAGCCTGTATATTGGTGTATAATACTGCATTGCAGAAACATGCATAGGTAGTCCGCTGTGGTAGTGAAATAGTTACTTTGCGTCTGTATGACCGACAGCTGACAGTATTGGGAGGGTGGCAACCGCTTGTGGAGTCAACACAGTGGCCCAGTCACAGAGTGGTGAGGGTTGCAAATGCATGCGGAGTCAACATAGTGGACAGTCACAGAGTGGTGAGGGACAGGTGGCAAATGCATAAGGAATCAACACAGTGGCCCAGTCATAGAGTGATGAGAGTGGCAAACGTATGAGGAGTCAACACAGTGGCCCAGTCACATTGTGGGTGCAACAGCAGTGACAGTAACAGCAAAAAATGGTGGGTGGCAGTAGGAGACCATGGCAGCAGGTGTGTGGCATAAGGCGAGTGGCAGAATCAGAATAGTGGCTGAAGGAGGTGGCCAGAAGAAGCGGGTCTCTTTTCACAAAGTTTGTGTGTGGCACCCAAAAAGATCTAGTCTGATGCATCAGGCACTGGCATATGGAAATCCTGTGTTATGGGTGGAAGTGTCAATCGAGGCTCACCTGAGTCAGAGGACACCCGAGCTGGAGGTATGGAGTCCAGTGGCAAAGGCCCACAGAAGCAGGAGGCAGGTAGCGTGGTCGATCAGTCCGGGTCAGCAGCAGAGATGGCAGCGAGATAACAGCAGGAGTAGACGGAGGCATGGTCGGTGGTAAGCAGTGAGTCAATGCAGGCGACAATTCAGCGAGGTCAAACGGTCCGGGTTGGCAATGATGGTAGATCAGCAATAGTGGTGGAGGAGCAGAGAGGAAGCTTGCTACAGGCTTGGAGGCACAATAACCAGCAAAGGGCTGGGTTCAAGGGCTGGGTTTTATAGGGAAGTAGCAGGTGCAAGAGAATAGTCCAAGGAGAGACGGTAGCCTAGTGGGTAGAGCTACTGCCTGGGACATGACTGGCCACGGGTTCGAGTCCTGACATTCTGGCTGATCCACACATGATTCATCTTTACGAAAGGTCAGTCTCTCCACATTTTAGGTGGAATGGAAATTTATCCTTGGGGTAATTTTGCCCCCACCCACACTGATGCCACACTACTGGCTGGACAGGAAGGCTTGTCCAGGGCAATCAAGTTTGGCTGCCTAGTAATCCAGGGGATCTTGGATATCAGGTGCAGACTAAGTATGACTCATATGCTAGTTCAGGTTCTGCCTTATGTCTTGTTGCTGCTGGTGGGTGGTTTCTTCAGTAGTCGGGTGAAGAAAAGTGCTCATTAGAGACTCCAGAGTTAACTTGCTTCTGATGGAGCTTGTGCTGCTCCTGCCCCCCCCACCCCCCTGCAGCAGCCGCCATGGCAGTGGAACGTGAGCGCAGAGGGCCCCCCTGCACAGTCCTTTGTGAGGATGGGCGATGGTGCACATGGGATGTCTCAGTACTAGTTAAAGGGAACCTGTCACCGGGATTTTGTGCAAAGAGCTGAGGACATGTATTGCTAGAGGGCCGCTAGCACATCCACATTACCCAGTCCCCATAGCTCTGTGTGCTTTTATTGTGTAAAAAAACGATTTGATACATATGCAAATTAATCTGAGAAGAGTCCTGTCCCTAAGATGAGTCAGGGACAGGACTCATTTCAGGTTAATTTGCATATGTATCAAATCTGTTTTTTAACACAATAAAAGCACACAGAGCTATGGGGACTGGATATTGCGGATGTGCTAGCAGACATATAGCAACCCATGCCCTCAGCTCTATACTCTAAATCCAGGTGACAGGTTCCCTTTAAGTTTATTCTTCCTCTTAGCGGGTGAAAAAAAGGCCCCCATTTTGCAGCGGTAGCAAGTGTCCAACATGGTGGAGAGACAGTAGTCACCCCTTTCCCAAAGGGTGATAATACCGCTGTCACTATGCAAGCAACTCAGAATGCATCTGGCCATTTGTGCAAGGGACTCGAAGGGACTTCCAGCCCCCATCTCCACTGCATACTGTGCCACAGTGTCACAGTGTCTTGGGGTCATCTTCTTGGTCTTCCTCATCGGTCTCTACCTGCTCCTCTCCTGTCACTTTTGCAGAAAATGTCCTCCTCCTCCTATAGTTCAGCCCCCACAGGGCTCAGGTGGCTGTGATGTAGGCACCAAGTCTCCTGTCCCCTGTCCAGCCAGCCGAAATGCACGTCAGGGCAGGCGCCATCCTAGAGGAGACACAGTATGGGTAATTGTTTTTGGTCCTGCACATTTTGCTACTGATAATTATTGCACTTGAACTTTATTGGTTCTCTTTTTCTTTTGTAGACATATATTAACTATTACCACTGTGTTCTCTTTCAGTAGCTGTCGCCTTTTTTCCCTGCACCTATGCATACTTGGTTTTAACTCATGTATTTATTCATTAATAAAATAGATATTGATTGCAAGCGGTCTGGCATTCATCATAGGTATTCTAGCCAGATTTTACAGCATCTGCTCCAGGACTTGAAGGAGTGGAATGACATTGTTCATCCTGTAGCCCTGGCAACTGACAAATAAAGTGGCCTCCTTAAAGGGCCTGAGGAAACGGCTGGTGTCACGCATGAGCTGTCACTGGTTAACATCGAAGTTACACAGGGGAGTCCTCCTGTCTGCCTGCATCATCAAGAAATCATTAATGGTCTTCCTCTGCTCATATAGTCAGTCCAACATGTGGAGGATGGAGTTCCAATGGATGGAAATGTTGAATATCAGGTGATGTTGGGGAACGATGTTCTGTTTTTTCAGTTCAAGAAGGGCATGCTTTGCAGTGTAAGAGTGCTTGAAGAGCATGCACAGTTTCTTAGCCATTCGCAGGATGTCTTGAAGTTGGGTTGAAGACTTCGGGAATTGCTTTTCAACTAGATTAAAGATGTGCGCCATGCAGGGCGCATGGGTAAGCCCCCCTTGACGCAGCGCTGACACGATGTTATTCCCATTAACGGTGAACATGGTTCCAATCTTAAGTTGGCTAGGAGACAGCCAGGATTCAATTTTATCTTGAAAAACATGGAGCAGTTCCTCCCTGGTGTGACTCTGTTCGCCCAGGCAAACCAGGTGCAGAACAACACTCCCATGTTCTGCACAAGTGGAATACTTGGGTAGCACTCCGAATTGTGCCTGCAGTGGAGGCTGTGGACAAGGTGGATGATAAGGAAGCATAGGAGGACATGGCGCAGGACCCGCAACTTGAGAACGTGGAGGTTCTCTGAAAGTTCCACCACATGGAAAGGGAAGGACTGCAGTACCAGCAACTTGGCCAAGAGCTTGTTCAGCTTCTGTGACGTTGGATGAGTGCACACATACTATTGTTTTTTTTGCAATTGCCTTGGCGATAGATTGCTGATGAAACAAGTGATGAGGTGTAGTAGGAGGAGGATCATTGGGACTACTGAGGTGGTACAGCCTTGACTGCTGGAAAAGGGTGCGGGCCACTGGGTGATGCAGCAGTTGCTACATTAGTCTGTACCACTACATTAGTGCCATGGTTTTCCCAGGCCACTTTATGGTGACTCTGAATGTGTTGATACATGGCCATGGTACCAACATTGGCACCCTGGCCACGCTTCACCTTCTGCCCTCAGATTCTACAAATGGCCACACTGAAGTCCTCTGTCGGCTTGATGAAAAATTCCCACACAGCTGAATATGGCATTTTCTCCCCACCACTCTGTGGTGACTGCCTGCTGCTGCATCTGCAAACCTGTGCACCGCTTGTTCTTTCCGGACAGGTAGGCTCCTGCGTAGCAGAAAGTCTACCCCAGGTGCATGTGGCTCCAGACCTCACACTGCTGCCACCCGGCTGACTTACGACCAGGCTACCACTCTGCTGGCTCAGCCTCTGCCTTACGCACAAGCTCAAAACACTCAAAAGGCCACACTACAAAAATGTCAATAAATATAATATTTATTGAATTCCATATAATAAAAAGTATAATAATACAATCACAGAGATACAGTTAAAAACGGTTCCCATATAGCAGCATGTGGCAAGTCACACATAAAAACATACAGCGATCTATGCGTATCAAAGAACGCCTGTAAAAGTCCACTAATCAGAAGGGTCTATATCCATCAGTACACTAATCATAAAAGTGAGGATGATTTATAGAGCTAGGTAAAAAGTTCCCTAGCCAACCTACAAAGCAATTTTTACCCCACTCAACATAAGGGCAACTTCATTGACACCTTTCATAACTTAGTTTTGGAGGATTTCCGGACTGTCCACCAAAAACCATTATTCAACAGTAATTTAAACTCCAGTGAGAAACTAGCAGTGAAACACCTTCAAGAGAACACTGGGATCGTCATCCGAGGGGCAGACAAAGGTGGGGGTGTCGTAATCCAAGACAAGGAGGATTATGTGAAAGAGGCACTCCACATTCTATCCAATAGATACTATTACCTCCCTCTTAATGAAGACCCCTCCTTTGAGCACAAGAAGGTATTCAAAACCCTCATTGAATCCGCAAATAACATATTAGACAAGAAGGAACAAAATTACATTCTAGGCCTAGACTCAGCAATTGCAATATTTGAAAGGACCATTGAAACCCCCAGGCCGCCTGATCATCTCAGGCATCTCATCCCTTACCTGCAACCTCTCACATTATGTTGACGTTCTCCTACAGAAGTATGTCACCACCTTACCATCATACCTCCGAGACTCCTCCTCCTTGTTACAATCACTCAAGGAGATCAAGTGGGAAGGCACCTACAGATTGGTGACATTAGACGTCATGGCACTGTGCTCAAACATTGAACACGAATTGGGTATCAACTGTACCAAACAATATCTGTACAACGACCATCTCTTGCCCACCAATCAAAAATCCTTTATTCTTGATTCTATTAGGTTTATCCTGACGCACAACGTGTTTCGCTTCCAGGATCAACTTTACCTGCAAACCAAGGGGACCGTAATGGGCACGCGTTTCGCGCCGAGTTTCGCGAATTTGTTTATGGGGGCTTTCGAAACCAGATCCATTTATAACTCTAGTTTTTGGGATCAAAACATAATCTTTTATCGACGGTACATTGACAACCTGTTAATTATTTGGAATGGTGATATTTGCTCTATTAATAATTTCGTTGCACACCTCAACTCCACTGATTGGGGCATCACCTTGTCCGGAACCCACAATCAGACGCAAATTGAGTACCTGGACCTGGAACTGAACGTCATTAATAATAAATTAGAAACAGGCACGCATTTCAAAAAGTTGGACTGCAACAGCTATCTGGACTTCACCAGTTCTCACTACAAAAAATGGAAAACCAATATTCCCTTCGGCCAGTTTAAACGAATTAGAAGAAACTGCTCCCTAGACAAAGACTTCATGTCCCAGAGTGAGATCATCCATAAGAGGTTCATACGAAAAGGTTATCCTCTCCCAATGATAGAAGCGGCCTTCAACAAAGCAAAAACCCTCACACAAGAAAACTGCCTACCCACTAATAAAAACGATAATACAGATGATATCACTGAAAATATCAAAAAAACAATTCTAGGCTCCTTTGCACAAGAAAGACATACAGCTAGAGAGGGTTCAGAAGAGAGTAACTAAAGTAACAACTGGAATGATTGGACATAAGCAAAACTTCCCAGTTAGTGCGAATGCACTCTTATCCTGACGCCAACATCCTGAACATTTATTCAAACAAGCGGCATAAGTCTGATGAAGGCCAATGTGTGGCCGAAACGTCACATTGTTGTAGACAGCCGCAATATCAATTAAAAAAATCAAATTTTGCAACTCAATCACTGGCGTTTCTGTATTTATATGGAATGATTGGACTACAGTATCCAGAAAGATTATCAAAGTTACGGTTAATCAGTTTAGAAAAACAAACAACTAAGGCAGGAAGGTTTTTTTTTCCTTAAAATGAGGTTACTTGGGTTCTACCCTATAAGGTTTGTTGACTTCCTTTGGATCAACTTGCAGGATAACAGGCTGAACTGGATGGACGTTTGTCTTTTTTTAAGCCTTACAAACTATGTCACAGTGTTAGATACCACCTATATTTACAGATAAAACAGGATCCAACATTCACAATAGGTCATATCACAGGTTATCTAACCCCCCCCCCCCCTCCCCGACCGCAGAACAGGTCAACGAGCATTCCAAGAAAGCTCTCCCATAGAAGTCAATGAGGTCTCCTCCTGTCTATTGTGTCTATGGGCTCATTCACATGACTGTGGTTTGGTTCCGCATCCGAGCTGCATTTTTTGCTCGGATGCGGCTTGGATGCGGAACCAAACCACGGTCATGTGAATGAGCCCACAGACACTCTGTGTGCTGTCCGCATCTGTTGCTCAGTTCCATGGCTCTGCAAAAATTATAAGTCATATCCGATTCTTGTCCATTTTGCAGACAAGAATAGGCATTTCTATAAAGGGCCGTCCGTTCCTTTCCGCAAATTGCAGAAGGCACATGGGCGGCATCCGTGTTTTGCGGATCAACAATTTGCAATCCCTATGGTCATGGTGGCTACTGTAAAGCAGATTTCTAAATGCTTTTAAGAACAACTCAGGCAATATAGAACCCCCCAAAATCATGTTCAGTAACATAGTAACATAAATGTAAAGCTGAAAAAAGTCATCCGGCCATCCAGTTCAGCCTATTATCAACAAATTTCAGAGGAAGGCAAAAAATACCGGAGGTAGAAGCCAATTTTTTTTATTAATTTTAGGCTAGGGCTACACTGACTCTTTGTAGCACGACCGATTGATTTAACTATTAAATAACAGCTGCAGTCCATAAGATTGCATCAATTGAACACATTAATTTTGACTGCAGCTGTCATTCAATAGTTAAAATTAATCAGTCGTGCTACAAAAAGTTTCATTGTAGCCCTAGCCTTAGAGGAAAAATTGCTTCCTGACTCCAATCAGGTAATCAGGATGACACTCTGGATCAATCACCTTTCGTTCAGAAAAAAATAAATAAAAAATAAATAAATAAAAGGATATGTAACTATCTGGTTTTAACTGGCAGAAAAAACTATTGGTGACAATTGGTGACACATTCCATTTAACAAAGGACTGCTATTGCAGCTAGCCATTGACAATAATTAAGGGGCCTCACGCCTTCTGAAAAAGTTGTGTACAGTAAAGGTCTAGTAATTTACTTACTGGGGTTTGGGTTGTGTTGTGGTTGATTACTATAAAGATTATCTTTCACATGGCAGCATTTTCCATCACTATTTGTAAGCCAGAATCAGGAGTAGAACAAAATCAGAAAATGTGTCTTTACCCATGGTGGATTTTGTTGCACAAACGTTTCTGCAGCTGAAAATGAGTTCCAGATGAATGGAACCAATGTACTGTGACCAGTTCTTAGTCTGTTAACCACTACTAGCAGATGTCTAAAAACCTTTACAGGTCCATGTATCCCATCATTTTAGACGGTAATCTACAGTATGCGCCTCAGTGTCATAGACAATATCAATTTTCTGAATTTGAAAATGCATGATAAAGAATTCTTAAATTCCATCACATGCACATTAGGTGACCATACAGACTAGCAGGAACATAACTAGATAAAGCTGGGCCCCATAGCAAACATTTGAGTCAGCCCATTGCCAGTTTTAGTCTTTGGGTCAGTAAGATTGAAAGATGAAAAACAGCATGGGTTTACTTCAGGGAGATGATGTCAAACTAATTTTATAGATTTTTTTTGATTGGGTGACTAAAATAATAGATGGTGGAGGTGCAGTAGACATCGCTTATCTAGACTTTAGTAAGGCTTTTGATACTGCCCCACATAGAAGGCTTATCAATGAAGTGCAGTCTTTGGGTTTGGACTCTTATATTGTTGAATGGATTAGACATTGGCTGAGGGAAAAAAAAACAGAGGGTTGTGGTCAATGGTGTATATTCAGACCATGGTATTGTTACCAGTGGGGTACCTCAGGGATCTGTTCTGGGACCCATATTGTTTAATATATTTATCAGCGAAATTGCAGAAGGCCTCGATGGTAAGGTGTGTCTTTTTGCTGATGACACAAAGATTTGTAACAGGGTTGATGTTCCTGGAGGGATGCACCAAATGGAAAAGGATTTAGGAAAACTAGAGGAATGGTCAAAAATCTGGCAACTAAAATTTAATGTTGATAAGTGCAAGATAATGCACCTGGGGCTTAAAAACCCAAGAGCAGAATATAAAATCAGTGATACAGTCCTAACCTCAGTATCTGAGGAAAGGGATTTAGGGGTCATTATTTCAGAAGACTAAAGGTAGGCAGATAATGTCATAGAGCAGCAGGAAATGCTAGCAGAATGCTTGGGTGTATAGGGAGAGGCATTACCAGAAGAAAGAGGGAGGTGCTCATGCCGCTCTACAGAGCACTAGTGAGACCTCATTTGGAGTATTGTGCTCAGTACTGGAGACCATAGCTCCAGAAGGATATTGATAATTTGGAGAGAGTCCAGAAAAGAGCTACTAAACTGGTACATGGATTGCAGGATAAAACTTACCAGGAAAGATTAAAGGACCTTAAGGCCCCTTTCACACGGCCGAGTATTCCGCGCGGATGCAATGCGTGAAGTGAACGCATTGCACCCGCACTGAATCCTGACCCATTCATTTCTATGGGGCTGTTCACATGAGCGGTGATTTTCGCGCATCATTTGTGCATTGCGTGAAAATCGCAGCATGCTCCTCTTTGTGCATTTTTCACGCAACGCAGGCCCCATAGAAGTGAATGGGGTTGCGTGAAAATCGCAAGCATCCGCAAGCAAGTGCGGATGCGGTGCGATTTTTACGCACGGTTGCTAGGAGACGATCAGGATGGAGACCTGATCATTATTATTTTCCCTTATAACATGGTTATAAGGGAAAATAATAGCATTCTGAATACAGAATGCATAGTAAAATAGCGCTGGAGGGGTTAAAAAAAATAATAAATAATTTAACTCACCTTAATCCACTTGCTCGCACAGCCCGGCATCTCTTCTGACTTCATCTGTGCTGTGTGGAGGAACAGGACCTGTGGTGACGTCACAGTCATCACATGATCCATCACATGATCTTTTGCCATGGAGATGGATCATGTGATGACCGGAGTGACGTCACCACAGGTCCTGTTGCTACACAAAGCTAAGATGAAGACAGAAGGAGATGCCGGCTATGCGAGCAAGTGGACTAAGGTGAGTTAAATTATTTTTTATTTATTTTCAACCTCTCCAGCGCTATTTTACTATGCATTCTGTATTCAGAATGCTATTATTTTCCCTTATAACTATGTTATAAGGGAAAATAATACAACCTACAGAACACTGATCCCAAGCCCGAACTTCTGTGAAGAAGTTCGGGTTTGGGTACCAAACACGTGCAATTTTTCTCACGTGAGTGCAAAACGCATTACAATGTTTTGCACTCGCGCTGAAAAAAAGTGGGTGTTCCCGCAACGCACCCGCACATTTTCCCGCAACGCCCGTCTGAAAGAGGCCTAACATGTATAGCTTGGAAGAAAGACGAGATAGAGGGGATATGATAGAAACTTTTAAATACATAGAGGGAATCAACAAGGTAAAAGAGGAGAGAATATTTAAAAGAAGAAAAACTGCTACAAGAGGACATAGTTTTAAATTAGAGGGGCAAAGGTTTAAAAGTAATATCAGGAAGTATTACTTTACTGAGAGAGTAGTGGATGCATGGAATAGCCTTCCTGCAGAAGTGGCGGCTGCAAATACAGTGAAGGAGTTTAAGCATGCATGGGATAGACATAAGGCCATCCTTCATATAAGATAGGGCCAGGGGCTATCCATAGTATTCAGTATATTGGGCCGACTAGATGGGCCAAATGGTTCTTATCTGCCGACAAATTCTACGTTTCTATGTTTCTATAGCAATACAATATTTATATAGCAATTTTTGTGTTTTATGACTTTTAAACAATAAATGTACATTTTATGGAAAAAATTATATTCCACTCCATTCTAAGAGCCTTAACGTTTTTATTTTTCCACTAATATATCTGGGTTGGGTTTTTCAGTACTATTTTTAATATAACTATTTAAGAGGACATATATATACTGTATTATGTTTAACTTTTATTTTTATTTTTTAGAGGGATGGGGCATTAAAATAATGCAACACTGCCATTATTATATGACTTTTTTGTGTCACTCACCTTGCAGTTTTAATAAGACGTCAACTTTATTATATTTCTGAATACAACTGTGGTCAGATGTCACAGTCAAGTCAAGGTTTTTACTGCATGTGCAGTGTGCCGCTCCACAAGGGGAGGCATGCAGGTCAGGAGAGGGGGATAGGAGAGGTGGTTATGGTGGCAAAGAGGGTTGTTATAGTTCTCACAGTGGCTAATTTTTGCAGATGCCGAATTACATAAATATGTAAATCCTGGAAAACCCTTTTAATATGTACACTCTCTTACCTTTGTTTCCTTAATCTTCACTGCAATCATTTGCTTTCTTCTTTGTATTATGTCCATAAGTTCATCACATTCCTCACTGAGCTTTGCCTCATGCATGCTGGTATTAACCTGTAGAAAAACAGTAAATATAAAGTTTTAGCATGGACAATATCTACTTGTTACAAATGTGAAAGCAATTTAACAGAAAAATAATGACATGTTTAATAAGTTAACTGGATTAAAGGTAAAGAACCATGAACTGACAAGTTTAATTCCCCGTTAGTAGTGTGCAGCAGCTTTTCTGTCTAATCTATTTCTTTTCACTACACTGCCTACTTAATGTAATATCTGTAATAGGCATTATCAAATACAACAGTGACTTAAAAAGTCAAATCAAACTAGAATGGAAAGATGCATGCTATCTGAAGGTGAGGAAAATGCTGCTGCAGAGTGCCATAATGAGTGCTCTGTTATTTCATGTTACTAGGTGTAGGGTTCAGCAAACCCGAACTGTAAAGTTCGGGTTCGTACTGAACTTTAGGATTTTTGGACCCCGGACCCGAACATTTCCGTAAAAGTTCGGGTTCGGTGTTCGTCGCTTTCTTGGCGCTTTTTAAAAGGCTACACAGCAGCCAATCAACAAACGTCATACTAATTGCCCCAAGAGGCTATCACAGCCATGCCTACTAATGGCATGGCTGTGATTGGCCAGAGCAGCATGTGACCTGTGTTCCTTGCTGCGCTGTTTCGAGTACTCCACCAACATGGCCAGTGCCGATAACGCCATTCTCAGCGCTACTATCTCACTTCTATGCCTCCTTGGCGATGATGGAAGAGGATGTGGCACAGGAGGAGGAGGAGGGATCATTTCATAGGGTTTCCAGCCAGTCATTCCCAAGTGCCTCCGAGTGTGGGTTCCTGCACCCACAAACCCAAGGTACACAATTGTCCAGCCAGGCCACAGTTCTGGAGAATGAGGAGGATGAGGGAGAGGGCATGGAGGAGTAGGAACCAAGTTCACAGCAGGGTGGCACCCAGACCAGCTCATGGCCATCACTGGTGCATGGATGGGGGGATACAGAGGACACAGACGATACACCTCCCACAGAGGACAGGTTTTCGTTGCCTCTGGGCAGCCTGGCACACATGAGCGATTACATGCTGCAGTGTCTCCGCCGAGTTGCCCACATCCTAACTTGTGCTGATTAATGAGTGGCCATGCTGCTGGATCCCCGTTACAAGGACAACGTTCTGTCCTTAAATCTGTCACTGGAGCATGATCGTAAGATGCGCGAGTACAAGCGCACGCTGGTAGACGCGCTGCTGGTGGCGAAGGCAGAGGACAAGGAAGAGGTCGCCAACACAGCTGGGGCACCGCCAGCACCTCAGAAGGCAGGGTTAGCATGGCCGAAATGTGGAAAAGCTTTGTCAGCACGCCACAACAACCAGCACCACCAGCTGATATGGAACATCTTAGCAGGAGGCAGCATTTCACCATCATGGTGGAGCAGTATGTGTGCACACGCCTACACGTACTGAATGACGGGTCTGCCCCCTTGAACTTCTGGGTCTCCAAATTGGGCACATGGCCTGAGCTTGCCCTTTACGCCTTGGAGGTACTGGCCTGCCCTGCAGGCAGTGTATTATCTGAATGTGTGTTTAGCATGGCAGGGGCGTCATCATAGACAAGCTCAGCCGCCTGTCCACAGCCAATGTGGACAAGCTCACGTTCATTAAAATGAACCAGGCATGGATCCCACAGGACTTGTCCGTACCTTGTGCAGAATAGACATGTATACCGGCACTAAGCAGCCATTGTTATGCTGCAGCGCAATTGCTCATGTTTGTATTTTG
This sequence comes from Bufo gargarizans, assembly GCF_014858855.1. Lineage (NCBI taxonomy): Eukaryota > Metazoa > Chordata > Amphibia > Anura > Bufonidae > Bufo > Bufo gargarizans. Next base: position 142,531,767 of record NC_058088.1, read on the forward strand.
GATATTTCACACTCTTTTGGAGTGTACCTTAATTTTAGAAAATTCTATTAAAACCAAAAACCTGTGTTGGATATCTCGTCCTCCTCTACCGCCGCTTCCACCTACTCCGATACGTCCACTACCTCCTCAAACTCCTACTCCATATGGAATTCCACCTCATAAATGCATTCTTTTATTTTTTTTTGTACGTGTTTTATTTTAGATAATTTCACTACTTTGTCATTTACATTTTTCGGGTGAAAATCACCAATTTTTGGCTGTATAGTACCACTGCTATACCTAGTAGACCGGTTAACAAAAATTATATATTTGTCAGTTACATTTGCAGTTGAAATTCAACAATTTTTGGGTGTGAAGTACCACTGCTATACCTAGTAGACAGGTTAAACAATAAAATAAATTGGTCTCTTACATTTTATGGTGAAATTCACAAACTTTTGGGTGTGATGTACCACTGCTCTACCTAGTAGGCCGGTTAAAAAAATTTCATTAAATTATCATTAACATTTTCGGGTGAAATTCACCAATTTTTGGGTGTATAGTACCACTGCTATACCTAGTATGATGGTTAAAAAAATAAAATAAAATGATCATTAACACTTTTGGGTGAAATTCACCAGTTTTTGGGTGTATAATACCACTGCTATACCTAGTAGGCCAGTTAACAAAAATAAATATATTTGTCAGTTATATTTTCAATTGAAATTCAACAATTTTGGGGTGTGAAGTGCCACTGCTATGCCTAGTAGACAGGTTAAACAATAAAAAAAAATGTCAGTTGTTTTATGTACTACTGCTATACCTATTAGACCAGTACAAAAAAAATAAAAATTGTCAGTTACGTTTTAGGGTCAAATTCAATTTTTGGGTGTAATATACCCCTCCTCTACCTAGTTGACAGCTTAATAAATTTCAATAATTTTTATTTTACTTTTTCTGGTGACAATAAACAATTGTTTTCTGTCATAGACCCCTGCTCTAGTAGACAGGTTAATTAATTTCTATAATTTTTCTGTTACATTCTTGGGTTGACATTATACAATTTTAGACGTGAATAAACCCCTGCTCTGCATAGGTGACAGGGAATAACATTTCTGAAATGTTTCTTTAATTGATGCGCGCCACCTCCTTTGATTCAATGATTAAACTTAAGCAAGTTGTACCACATTTAAGCTTCAATACTTTGTCCCACATTTCCGCTATACTCTTTTGTCCAACAATTGCGCCTCAATAGCTTTTCCCACATTTCCGCTTGACTCTTTTGGCCCACATTTGGGCTTCTGTTATTTGTCCCACATTTGCGCCTCAATAACTTTTCCCACATTTCTTCTTGATCCCAATCTCCCTTAAATTTGGTCTCTTTTTCTCACGCTCCCTCTCCGGCCTGGAACCCTGATTCCCTGCCACCCGTAATCACCATGGTAGGAGCATAAAAGAACATCGAAAGTTGATAGAGCAGATATCAAATTGGATTGTGAACATCACAGGGACGTGCAACATGGTGGGGCAGTAAGTATGCACAATCGTACACGAACTAACTGACAGGGGTCATCCCCTGCAACTTCTGGGTCTCCAAATTGGGCACATGGCCTGAGCTTGCCCTTTACGCCTTGGAGGTGCTGGCCTGCCCTGCAGCCGGTATATTGTCTGAACGTGTGTTTAGCACGACTGGAGGGTTATATATCCCAATCTCTAATTGCGTACTATATAAAAAAACACATAAAGTCATGCTAAACATTTGTTTCAGGAAAGCTTTTTTATTGTCTTCTTTATATAAATATCTGGTTTCCTTCTGTTATATTGAGAGTGTTCTTCAAAGACCAGCGTTGGTTATGGTAAAGTAAGAGAACAGAAGAAAAAATGGCAATTGAAAAGAGCACAAATAAATAATAGCTACAAAACTCATTTATATTGGTGAACTGAAATCAGTAATTAGAACTTTGACACAATGGGGATAACCAATAATACTGCTAGGGGTTTGTTATAATACACTTAATATGACAGTCCACAGAAAATCTACTACTAAGGCCTCTTTCACACGGGCGTCATGTTTTTTGCCCGGATAAGATGCGGGTGCATTGTGGAAAAATGCACAAATTTTCTGCGTGAGTGCAAAATACTGTAATGCGTTTTGCACGCGCGTGAGAAAAATCGGCATGTTTGGTACCCAGGTGTTCTGTAGATTGTATTATTTTCCCTTACAACATGGTTATAAGGGAAAATAATAGCATTCTTAATACAGAATGCATAGTACAATAAGGCTGGAGGGGTTAAAAAAAAAAAGCATGGTGTCACAGACGGTGTACAGGTAACAAGACAAAGCAACATGCATATATGATTCACTGGATCCAAAGCTAAGGAACCAAAAGGGAGACCCCTGCACAAGACCTAGCACTTTCCCTGGCTGCTCAGCCTATGCAAAGATCCCAAAGGTGGATGGTTGCATATCCACGTACCTCGACTATATAACCCCTGAACACCCTACAATAGTGAGGGGACACGACCACCGGCTCCCTACACCAGACACGGAGGGAGTCAGGGTCACCTGGGAACCTGGGATCCAGCAAACAGAAAATAACAGATAAATGTACAGCACTTAACTTTGTAGCAGACTGGGAAACAAGATCAGCATGCACACACACTCCAGGAAGAAGTATAAGCCGCCCAGTAAAGCATTATGGGGAGGAATTTAAAGGGAAGCAATCAGTCCAACTACATGACAGCTGAGAGAGGCTAACGAGATGAGGAACTGAATACCACAACAAAGAAAACTCAAGGAGGAGGTTCTGAAAGGCCTCTGTGACACATGGCTTCTCTTCTGTCTTCTTCTTTGCTGTGTACAGGAATAGGACCTTTGATGAAGTCACTGTGCCCATCACATGGTCCAATCACATGGTTCATCACCATGGTGAGGGACCATGTGATTGAATCATGTGATGTGAGGTCACCACAGGTCCTTAGCCGGTAGCTTAACATTACAGAAGAAGACAGAGATCCGCAACTACGCGATCAAGTGGGCTTGTGAGTTAATTATATATTTTTTAACCCCTATATCACCATTTTACTTTGCATTCTGTATTCAGAATGCTATTATTTTCCATCATAACCATGTTATAAGGGAAAATAATACAGATCGGGTCCCCAGCCTGATCGTCACCTAGCAACAATGCGTGAAAATCGCACCGCATCCGCACTTGCTTGCGGATGCTTGCGATTTTCAAGCAGCCCCATTCACTTCTATGGGGCCTAAGTTGCGTGAAAAATGGAGAATATAGAGCTTGCTGCGATTTTCACGCAAAGCAAAGTGATGTGTGAAAATCACCGCTCGCGTGCACAGCCCCATAGAAATGAATGGGTCAGGATTCAGTGTGGGTGCAATACGTTCAACTCACGCATTGCACCCGCGCGGAATACTCACCCGTGTGAAAGGGGCCTAAGGGAAATAGATGAGGCGGCAAATCCTAATGAGGTCATTATTATGGGGGACTTGTCACCGGGATTTTGTGTATAGAGCTGAGGACATGGGCTGCTAGATGGCCGACAGCACATCCGCAATACCCAGTCCCCATAGCTCTGTGTGCTTTTATTGTGTTAAAAAACCAATTTGATACATATGCAAATTAACCTGAGATGAGTCCTGTCCTTGACTCATCTCCAGAACAGGACTCATCTCAGGTTAATTTGTATATGTATCAAATTGGTTTTTTAACACATTAAAAGCACACAGAGCTATGGGGACTGGGTATTGCGGATGTGCTGTCGGCCATCTAGCCACCCATGTCCTCAGCTCTATACAGGTTCCCTTTAACTACTTAGATAAAGATTAGGAAGCCTGTTGATCTCGTAAAGGAACTAAAGACCATTACCTTTCCCAACTGTTTCAGAATTCTACTAGAGGGATGGCCATACTGGACTTAGTACTAGCAAATAGATCTGATAGAACAGATGTGCAAATTGGGGGACACCTGGGAAATAGTGACCATAAAGTAATAACCTTCCAATTATCATTCAAAAGAGTGTTTTGTCAGGGAGAGCTAAATTTGATCAGGTTAAATAGGCCATAACCATGATTAACTGGGACAATGTCTTCAAAAATAAAAATACAGACAAAAAAGTGTCCCAAATTTTTCAGAGGCACATACTAAGGGCTCATGCACACAAACGTATTTTCTTTCTGTGTCCGTTCCATTTTTTTGCAGCCCATATGTGGAAACATTCATTTTGATGGATCCGCAAAGACGAAAGTAACTCCGTTTGCATTCCATTTCTGTATGTCCATTCTGCAATAAAATAGAACATGTCCTATTATTGTCTGCATTATAGACAAGGATACTACTGTTCCATTAGGGGCCAGTTGTTCCGTTCCGCAAAATACGGAATGCACATGGACGTCATCTGTATTTTTTATGGATACGTATTTTGCAGACCACAAAATGCATACGATCGTGTGCATGAGCCCTAAGGATGAGCAAACCAGGCTATCAAATTCACAAAAATTCATCCATCAAACGATTCCAAAGCTTTTGTGAATTGTTTCAGATGACTTGCATAAAAAAACAGTACGCATTGCCATTTTACTGTGAGAAGCGAAAACATGAGGGACTAAGGACAAAGATGCTCACATAACACTGGGATATGGCAATGGTTTAAATTCCATTGTTAAATAGAAAAATAAATATTATGATTTCTTGTTATAATCACCTGAGGTGACAAAAAATAAGTAAAAAAGTAAAAAAAAAAAAAAAAAAAATGTTCAAATTACCCCTCTCTCCAAAATAAAAATAAAAAATTTGAAATTTTTACTCTATGGACATTGCCACATTGAACTATTACAAAATAAAAATGTTTATCCCATATGGCAAACTGTGTAATGGAAAAAAAAAAAGGCTTAGTTATCGTTTTTTTTATACTCAAATAAACTGATTAAAAGTACAGATCACTCCGCAAAAAACAGAGCCCTCACACAGCTCTGTAGACCTAAAAATATAAAAATTATGGGGTCAGAATATTTTTTTTACGGTATTCACCTGAGGGATTAGGTCATGTGATATTTTTATAGAGCAGGTTATTACAAACGTGGCAAAACCTAATATGTCTACTTTTTTATTTATTTATGTAAGTTTTACACAATGATATGTCTCCATAGTCTAAGAGCCATAATTTTTTTAAGTTTTTAGGGTAGGGTATGATTTTTCGGGATTGCTATTACACTTTTTGTGATGTAAGGTGACAAAAAAATAGTTTTTTTTGCACTGTTTTTATTTAAAAAAATTACGGTGGTCATCTGAGGGGTTAGGTCATGTGGTATTTTTATAGATCAGGTTGTTACGGATGCGGCAATACCCAATACGTATACTTTTTTTTTTTTACTTAAAGGGAACCTGTCACCAGTTTTATGGTGTCCTAACTATGGGCAACATAAATAAGTGACTGATTCTCTTAGCAAAATGCTAGGTCACTATCTTTAATTGACCCAGTCAATCTGCCAACATCTTGTATTGAAAAGCTCCAGCTGATAATGATGAGTCATGAATATTCATGAGCTTCTTACTCTCCCCGCCCAACTGCTGCTGATTGACAGTTATTTTCCATATGAATCAGCAGCAGGTGGGCAGGGGAGTGGCTATAGCTCTGAATTAAATAAACGCTGGACTCAATGACATCACGCCGGACCCAAATCATTAGCATGCGGCATCTTTGTGTGTATATTATGAGGTAACCATCTGTCACACCAGTAAGTGAATACATCTAAGGCACTTTTTAGTAGTTAATGATTGTATATAATTAGTTAGATTATAATCAAATATCCACATGACAGGTTCCCTTTAAGTTTTACACAATAACAACATTTTTTTTAAACCAAAAAACTGTGTTTTAGTGTCTCCATATTCAAAGCCATAGTTTTTTAATTTTTTGGGCAATTTTCATTTTTTGCGTCAAGCTGTCACACCAAGTGCATTTAACCAGCAATAGTCTGTTTATTTTTTGGCCATATACTACATCAGGGGCAAGCTGCGCCTGTCACCAAGTGCATTTAACCCTCAATGGTGTGGTTGTTTTTTGGCTAAAGCCTACATCAGGGTGAAGCTGTCACACCAAGTGCATTTAACCAGCAATAGTCTGTTTATTTTTTGGCCATATACTACATCAGGGGCAAGCTGCGCCTATCACCAAGTGCATTTAACCCTCAATGGTGTGGTTGTTTTTTGGCTAAATCCTACATCAGGGTGAAGCTGCCACACCAAGTGCATTTAACCAGCAATAGTCTGTTTATTTTTTGGCCATATACTACATCAGGGGCAAGCTGCGCCTGTCACCAAGTGCATTTAACCCTCAGTAGTGTGGTTGGTCAAGCTGTCACACCAAGTGCATTTAACCAGCAATAGTCTGTTTATTTTTTGGCCATATACTACATCAGGGGCAAGCTGCGCCTGTCACCAAGTGCATTTAACCCTCAGTAGTGTGGTTGGTCAAGCTGTCACACCAAGTGCATTTAACCAGCAATAGTCTGTTTATTTTTTGGCCATATACTACATCAGGGGCAAGCTGCGCCTGTCACCAAGTGCATTTAACCCTCAGTAGTGTGGTTGGTCAAGCTGTCACACCAAGTGCATTTAACCATCAATAGTGTGGTTATTTTTTGGCCATATCTCAGTCTAATTCTGTCAGTAAACGTATGCCTGTCACCCAGCGCCTAAATACTAGGCCTCAAGTTTATATCCAGCTAAATTTGTCGTTACTGGTGTGGCTGGTCAAGTTATTTAGTGTCCGTCAAAGCACATTTTTTGTTCTGGGTTGATATACAATTCCCAATTTAGCAATTTCATAATTTAGAGGTTTCTGTTGTATCAGAGCTATTAGAAATCTATCCCTAAAAGGGTATATCATATTCAAGGTGCACATAGGGTCATTCAGAATAACTTCACACACCCGCTACTGTGCATTTCCAAGTCTAATTCTGTCAGTAAACGTATATCTGTGAAAGAAAAGACCGGCACTCACTTGTCTTCAAAGATTTTTTTGTCTTTATTCGCCACACATAGAAATGTTCAGTGACGCGCGTTTCGGCTCTGTTGCGAGCCTTTCTCAAACCAATGGCATATAACAAAGTCATACAATACAGGTGATTTAAATAGACCGCCAAAGCGGAAATGACATCATGTAGTCATGGTAATTTAGACAAACAAAATGGAAAAAAGGGAAAAAGAGGAAGCAAAGGGGAGGGAACAAAAGAGACGGGAAAACACAAAGTAACAATTTAAATAATCAGATACACGTGAGAAACAGCCCAATCGCAACAGCATCAATGAGAATGGTAGCAATCATAAATTCTTTTGAAGTTCTCTAGATATTCGTACTAGCTTGCAATTCAGATGATGCGGTTGGGGGGTTCCTCACGTTTTCTGTAAAATACAAGAAAACAAAATATAAATTTAACATACATATAAAGAAACAGACATCTACAGAAAGCTATGGAGATCATACTCCCGGTTTAACCCCATGGGTTCCAGTGTCTGAAGTGTATGAATCCAATAGGATTCACGCTTCTTTAGCATTTTTAAACGATTACCACCTCTGCGAGGTTGTTGTACCTGCTCAATAATTTGAAAGCGCAATTGCGCAATATTGTGCTTACAGCGGTCAAAGTGATGAGGGACGGGTAGGAGTAAATTATTTTTTCTAATAGTGGACTTATGCTTGGAGAAGCGGTCCTTCATGCGCATGGATGTTTCACCTATATATAACAGTCCACAAGGGCACTTGAGTAAATATATGATGAAACTACTATTGCATGTAAAAAAGCCTCGAACTGGAAAGCGCTTGCCTGTATGGGGATGCGTAAAATATTCCCCTTTAATTACACTTGAGCAGTGTATACACCCTAGGCAAGGGAATGTGCCCTTTCTAGGAGTTGATAGAGTCTTCTGTCGCTTCTCAATTTGAGCACTGCCCACATCCGCCCTCACCACCATATCGCGGATATTTTTGTTACGTTTATAGCACAATAATGGAGGATTTTTAAACTCCTCAATAGAGGGATAAGCCCTTGACAATATATTCCAATGCTTAGAAAAAATAAATCGACACCTATTGACCCATGGGTGGAACTTAGTAACGAACGGTATACGTGACCCCCTGGACTCCTGTTTAGGGGTCAAGGAGGTAACCCTACTTCTCTCACTATCCAGCAGTGCTGTGGGATACCCTCTATTCTCAAATCTCATGGACATTTCATCAAGACGTTTTTCTTTCACTTCAGTTTTAGAAACAATCCTACGTACCCTTTGAAATTGGGAGTGGGGTAATGCTTTTTTTACTGTAGGAGGATGATAGCTTGAGAAATGGAGAAGAGAGTTTTTGTCTGTACTTTTGATATACAAATCAGTCACCCATGGGTCAATAGGTGTCGATTTATTTTTTCTAAGCATTGGAATATATTGTCAAGGGCTTATCCCTCTATTGAGGAGTTTAAAAATCCTCCATTATTGTGCTATAAACGTAACAAAAATATCCGCGATATGGTGGTGAGGGCGGATGTGGGCAGTACTCAAATTGAGAAGCGACAGAAGACTCTATCAACTCCTAGAAAGGGCACATTCCCTTGCCTAGGGTGTATACACTGCTCAAGTGTAATTAAAGGGGAATATTTTACGCATCCCCATACAGGCAAGCGCTTTCCAGTTCGAGGCTTTTTTACATGCAATAGTAGTTTCATCATATATTTACTCAAGTGCCCTTCTGGACTGTTATATATAGGTGAAACATCCATGCGCATGAAGGACCGCTTCTCCAAGCATAAGTCCACTATTAGAAAAAATAATTTACTCCTACCCGTCCCTCATCACTTTGACCGCTGTAAGCACAATATTGCGCAATTGCGCTTTCAAATTATTGAGCAGGTACAACAACCTCGCAGAGGTGGTAATCGTTTAAAAATGCTAAAGAAGCGTGAATCCTATTGGATTCATACACTTCAGACACTGGAACCCATGGGGTTAAACCGGGAGTATGATCTCCATAGCTTTCTGTAGATGTTTGTTTCTTTTATATGTATGTTAAATTTATATTTTGTTTTCTTGTATTTTACAGAAAACGTGAGGAACCCCCCAACCGCATCATCTGAATTGCAAGCTAGCACGAATATCTAGAGAACTTCAAAAGAATTTATGATTGCTACCATTCTCATTGATGCTGTTGCGATTGGGCTGTTTCTCACGTGTATCTGATTATTTAAATTGTTACTTTGTGTTTTCCCGTCTCTTTTGTTCCCTCCCCTTTGCTTCCTCTTTTTTCCCTTTTTTCCATTTTGTTTGTCTAAATTACCATGACTACATGATGTCATTTCCGCTTTGGCGGTCTATTTAAATCACCTGTATTGTATGACTTTGTTATATGCCATTGGTTTGAGAAAGGCTCGCAACAGAGCCGAAACGCGCGTCACTGAACATTTCTATGTGTGGCGAATAAAGACAAAAAAATCTTTGAAGACAAGTGAGTGCCGGTCTTTTCTTTCACTTGTACTTGGACTTCGGCCCTGGACACGTGCACCACGCCTACAAACGGAGTGCCGGCTGATCCTCGTTAAAGTAAACGTATATCTGTCACCCAGCGCCTAAATACTAGGCCTCAAATTTATATCCTGCTAAATCTGTCGTTACTGCTGTACTGTTGTGGCTGGGCAAGTTATTTAGTGTCCGTCCAAGCACAGTTTTTGTTCTGGGTTGAAATACAATTCCCAATTTAGCAATTTCCTAATTTAGTGGTTTCTGCTGTATCAGAGCTATTTGAAATCTATCCCTAAAAGGGTATATCATATTCAAGGTGCACATAGGGTCATTCTGAATAACTTCACACACCCACTACTGTGCATTTCCAAGTCTAATTCTGTCAGTAAACCTATACCTGTCACCCAGCACCTAAATACTAGGCCTCAAATTTATATTCAGCTGAATTTGAATACAATACATTGGGCCAAATAATATTTTTGTTGTTGTGGTGAACGATAACAATGAGGAAAACATCTAGTAAGGGACGCGGACGTGGACATGGTCGTGGTGGTGTTAGTGGACCCTCTGGTGCTGGGAGAGGACGTGGCCGTTCTGCCACATCCACACGTCCTAGTGTACCAACTACCTCAGGTCCCAGTAGCTGCCAGAATTTACAGCGATATATGGTGGGGCCCAATGCCGTTCTAAGGATGGTAAGGCCTGAGCAGGTACAGGCATTAGTCAATGGGGTGGCCGACAGTGGATCCAGCACGTTCACATTATCTCCCACCCAGTCTTCTGCAGAAAGCGCACAGATGGCGCCTGAAAACCAACCCCATCAGTCTGTCACATCACCCCCATGCATATCAGGGAAACTGTCTGAGCCTCAAGTTATGCAGCAGTCTCTTATGCTGTTTGAAGACTCTGCTGGCAGGGTTTCCCAAGGGCATCCACCTAGCCCTACCCTAGCGGTGGAAGACATAGAATGCACTGACGCACAACCACTTATGTTTCCTGATGATGAGGACATGGGAATACCACCTCAGCAAGTCTCTGATGATGACGAAACACAGGTGCCAACTGCTGCGTCTTTCTTCAGTGTGCAGACTGAACAGGAGGTCAGGGATCAAGACTGGGTGGAAGACGATGCAGGGGACGATGAGGTCCTAGACCCCACATGGAATGAAGGTCGTGCCACTGACTTTCACAGTTCGGAGGAAGAGGCAGTGGTGAGACCGAGCCAACAGCGTAGCAAAAGAGGGAGCAGTGGGCAAAAGCAGAACACCCGCCGCCAAGAGACCCCGCCTGCTACTGACCGCCGCCATCTGGGACCGAGCACCCCAAAGGCAGCTTCAAGGAGTTCCCTGGCATGGCACTTCTTCAAACAATGTGCTGACCACAAGACGTGGTTTGCACGCTGTGCCATCAGAGCCTTAAGCGAGGCATTAACGTTCTGAACCTTAGCACAACCTGCATGACCAGGCACCTGCATGCAAAGCATGAACTGCAGTGGAGTAAACACCTTAAAAACAAGGAAGTCACTCAGGCTCCCCCTGCTACCTCTTCTGCTGCTGCCGCCTCGGCCTCTTCTGCTGCTGCCGCCTCGGCCTCTTCTGCTGCTGCCGCCTCGGCCTCTTCCTCCGCCTCTGGAGGAACGTTGGCACCTGCCACCCAGCAAACAGGGGATGTACCACCAACACCACCAGCACCTCCGTCACCAAGCATCTCAACCATGTCACACGGCAGCGTTCAGCTCTCCATCTCACAAACATTTGAGAGAAAGCGTAAATTCTCACCTAGCCACTCCCTGGCCCTGAATGCCAGCATTTCTAAACTACTGGCCTATGAAATGCTGTCATTTAGGCTGGTGGACACAGACAGCTTCAAACAGCTCATGTCGCTTGCTGTCCCACAGTATGTTGTTCCCAGCCGCCACTACTTCTCCAAGAGAGCCGTGCCTTCCCTGCACAACCAAGTATTCGATAAAATCAAGTGTGCACTGCGCAACGCCATCTGTAGCAAGGTCCACCTAACCACAGATACATGGACCAGTAAGCACGGCCAGGGACGCTATATCTCCCTAACTGCACACTGGGTAAATGTAGTGGCAGCTGGGCCCCAGGCGGAGAGCTGTTTGGCGCACGTCCTTCCGCCGCCAAGGATCGCAGGGCAACATTCTTTGCCTCCTGTTGCCACCTCCGCCTTCTCGGCTTCCTCCTCCTCTTCTTCCACCTGCTCATCCTGTCAGCCACACACCTTCACCACCAACTTCAGCACAGCCTGGGGTAAACGTCAGCAGGCCATTCTGAAACTCATATGTTTGGGGGACAGGCCCCACACCGCACAGGAGTTGTGGCGTGGTATAGAACAACAGACCGACGAGTGGTTGCTGCCGGTGAGCCTCAAGCCCGGCCTGGTGGTGTGCGATAATGGGCGAAATCTCGCTGCAGCTCTGGGACTAGCCGGTTTGACGCACATCCCTTGCCTGGCACATGTGCTGAATTTGGTGGTGCAGAAGTTCATTTACAACTACCCCGACATGTCAGAGCTGCTGCATAAAGTGCGGGCCGTCTGTTCGCGCTTCTGGCGTTCACATCCTGTCTGCGCTACAGCGTAACTTCGGCCTTCCCGCTCACCGCCTCATATGCGACGTGCCCACCAGGTGGAACTCCACCTTGCACATGCTGGACAGACTGTGCGAGCAGCAGCAGGACATAGTGGAGTTTCAGCTGCAGCACGCACGGGTCAGTCGCACTGCGGAACAGCACCACTTCACCACCAATGACTGGGCCTCCATGCGAGACCTGTGTGCCCTGTTGCGCTGTTTCGAGTACTCCACTAACATGGCCAGTGGCGATGACGCCGTTATCAGCGTTACAATACCACTACTATGTCTCCTCGAGAAAACACTTAGGGCGATGATGGAAGAGGAGGTGGCCCAGGAGGAGGAGGAGGAGGAAGAGGGGTCATTTTTAGCACTTTCAGGCCAGTCTCTTCGAAGTGACTCAGAGGGAGGTTTTTTGCAACAGCAGAGGCCAGGTACAAATGTGGCCAGCCAGGGCCCACTACTGGAGGACGAGGATGAGGAGGAGGTGGAGGAGGATGAGGATGAAGCATGTTCACAGTGGGGTGGCACCCAACGCAGCTCGGGCCCATCACTGGTGCGTGGCTGGGGGGAAATGCAGGACGATGACGATACCCCTCCCACAGAGGACAGCTTGTCCTTAACCTCTGGGCAGCCTGGCACACATGAGTGACTACATGCTGCAGTGCCTGCGCAACGACAGCAGAGTTGTCCACATTTTAACGTGTGCGGACTACTGGGTTGCCACCTTGCTGGATCCACGGTACAAAGACAATGTGCCCACCTTACTTCCTGCACTGGAACGTGATAGGAAGATGCGCGAGTACAAGATGCGCTACTGAGAGCATTCCCAAATGTCACAGGGGAACAAGTGGAAGCCCAAGGCGAAGGCAGAGGAGGAGCAAGAGGTCGCCAACGCAGCTGTGTCACGGCCAGCTCCTCTGAGGGCAGGGTTAGCATGGCAGAGATGTGGAAAAGTTTTGTCAACACGCCACAGCTAACTGCACCACCACCTGATACGGGACGTGTTAGCAGGAGGCAACATTTTACTAACATGGTGGAACAGTACGTGTGCACACCCCTCCACGTACTGACTGATGGTTCGGCCCCATTCAACTTCTGGGTCTCCAAATTGTCCACGTGGCCAGAGCTAGCCTTTTATGCCTTGGAGGTGCTGGCCTGCCCAGCGGCCAGCGTTTTGTCTGAACGTGTATTCAGCACGGCAGGGGGCGTCATTACAGACAAACACAGCCGTCTGTCTACAGCCAATGTGGACAAGCTGATGTTCATAAAAATGAACCAGGCATGGATCCCACAGGACCTTTCCACCACTTGTGCAGATTAGACATTAACTACCTCCCCTTAACCATATATTATTGTACTCCAGGGCACTTCCTCATTCAATCCCATTTTTATTTTCATTTTACCATTATATTGCGAGGCAACCCAAAGTTGAATGAACCTCTCCTCTGTCTGGTTGCCGGGGCCTAAAAATATCTGACAGTAGCCTGTTTCAGTGTTGGGTGACGTAAAGCATGGTTCTCTGCTATGACATGAAGCCTGAATCTCTGCTATGGGACCGCTCTCCTCTGTCTGGGTGCTGGGGCCTAAATATCTGACAATGGACTGTTCCAGTTTTGGCTGACGTGAAGCCTGATACTCTGCTGTGACATGAAGACTGATTCTCTGTTGACATGAAGCCTGAATCTCTGCTATGGGACCTCTCTCCTCTGTCTGGGTGCTGGGGCCAAAATATCTGACAATGGACTGTTCCAGTTTTGGCTGACGTGAAGCTTGAATCTCTGCTATGACATGAAGCCTGATTCTCTTCTGACATGAAGCCTGAATCTCTGCTATGGGACCTCTCTCCTCTGTCTGTGTGTCGGGGCCTAAAAATATCTGACAGTGGTCTGTTCCAGTGGTGGGTGACGTGAAGCCTGATTCTCTGCTATGACATGAAGCCTGATTCTCTGCTATGACATGAAGCCTGATTCTCTGCTGACATGAAGCCTGAATCTCTGCTATGGGACCTCTCGCCTCTGTCTTGGTGCCGGGGCCTAAATATCTGACAATGGACTGTTCCAGTTTTGGCTGACGTGAAGCCTGATTCTCTGCTATGACATGAAGCCTGATTCTCTGCTGACATGAAGCCCGAATCTCTGCTATGGGACCTCTCTCCTCTGTCTCGGTGCTGGGGCCTAAAAATATCTGACAGTGGCCTGTTCCAGTGTTGGGTGACATGAAGCATGATTCTCTGCTATGACATGAAGCCTGAATCTCTGCTATGGGACCTCTCTACAATTGATATTGCTTAATTTGTATTTATTTTACTTTTATTTTTATTCATTTCCCTGTCCACATTTGTTTGCAGGGGATTTAACTACATTTTGCTGCCTTTTGCAGCCCTCTAGCCCTTTCCTGGGCTGTTTTACAGCCTTTTTAGTGCCGAAAAGTTCGGGTCCCCATTGACTTCAATGGAGTTCGGGTTCGGGACCAAGTTCGGGTCGGGTTCGGATCCCGAACCCGAACATTTCCGGGAAGTTTGGCCGAACTTCTCGAACCCGAACATCCAGGTGTTCGCTCAACTCTAATGGCGAGGAAAAAAAAAGAGAATAAGAGCACAGATACTGTATATCCATGAGAAAGAGGGCGGATTATCAGTTCCGGATTTAGAACTGTATTTTATTGCCGGACAAATTAAAAATATGATAATGTGGAGTAAATCATATAGCTATAGACTATGATAACACTGATTAATAAAAGTTTGGAAAATTGTAGTATTTTTCAATTAGTAGAAGCAGACATTTTGTCACAACAACAAACTAACAAAATTCCCTCATTTGAACTGTGGACCAAATCTTGGAAAACGGTAAAAGAACTGTGGTTTTTGAAGGGAATACACTCGGATACTTTGCTATGGGATAATACTCAAGTAATATAATTTAAATTAATTGAACAAAAAATCTGGTCGAAATATGGAATTTTTAAACTGGGTCAGATATGGAAAGAGGAAGATATAATTGTAGTACTGGAAAACTGGCACTCTCAACACATGGGACCGTATGGTTTATATGCAGATCACAATGTTTAATAATAGATACATAAATGAATAAAAGACTAAAAATATGTTAATATAAACAATGACACTGGATAACTTGTTGAAGTTGGTTTCACACAGTATGGTACTAGTGATGGCGTAATATCATAAATGTTTAAATGCCCTATATCAAAGATTAGTCCTTATATTGGTCTAATATTGCTGAAAAAAAAAGACCTCGAATGTGTGCAATTAAATTCCTATAAAGAAAAAAGTGGAAAGGGGATCGGAAAAAGGAAAAGTCTTCCTTGCTCTTATCCTTAGTAAGGAACAATGTCCGCTGAGATGGGATCAATAGTCCAATTATGATAGGCTTTAAATATAGTTGTTTCTTTCTTATGAAAGCTTTACTTTGCAATTGGCAGTTTGAATATGCCTAGTGATAACCCACTATGTGGGCTTACCTTTCCTTAGTGCCGGTCAGTCAATCAGATTGTACGGGGCCCGCTGGGTGCCGGCGTCCCGGCTGTTTCTTGGTCAGCGTCCCACGTGGATTCGGAGATAGGTTTGTCGCTCCGGAAGTGACATATCGGCACACAGGATTGTATTTGTCGATTTTTTGCCGATTCTCTTGGGCTCAAACTTTGGTTGTAGCGTCCAATATCGAATTTACAGTGCACTGTTTTTTCGCGAAGTATCAGTATTCCTTCTTACAGATGGGTCAAATTTTGATCTCTTATTAGATCACCCGAAACCAAACGCGTTTTTTGGGACGGCTCTCCCCTTCCTCAGTGGTAATGACCCTACTTCGTATCTGGTTGGTTTTTATACCCTCAGTTGGTGAAAACCAACCAGATACGAAGCAGGGTCATTACCACTGAGGAAGGGGAGAGCCGTCCCCGAAACGCGTTTGGTTTCAAGTGATCTAATAAGAGATCAAAATATGACCCATCTGTAAGAAGAAATACTGATACTTTGCGGAAAAACTGTGCACTGTAAGTTCGATATTGGCTGCTACAACCAAAGTTTGAGCCCAAGAGAATCAACAAAAAATCAACGAATACAATCCTGTGTGCTGATACGTCACTTCCGGAGCGACAAACCTATCTCCGAATCCACGTGAGACGCTGACCAAGAAACAGCCGGGACACCGGCACCCAGCGGGCCCCCGTACAATCTGATTGACTGACTGGCACTAAGGAAAGGTAAGCCCACATAGTGGGTTATCACTAGGCATATTCAAACTGCCAATTGCAATTTGATATAGGGCATTTAAACATACAGTTTATGATATTACGCAATCACTAGTACCATACTGTGTGAAACCAACTTCAACAAGTTATCCAGTGTCATTGTTTATATTAACATATGTTTAGTCTTTTATTCTTTTATGTATCTATTATTAAACTTTGTGACTTTGAGAGTGCCAGTCTTCCAGTACTACATATTTTCTTGCAACCGTGAAGGGTGAATCACTTTTAGACTAGAGCACCTCTTAGTGGCTGTGAAAGGTGAGCTATTTCCTATACTACGATTTTTAGGAAGATATAATTATCAAGATTTAAAAAAATTATATTTATTGGGAAATAGAGATCTGAGTTTCTTTGACTTAAAATTAAAACAAGCTTTGCGTGCAGAGATAATAAAAGGAACTCAAATTGCTACCCTTCCACGACCTCTAGTGGATATCTCTAATTTAGTATCTGGGAGGAAATTGATTTAAAAAATATATGGAGATTTGATCAACCAGAAGACAAATAATAGAGCTGTTAACAACCTAAATCATAGATGGCTGGAGGTCTTAAATTTGCAATGGGAAGAATTTTGGGAAAAAGCTATACAGACCAAAAATAGGGTATCAAAAAATGTCTCCCATATAATTATTCAATTTAATATATTATACAGTTTATATTATTCTTCTAAGATTCTAATGAAATGTTACAAAACCAAACAATTTAGCTGTAAAAAATGTGGGGAGGAAGGGGCAGATGATGTCCACATATTGTGGACATGTACAAAGATCCAGAAATTCTGGGGGAAGGTAAATGAAAAAAAAAAGAAGCAATATCATCTATTTTAAATTCCTCCCTGTCTTCAGGTATGTATCTTGGGGGTGATGGAGAAAATTGAATAAACAATCTCAGAATGGCTTGGATACGTAAAAGCATTCCAAAGTTGTTACCACATAAAGTGACACATGTCAGATTTGAAAAATTATGCTCAGTCGCAAAGGTGAAAAATAGCTTGGTCCTGAAGGGGTTAAAGGCTATGTCTAACTTTGGGGGCATTATTTTTTTGTTTTGCATTGTACTCATTTTGAGCTAAAAAAAATATGTATTTGTCTTTATTAAAAATTGTTCTTTATTAAAAACTTCTCTTTTTTTTTCTGTACAGAGCTGACATGTTCTTGAAGCACCCTTTGGATTTTCTGTCTTTTGGTCAGATCAGGAGCAGACAGACTCCTTATCTCTGCTCTTTGACATTATAAAACACTCATTATAGCTCAGTTCTTATCTTACTGACAAGAATGTGGCTTAAATAAGAGTTTAACAGATGACTATCAGTAAGTAAAAGTACCAGTCACACAGTTAGCAGTTAACAGTTAGCCCTTTGTGACAGAACAGCACAATATTTTTAATAAAGGCCAATTGAAAAAAAGATTTTTAGCCAAAAATGAGTAACATGCAATAATTAAAAAATTGCCTCGGTGGACTGAGGAAGGGGCTATTCAGAGAACCCCGAAACGCGTATGGTCCGACACCTCATACCGGCATGCTGGGACAGTAGCTCCCCTGGACTTCAAGTTTAAAGAGCTGTGATTAAAAGGAACGAGCACCGGAAGAAATAGCCACAAACATAGTTCTGTGAGCAGACACTCGGTTGACTCGGCATCCACAGCATATCTCCTTTGGGTCCGGACATAGGACAAAGTAACATCGACCAAGGTAAAGAAGTAAAGTTGCTTGAATAGGTGGGACGCCACCTTAGTGCACAGTCACCTTTACCTTAAACCGAGTAGGATCGGTGAATGTTTCACAAGACCTGTTTTAATACAATTGGGATTGCGGTTTTCTTTAAAGACTGATATAACAATTGCGGCTGTCTGAACTTCAACCATCCAGGCTGTTTCTGGCTACAATCAAGGGTGCGGTCCTTTAACTTAAAACCGACTTAAAACTGCCTGGAATTTTATATAGACCTTTGTCCGGATTGTGGTCATTCCAACCTTAGCTGCTATAATTATTGGCCACATTGCTGCTATTAATTTATGGTTATCCTTATGTGAATTTCTATGTCATTTTATATTGTATTTTATATTGCATTTTATGAGTATATCGATATATCACATTATATTTGATTAAAATTTTGACCTATAATCCATATTTGAGTGCCTGGTTTAATCCTTATACATTTTATACAATTTTTGTGACTGGGTGGGTCACTTAAACCAAGAGCACCTTAAATCCACAAATCAGCTGTAGTGATCCACAGATTTTTCGATTTATGTTATAAATGTATTCGATGAGCATAATCTTTTAAAAGAATACAACAGTTGCAATAATAACATCTCCTTGTATATTTTCCATGGTTCATAAAGCCGATATGTTGTATGGTGCTAGGTAGTCAGTTTAGAAGTTGTTCTTACCTCTATCTGCTGGCAAATTTGAATAAGTTTAGCCATTTGGGTTTCAAGTTCACCGCTGTGTTTGACCAAACTGGTGATATTGGATTCCAGAGTTTGCTATGGAAAAATGAAGAAACAGTAAAGATTAGATTTAAATAAATGTAACTTTGCAAATGTAAATGTATATTTGTGTAAATGTGCCTTCACACATGGCAGATTTTGCTGCAGAAAATGTTCTGCAACTTAAAGACATTTCTCTTCACCTGAACGGACTTGGAAAAATCTATGTGCTTCACACCAAAACAAGCCCATTTAGAAGAATGGAACAATTTTCAGTCGCAGAAATATTTCAGCAACAAAATTTGCCGTTTGTAAAAGTATATTCAGTCTGGTAAACATGTGCTTGTAAGAGGAATAGTTCCCAGGATGAACATTGCCCTCTGACACAAACTCACTGCATTATAATGATTTATAATGCTGTGAATTCTAGTCTGACCACGGCTGTACTGAATTGTACTGTATTGAATTCTACTCATATGAGCACAGTACAGTAGATCTCAGATCGGACAGGAACCCACAGCATTATACATTATTATAATGTTGTGAGTTTGTGTCACAAGAGCAATGTTCAGCCTGGGAAATACTGCTTTAACATGAACTGTCTAAAATTGCCCTTAAATTTGAATCATGAGCTGTAAAAGAACAAGACTTAAGACACTGTTTTGCAACTTTTAAAACTCCTGTGCAACAATATTTTGTTTTTTGTTTTTATGCCACGCATATGCCCCGAATGTCAGGTGCGTGGCAGTGACAGGCCATCAGTCCCGGCAAATTTACTAACATTTACGCCTGTTCCAGACGTAAATGTTGTTGCATATCTACTCCAGTCAGGGGCTAGAGTAAATTTCACTCAAGGTGCATGGACCATCAGAAGATGGGCCTAATTTATGGCAGGCATGCATCTTGTCAAATTAGGTGCTGTTTTATGATAAATAACCCCCAAAAGTTCTGATTGCATACAATTATTTTTTCTCAGTGCTTGCTGCTTGATCACTTTTTAGCTCAGCTTAGGGGAGAGCTGTGATTAGTGAATACATCTTAGGTCAGACTCACAAGTCTGGATAAAGGACCAGACCAGCTGATGGTTTAACCCTTTTAAGACCAAGCCATTTTTACCTTTGTGACCAGGCCTAATTTTGCAAACCTGGCATCTGTAACTTTATGTGCTAATAACTTTGGAATGCTTTTTACTTATTCAAGCCATTCTCAGATTGTTTTCTAGTAACATCTCATACTTGGTATGTTTTACCTTTATAATATAAACAATACAAAATGTATAGAAAATTTGAATTTCTACTCATTAATGGCAGATAGTGATACCTTATTACATAGTATCTACTTCCCTATATGTCTACTTTATGTTGGCATCATTATGTTCGTAATAACCCTTTTGAAAATTACATCTTATTTTTTAGGACATTAGACAGCATAGAATTCAAGAAGCATTTTTTTACATTTTTCTATACATTTTTTAAAACCTAGTTTTTCAAGGACCAATTCAGTTCTGAAGTCACTTTGAGGTCCTTACATAAAAGAAACCACCTATAAATGTCCCCATTTTAAAAACTACACCCCTCAAATTAAACTGGTCTTGCAAACTATGTTAACCCTTTAGGTGTTCCACAATAATTAAAGGAAAATGGAGGTGAAAATTAAAATTTTCAGTTTTTGCACCGATTTTTAATTTTAATCCAATTTTTCCTGTGACACAGCAAGGGTTAACAGCAAAATGAACCTTAATATTTATTACCCTGATTCTACAGTTTACAAAAACACCCCATTTATATTATTAAACAGCTGTATGAGCACACAGCAAGTCTCAGACAGAAAGGAGCAACATATATTTTTTTGAAGAAAAGATTCTTGCTGGAATGGTTTTTGGGTGTTGTGTCCTATTTGAAGGCACATTTAAGGCATCCCTAAAAATAGAAACCCCCCAAAAAAGACAAAATTTTGGAAACTACACCCCACAAACAATTTATTGAGTTTTTAATGAAGGCTGAACTGACCACTTCCACCTCACAGGCGGAATAATATTTAGAAACAGCTGTGAAAAGGAAAAATAATATTTTTTACAAGAAAAAGTTGCTTAAGCCCAAATTTTTCACTTTTAAAAGGGATAACAGGAAAAAATACACCCCATAATTTGTTACCCATTTTCTACTGAACATAGCAACACCCCATATGTGGTTGTAAACTGGTGTATGAGTAGATGGTAAAATTCAAAAGGAGTAAACTGGTGTATGAGATGGTAGAATTCAAGAGTAGCATCCGCATGAATTAGCTTAAATATATTTTAACCCCTTTCTGCATCCTCACGTACATGTACGTGAGCGAATGTGGCTCCTTGCCGCATCCTCACATGCATGTACATGATGGGATTGGGCCCAGCTATTACTGATAGCCGGGCCCCTGCTGCATCCACCGGCATCGTTGTGTGCGGTGATGCTGGCAGATTAACCCTTTCATGTGCGGAGGTAAGCGCTGACCGCAGCACGTGCAGGGTATGTAGAGGGAGGGAGCTCCCTCTGACTCCATCGCCCCCCGCGCTGCGCTGGCAGGGGGTCGATCGTTGCCATGGCAGCCCTGATGCCTTACACAGGCATCGGAGCTGCCAGCCTACAGAAGCCCAGGAGATCCAGCCTGAGCGAATGGTCTCCTAGGCAACTGTCAGCCTAGAATGCATTGTACTGAATTGAAACAGGGATCAAACCCTGAAAAGGTGAAGTTCCAAAGTGGAACAAATATAAAAAGTAAAATAAAGTGGGGAAAAAAAATTATAATAAGAAAATTTGAGTTTCAAGTAAAAAAAAGCGTCCTTTTTACTAAATAAAGTTTAAAAAAATGTGTAAATAATAGGAAAAAATAAAAGTACACATATTATGTATTGCCGCATTCATATATAGACCGGTTCTACAAAAATATCACATGATCTAACCCCTCAGGTGAACATTGTCAAAAAAGTTTAATAAAAACTGCTAAAAAAACAGCCCCTACCTAAAACAAATACCCAAAAAATATAAAAATATGGCTATCAGACTATGAAGACACTAAAACATGATTTATTTTTGTTTCAAAAATATTAGTGTATAAAACTTTAAAAAATAAAAAAGTAGGTATTGGGTAGATATTAGGTATTGACACGTCCGTAACAACCTGCTCTATAAAAATATCACATGAGTTAAACCCTCAGGTGAAAACCGTAAAAAAAACTAAATAAAAACCGTGTAAAAAGCTATTTTTGGTAACTTTACATCACAAACAGTGTAATACCAACCGATCAAAAAGTCATACGCACCCCAAAACCATACCAATCAAACCATCATCTCCTCCCGCAAAAAATGAGACCCAACTTAAGACCCTCACCTAAAAAATAAAAAAACTATGGCTCTCAGAATAAGGAGACACTAAAACATGATTTTTTTGTGTAAAACTTTAATAAATAAAAAAAGTATACATATTAGTTATTGCCGTGTTCGTAATAACCTGCTGTATAAAAATATCACATGACCTAACCCTTCAGGTCAACACCGTAAAAATAAAAAAAGGTGTTTTTTGGCACCTTACAGCACAAAAAGTGTAATACCAAGCGATCAAAAAGTCGTACGCATCCCAAAATCTTATCAATCTATCCGTCATCTCATCCCGCAAAAAAGGAGACCCTACCTAAGACAAATGCCCAAAAAATAAAAAACTATTGCTCTAAGAATATGGAGACACTAAAACATGATTTTCTTTGTTTCAAAAGTGCTGTTATTGTGCAAAACTTAAATAAATAAAAGTATACATATTAGGTATTGACGCTTCTGTAATCACCTGCTGTAATATCACATGACCTAACTCCTCAGATGAACACCGTAGGGGAAAAAAAAAAACGGTGTCAAAAAAGCAATTTTTTGTCACCTTACATCACAAAAAGTGTAATACCAAGCAATCAAAAAGTCATACAAACTCCAAAATTGTAACAATAGAATCGTCATCTCATCCCGCAAAAAATGAGACCCTACCCGCCCCCAAAAAAACTAAAAAACTATGGCTTGCAGAATATGGAGACAATAAAAAAATATTTTATAGTCATATTTTGTATTGTCAAATCCATAACAACCTGCTCTATAAAAATAGCTCATGATCTAACCTGTCAGATGAACACTGTAAATAACAAAAAATAAAAATGGTGCCAAAACAGCTATTTTTTGTTACCTTGCCTCATAAAAAGTGTAATATAGAGCAACCTAAAATCATATGTACCCTAAAATAGTGCCAACAAAACTGCCACTTTATCCTGTAGTTTCCAAAATGAGGTAACTTTTTGGGGTTTCTACTCTAGGGGTTAACAAAGTTTGTAAAATAAGTTTTGAATACCTTGAGGTTTCTATTGTAGTTTCTAAAATGGGGTGGTTTCTATTATGTAAGCCTCACAAAGTGACTTCAGACCTGAACTGGTCCTTAAATAGTGGGTTTTGGAAATTTTCTGAAAAATGTCAAGATTTGCTTCTAAACTTCCAAGCCTCCAAAAAAAAAAATAGCATTCACAAAATGATACAAACATGAAGTAGACATATGGGAAATGTAAAGTAATAACTATTGGATGTATTACTGTCTATTATAAAAGTAGAGAAATAGAAATTCGTAAATTTGCTAATTTTTCAAAATGTTTGGTAAATTTGATATTTTTTTATAAATAAAAATGTAAAATTATAAAATCACTTTTTATTAAACTATTTTTTTGCATCACCAAAATCTAAATCACATAACTTTTTATTATTTTTCCATCAACATAGTTGTATGAGGGTTTGGGCTATAGTTTTTATTGGTATCATATTTGGGATGCATATGACTTTTTGATCACTTTATAATACATTTTTGGGGGAGGGGAGGCAAAAAAGAACATGATCATTTTATAGATCAGGAAATTATGATACCAATTTATAGTTTATTTTATTTTTTCATTTTTTAATCTTATAAATTAGTAGATTTTGGGAAAGGGCAATTTATTTTACTTTTTTACAGTTTTTTTTTACTTTTTTTATTTCTACACTTTTTTTAATCAAGTCCCACTTGGATCTTGAAGATCCAGTGGGGCTTATGGCTGGACTATACTTTGCAATGCTTTATTATTGCAAAGTATAATACTATCTGTTTTACACCCATACATGGTAACACTGGATGCCTATGCAAGGTGTACAGTTGCTATGGCAACCATTGGGCAGCGCGGCAGCCCGATGGTTGAGAGAGGGAGCCCCCTCCCTCTATTAACCCCATAGATTCCGCGGGTGTCTACTAACCGTGGCATCTAAGAGGTTAAACATGTGAGATTGGTGCCAGCACTGATCTCGCTTGTTACAGCAGAGTGTCAGCATATAGCTGCCACTTGCTGCAGCTCAGGAATTGGCAATTGTAAAAGGGTTAATGACCCAAACTCACAGCATCATAAGGATCTATGATATTATAAGTTTGGGTCATTAAATCCACAGTTAGGCCAGGACAAACATCTGGATTCCAGAATATAAAGACGTGAATTTGGCCTGAAATTCACCTCCTGTTTATTATCAGTAGCATGGGAAGCAGTTTTTTTTAATTACAGAACTAGCAGAATTACCCACCTTTTCCACCTTACCCACCTTCGCACATGTTTGAGTGTGTGGTTAAAAAATATCCTTAGTGACCCCAATAACAGTAACATCTACAGTGGCCTTACAACAGTAAAGAAACATGGCTGTTGTTATGGAAACCTGGTGTAAAACTTTTTTTCAGTTGGGCAAGGACCAAAAGGACCTGCAAGCTACTGTTGGCCAAAAGGGGTCATGTGACCATGTGTATGTCAGTTAGAAAAAGACCTTCAAGCTTCTGTTGACTAATACGGGTCATTTGAATGTGCCATATTTACTCTATTTTTGAAGATTTCAAAAACAGTACGTCCTAGAGAGCTGCAACCCCATCCAAAACCTTTCTAGGCAATGGATTTACCTATAATCCAAATTTGGTGCAGACTGGTCTAATAGTTTTGCCGTGTGAGACAATACACAGAAATTAATTTACTGTATATATACTACACACAGAGCACAGTTGACAACTTTGCAGGGACTGTCCTTGGTTTTCAGAGACAGTCCTGGCAAATTCGGTCGGCAGAAAATGTGAGGGGCTCATGATAATTCCACCCATAAATCAGCGTTTCTTGTCGGAGTTGGGAGTTGCCAGGGGTGGGGTTTTCAATGTCCTGTTTTTTACCAAGCTAAACTTGGTAAGTATGACATAGAGAACTATGTCAAAGTTATTTTTTAAATGTTGATGACTAGGGCTTACAACGAATGAAAACCCAAAAGTTAGTATCCCAGAAGATTATAATATTATATAAGACCAATTAAGAAATTATTTTTAATATAAAAATGTTGAAAAGTATGTACAGCAAAAGCATTCAATACTTTGGGCTCCTTCTGTATGAATTACTGTATCAATACAGGATTGTATGGGGGCCATCGGCCTGTGGCACTGCTGGGGTGTTATGGAAGCCCAGGTTGCTTTGGTAGTTGCTTTCAGCTCATCTACAGTGCCTAACCAGAAATCTATGAGAGCTTAGATCTGCAGGAGAGTTCTGTCTTCATTTGTGCCAGAAAACTGGCATAAATTAAAATAAATTTGTCGGCCTGTCTGGCCACACTCTTTCCTCAACAAACCCCATTTGTCACGGCAGACAGGATACAAGATACACGGGATATAAACAAACAAGTGTCTAGGCAAGAAGCTGGAGATAGAGGTCACCTCCTGACAAATCCTTACCAGCTATTCCTAGACTTCTATGCCCACATTCAGACCCTGAAGGTGGGAAAAAACGTCTCCTCGTGCCTAGACTGAAGATTCCATAGAATCCCTAAGATGGTGAAAGGGGGAAAGAGGCAGCCTGCTCCCTCAGGACTTGGAGGGGGCAGGCGTCTCTCTAAGAGCCTAGACAGACAACCACAAGAAAACAAAACAAACTTATCTTTACTGAGCAGGAACAGCAAATCCTTCCTTTCGTCCTCTGAGCCAGACAGAAGCTTTAACCCGCACAGGACACTGGGAGTGGGTTGTAATTTAAACTCAAACCAATGACCCCACCCAGTGCACCTGAAGGGAGGTGGAATAGCTCAATTCCAAAACAAAAAGGCTACACGTGCTGCTAACCTGGCAGACCTCCGCATATAGCCTGAGCAGGGCATGACACCATTTCAGAAAAATGTTAAGGGCGGTAAAAAGTGGCAATTTTTTAAAAAGTCGCTGCTAAAATGTTGCACGTGCGACTTTTCAATGCCACTTTTTAGATGCACAGACAATAAATCTCCCCCTTAGTGTAGAGAGAAAGCTGAATCAGAGCTCCTTCTCCTGGATAAGATTTTCCAGAGAGATCTGTCATATGTAGAACTCAAATAAAATTCTAAAAAAAGAAAAAAACATCCACAAGCTCTGCATTGATCTGATGCTTTTCATCACAGTCTACATAATGTACACAAGGCCACGCAAAGGTTGCCTCTTTGGAGTGGGACCTACTCTAAATTGGTGCAGCACCACATAGCAAACACAGCCGCCAAACAAGCCACAGGCGGTGAGACCCAGCAGCCCAACAACTGCTGGGTCAGTATAATTACAAATATAAAACGCTGTAGTCCACTTAATGTACACAAGGACATTTATATACATTTTGATCAAAGTGCATAAGCCCACTCACTACGCCAAAGTTGCTTTTTTGGAGGAAACCCTACTCCAATTTGGTGCAGCACCACTTAGCAAACACCACAGCAAAAACACAGCACCCACAGCGCTGTGGGTGCTGTGTTTTGGCAGTGTTGGTTGCCATGTGGTGCTTGTCACAAAATGGTGTCTGTCTGAGAGACAACCCCCAGTATACATTCTATGATTGAAACTATTTGCAGCAAAAACTTGAAACTGTTAGGAATTCCTCTAAGGCTACTTTCACACTAGCGTTCGATCGGATCCGTTCTGAACGGATCCGATCATAATAATGCAGACGGAGGCTCCGTTCATAACGGATCCGTCTGCATTATTTTAGCATCTAAAAGCTAAGTGTGAAAATAGCCTCGTACGGATCCGTCCAGACTTTCAATGTAAAGTCAATGGGGAACGGATCCGCCTGAAGATTGAGCCATATTGTGGCATCTTCAAACGGATCCGTCCCCATTGACTTACATTGTAAGTCTGGACGGATCCGCACGGATCCGCACGCCTCCGCACGGCCAGGCGGACACCCGAACGCTGCAAGCAGCGTTCAGCTGTCCGCCTGTCCGTGCGGAGGCGAGTGGAGCGGAGGCTGAACGCCGCCAGACTGATGCAGTCTGAGCGGATCCGCATCCATTCAGACTGCATCAGGGCTGGACGGCTGCGTTCGGGTCCGCTCGTGAGCCCCTTCAAACGGAGCTCACGAGCGGACCGACGAACGCTAGTGTGAAAGTAGCCTTAGTCTATCATACATATGCCTTAAACTTATTTCCTGTTTACATTCCTTCTTGCTAAATGACCAAGCATGTGAGCCCACTCCTCCCACTTATATGGAAGGTATATAATGTGAAGCCCCCACCTAATAAATTAGAGTTATGCTTTGACCTTAACTAGAGTGTTGTGCATGCACGTATCTATTTATCTAATTTGGAGCAGTGTATCAACCTACCTGACCATTGATCAGAACCAGAACATTTTGGCGCCCAAAGTGGGGTTCAAAGGTTGGACCCCCCTGTTCCCGTTCCCCCGGAGATCAGACATAGGAGGGGCGCACTAACGGACACCGGGATCGCTACCCGTGATATGAGGTAAGAAAACAGAGTAATCTTGTCTATATTGTGTCCCCTGGTGTAGCCTCTTGTTATCTGTCTGAGGAAGGGGTGCGGCAGCAGTTGGGGCGCCTTTGAGGGCACGCAAGTAAAAACCCCACAGTAATTGATAAGATTTTGATACACTGGGTTTTATGTGTTATGTTGTTCTGATGTCGTTATGACCTTGAGCACCTGTGTATAAACTACTGAGTTACAAGGAAGCCTACCTCATTAGCCTACATCGTGGTACAGCCAGAGGCGTCTGTCCGGAAAGTAGAAGGGGAGGAGGCAGTCAAAACCTGTCCAAAGGTGTACTACGTGTCTGACTCAAAGAAGAACTCTGGTAGTTCAGGAACACAGGGTGCAAGCACAGGTTACGGACTAGACAGCTCCAGGAGATATTACATTATGGGAAATGTTGAAAGTGACTGCAGCAAAGAACAGAAATATAATGAAAATACAGGAAGATATTACTGTATGCCCAGGCAGCAGCCACCTTATAATTATGGTGTCATCAAGAAGAAGGGAGGGGTGGACCTGTGCCGTATGTGGGCAACAGAATCCTCCCTCCAGTGTTACGTGCCTCGTATGTGGTTCTTCACGCCCACATAGCCACATTCCTGTAGCTCCCCGGCACCTCCTACCCATAGCTCTTCATGAGACACCATCATATTCCCAGCCGGCTGGACTGTTAACCCCGGTAACCCAGATCCCTCCATCCTGCCTGTATGCCCACAAGTTCAAGCACTCTATCCCATGATAAATTCTGATGGCACATTCAATCTGCCACAGCAGGTTGTTCAAGTGATGGTCGGGATGAAGGAGGAGGAGGATTGTGGGGATAAGAACGCTTTCCTGCAAATATTAGCACTCCAAAAATGGCGGTCAGACTTGACCGAGGAGGAGCGGCGGATACAGTATGAGTTACATGAGATAAAAGAACAGATGAAGACTGTGGCAGGAGAACAGTCTGAATTTTTGAGATATGCAAATTAGACAATTTTATCCAAAGCAATATCCAAGAGGCCATCTAGATATGTGTCATTCACACCAAATCAGCTGTATTCAATTGTCAGTCAGTTGCCAGACACCGAGACCCACCTCATGCCATTTTACCATAAATTAGATCAAATATACATGACATATTGGTGTACATGGTCAGATCTACAAAGTATAGTAAAGAACAAAACTGGAGAATAATTAGCTCTCATTCTGGAGAAACTCAAAAAGCACTGTGTGCCTGTGTGCCCCGCACAATGCGTATCTCTGTTGATCAGTGAATATAGAGTGAGAGACAGGGGGCCATAGCTGGAAGAGGGGAGTGACGTCATGACATTGGCATGTGTGATAAGCGAGAACACTGTCTGCAAGGCCGAAGAGATAATTAAAAGAAGATTGTCGCATTCACACATGCAGGCAAACAATACACTTGGACTGTGATGACTCAGGGAGCACAGAATAGCCCCTCATGGTTTAGCAAAGCCATGTCCTCCGTGCTCCAACCATGGCAGGCAGACAACCCGGAGGTTGAACTCCTGCAATACTGGAGTTCTTACCCAAACTCATGGTGGACGCAACAGACCGCTGGGCTACTACTTTAAGCACCTTGACCATATAGCCAGAGTTTCCCCTTCCTGTGTCAGAGCTGTCCATGCTGCCAGATCTGTTCTGGACATCACATCTGACGTTGTGCTTGGCACCTCCTCACTATTTTGGTTCGCATTACATCTCTGCCATCCTCCAGCAGACACAACCCAAACACCTCACTGCACAACACCACCTCCATCTGCAGTGTAATCTGCTCCTGTCAGATAATGTCACCATTCAGAAATATCACATCCTTTACCCTTCTGCACTCCTTCCTCTTCCAAGGGGGGAGTATACTAGAGATTCAAGAGATGTTTATGAACAAGATCTTCAGGAAGAAGAACTATGGACCTCAACTGACTCTCTTTACCAGGAACAGGATCATGATGCATCACTATGATGGAAGCTGAAGTAGGGACACCACCATCGGTCCAAGACACTCCTCTGACAAACCCTCATTGGATTCTCTTTGTGGACGACTCAAGGTACGCGGATTACAAAGGGAAATTCCATAAATGCATGGCAGTCACTAGAGAGCATGAAGTGCTGTGTGCAAGACAATTGCGCCCAGACCAGTTAGCAAAGGAGGCTGAACTCATTGCCCTCACTGAAGCCTGCCTCATGGCAAAAGATTCCACCGCTAAGGCCTCTTTCACACTTGCGTTCTCCGGATCTGGCGTGTACTCCACTTGCCGGAATTACACGCCGGATCCGGAAAAACGCAAGTGTACTGAAAGCATTTGAAGACGGATCCGTCTTCAAAATGCTTTCAGTGTTACTATGGCACCCAGGACGCTATTAAAAATCCTGGTTGCCATAGTAGGAGCGGGGAGCGGGGGAGCAGTATACTTACAGTCCGCGCGGCTCCCGGGGCGCTTCAGAGTGACGTCAGAGCGCCCCATGCGCATGGATGACGTGCCATGCGATCACGTGATCCATGCGCTTGGGGCGCCCTGACATCACTCTGGAGCGCCCCGGGAGCCGCACAGACGGTAAGTATGCTGCTCCCCACTACACTTTACCATGGCTGCCAGGACTTTAGCGGTCCGGCAGCCATGGTAACCATTCAGAAAAAGCTAAACGTCGGATCCGGCAATGCGCCGAAACGACGTTTAGCTTAAGGCCGGATCCGGATCAATGCCTTTCAATGGGCATTAATTCCGGATCCGGCCTTGGGGCAAGTCTTCAGGATTTTTGGCCGGAGCAAAAAGTGCAGCATGCTGCGGTATTTTCTCCGGCCAAAAAACGCTACGTTCCGGAACTGAAGACATCCTGATGCATCCTGAACGGATTTCACTCCATTCAGAATGCATTAGGATACAACTGATCAGTATTCTTCCGGCATAGAGCCCCGACGACGGAACTCTATGCCGGAAGAAAAGAACGCAGATGTAAAAGAGCCCTAATATCTGCACGGATTCCAGATATGCCTTTGGAGTGGTTCATGGCTTTGGAATAATATGGAAGGCACAGGATTATATCACAGTTGCAGGAACCCCAATCAAAAATGCCTCAGCAGTAGCGGCCCTAATGGCAGCAGTACTCCTGCCCACTCAAGTGCCAGTGATCAAGGTAAAGGCCCATATACGAACTGACACTCCTGATGCCAGAGGAAATGCCCTAGCTGATCAAACAGC
The DNA here is from genome assembly GCF_014858855.1 of Bufo gargarizans. NCBI lineage: Eukaryota > Metazoa > Chordata > Amphibia > Anura > Bufonidae > Bufo > Bufo gargarizans. Next base: position 142,562,586 of record NC_058088.1, read on the forward strand.
GAAGAGAGCAGCAATGGAAAAGGAAACCTGGTTGAAAGAGTCAGCCCTCGAAGAAGAATCCGGACTCTGAACACAGGGAAATAGAGTATGCCAACCTAGACCTCTCTATCCACTAATAGCCGCAATAGCTTATGGGCCCACCCACCAATCCAAAACCATCATGAAAGAGCTAATTGATAAAATATGGGTGGCCCCAGGGATCACACCCATCCTGGTGAGACATACTCAAGGGCTGCCTCATCTGCGCAGAGTGTAATCCAGGTAGAACCGAGCCCACGCTCCGAAAATGTCTCCCGAAGGCCTTATAACCATTTCAGAGGATACAAATTGACCACATCCAGATGCCAATGTGCCAAGGGTTTCAATATGTGCTGGTAGTGATAGACTTGTTCTCTGGGTGGCCAGAAGCCTGCCTCGTCCGAAATCAGACAGCAACTACTACTGCTAAAAAACTGATGCAGGAGCTTGTCTGTAGGTTCGGAGTACCTGAGGTCATTGAGAGTGATCAGGGCCCAGCATTCACTGCCAGATTAATCCAAGAGGTCTGGTAAATGGTAGGGTCGCACCTGGCTTATCACACCCCCTACAGGCCCCAAAGCAGCGGCAAAGTTGAAAGATTGAACGAGGTGTTAAAGTAAAAAATGCTGAAGATGACCAGGGAGACAGGGCTCAATTGGGTTCAGTGCTAGCCTACAGCACTCTTTTCAGTTAGGCACACACCAAGGCCTCCACACAAACTGACACCATACGAGATCCTTTTTGGGACAGGGGCAAGAATGGGACAGTATTTCCTGCAACAGTTGCAAATGCATTATGAATCTGTTGCCAAAAATGTGATAGCTCTGAGTAAACAATTGTCTAACATTCAGTACATGCACAAGTTTTCTCTTCCATTCCAGATCCTAACTCCCTAGAAGGAAGCCACACTCTGAAACCTGGAAAGTGGGTAGTGGTCAAGAAGCAGATCAGAAGCACCCTCGAACCACGATACGAGGGACCTTACCAGGTGCTGCTGACCACCCCAACTTCTGTAAAACCAACAGGGAGACCTAACTGGATCCACGCATCAAACTGCAAAAGAATACGAGTGACAGCTCCTGATATCGAGGATACCACCGCTGAATCTGCATGATGCCTGTTGCAACAGTTATCGCTCTGCTACTTTTTGTCTACACCTACACAGTCACATATACACAGAATCTTCCAAAGACAGGAGGACACGTGGCCATCACCCAACAAAAAGAGAAGAATGGCTACATATTGACCACTTTCTGTTTTAATTCCTCCAGCACTCACGTGGCTACCTTAAAATTCAATTGCTGCAGTCTAGTATTGTGCCCAATGCCAGCATGGCAATGTAGCATGTACAAAACGGGCAGCCATAGATCCACATATATCTGTGTCACTGATACCCGTATGGGGAACAGTGTAACTCATAGGGAACAGTTGGGGGAACACGGGTGACCCATGGGGATACTGACCTCAGAGTGCCCGAGACAAAAAAGACAAAATGGGTAAATCCTTGCTTACCCGCATGACACTGTTTAAGAGTGGAAGATGCCACCCAAGTGGACAGACAGGCTCCAATATGCCACTTACCCTTACAATAGAAAACCCCAGCCCCAATGACGCAGGGACATAACTTATAGGCACCTGGATGGGGGTAACTGCTGGGGACATGAGCATGAACTACATAATCTCACAAAGATAGAGAAGGGTCCATCCAAACCCTACACTACCTTCCTTAGGCAGATGACAGCCATAGCAAACCCCACCTTTGAAGATACTATGGCCGCCGAGACAAGATTTTCTGACACCAACCTGTCATTAGAATGGATGGAATACAATGCTGACACACACAATAAGACCAACTTGTACATATGCGGGGGGCAAGCCCACACCTAGGCACAGCTTCCTCAGCCTATACACCAACACTAGTGTTAATGACTCTGCTTGTGAAATGTGGAAGAGAAAATACCCCCTGGTAGTAAAAAACCCCAAACCAGGTGAAGGCATAACCATATACTCCGGTAACTACACCTGTTACTTCAACCCTGGCAGTCAGAGATTCTTGGGCAACTTCACAGAGGGGTACTGCTCATCCTACATCAACCTGTCCACTGAAACACAGAATCAGAGGGTATCTTTGGGGGACATCTATTGGATCTGTGGAGACGGAAAAATAAGAACTAGGTTAGAAGGCAAGTGGTCCAGTAAATGCGCCCTAGCGAAAGCCATAATACCCCTTCACATACTAGAAGATGACCCCACAGTTAGAGGGTATACTAAAAAAAAACTATTTAGGGAGGTCAAAAAGGGAGCTTTGACCCACATGTGTATAGACGCAATAGGAGTCCCAACGGGGGTCCCAAACGAGTTTAATCCCTACTCTGAATAGTGACAATCAACAAGAACATCAACTGGATAAACTACATATATTATAATCAGCAAAGATTTGTAAACTACACCCGTGATGCCCTAAAAGGAATTGCAGAACAGTTAGAGGTTACTTCTGCTGTGGCCTTTCAGAACAGGATGGCCCTAGATATGATCCTAGCTGAGACTGCTGGAGTTTGTAAAATGATTGGGGAAACTAGCTGCACCTACATCCCAGATAACACTGGCCCCAAAGGGAAGGTAACTAAAGCAATAAACAAGCTTACTAACCTCTCAGAGGAATTAAAACGCAACTCAGGGATAACAGACCCATGGGATGAGTACTTTGGATGGTTCAAAAATTGGAAATCCTTCCTCACCCAGATAGGTATGGTGATAGTCCTGATGCTAGTATTAATGTTAGTGGTGTTATGCTGCATTGTACCCTGTGTCCGAAAAATATGTTAAAAAATTGTGATTTCAACTGAACAGTCCATCATACTGCTATATGGTGAAGATGAAATGGAAACCAAAGCATTCAACATAAGTTCCCCCACTAATTACGATGCTGTACCGAGATAGGGAAAGATGAATCCCAGGGTACTTTCATAAGTCCGATTAACCGGGAGTCTACCCAAAAGGGGTAGGTTGTCGCCAATGTGGGTGAAGAGGATTGCAAATGGTATTCCCAGCGGATCACTAGGCAGGGAAAGTTCTACAATCAAGAATCTGTTATACTGTTATAGAATAGAATGGACACTTGATTGTCGCTAAAAATGGTGTCTGCCTGAGAGACAACCCCCAGTATGCATTCTATGATTGAAACTATTTGCAGCAAAAACTTGAAACTGTCTATAATACATATGCCTTAAACTTATTTCCTGTTTACATTCCTTCTTGCTAAAAGACCAATCATGTGAACCCACTCCTCCTACTTATATGGAGGGTATATAATGTGAAGCCCCTACCTAATAAATTAGAGTTATGCTTTGACCTTATCTACAGTGTCAGTGTTATTTCTCCCGCCGTGCATGCACATATCTATCTAATTTGGAACAGTGTATCAACCTACCTGACCATTGATCAGAAGCAGAACAGTGCTGCGCCAAATTAGAGTAAGTCCCAAGAGGCAACTTTGGCTAGGATTCAGTTGAGTTCTATATTCCCCAAAAAAAAAAAAAAAATTGATTGCACATCCACAAGCTCAGCATTGATTTGTTGCTTCTCAGTAAAATTTACATTTCTTTTCAGCATAATTACCAGTATACAACAACATAGTCAACTTAATGTACACAAGGCCATTTGTATACATTTTGATCAAAGTGCATAAGCCCACTCACCACGCCATGGTTGCCTCTTTGGAGTGGGATCTATTCTAATTTGGTGCAACACCACATGGCAACCAACACTGCCAAAACACAACTGTGGGTGCTGTGTATTGGCTGCTGTGTTTGCCACTTGGTACTGCACCAAAGTAGAGTAGGTCCCACTCCAAAGAGGCAACCTTGACGTAGTGAGTGGGCTTATGCACTTTGATCAAAATGTATACACATGGCCTTGTGTACATTAAGTTGACTATGTTGTTGTATACTGGTAATTATGCTGAAAAGAAATGTAAATTGTGATGAGAAGCAAAAAATCAATGCTGAGCTTGTGGATGTGCAATCCAAGTTTTTTTCACATTTTAAAATATAGAACTCAACTGAATCCTTGAGAAGAAAGCCAGCAGAGAGAAGAGCTACAACCAGCATTACAGATACTACTGTAAGATGAGGGACCATTGTTAATATATAGGCCTCCACCCCCAAAACAGTGTTCTCCACAGCAGCCCGTTCCTATAACACTGATATAGAACCCTGCCCCTTAAAGGGATTCTGTCAGGTTTCACCCCTGTCAACTAAACATATGCTGATGTTCAGGGCCTCATCAGGATTCCTAATGTGGGCTTCTAAATGTGATCCGCAGCCTCATTTTGCTTAAAAACAGGTTTTACTAACCTGTCACTCAAAGAAATAAAGTGACAAGGGGATGTCAAGGGAAGCAAGGTGCCGGCCGCACCCACCGCCGTTCGTGCCCAGCGCCGCCTTTACAGAATTCTGCACCGCCTCCTAATCCACTGTGCCGCTTCTCGCTCTCCCTCTCTCCCCCCTCCTCCTTCTGTAAGATCACACGCGTGCGCACAGGGCTCTGCCTGATGCGCCCGTGCGGACTTCTCATTTTGGCTTTTTAAAGCGATGTGTGCATGCGCCGGCACTTCGCTCAACCCAGGTATGACCTGCACTCTGGCGCCAGCCTCTCAGAGCCCTGTGCGCACGTGCAAGATCTTACAGCAGGAGGAGGGGGGTGTGAGGGAGAGCGAGAGGCGGCACAGAGGATTAGGAGGCGGTGCAGAAGTCTGGAAAGGCGGCGCTGGGCACGAACGGCGGTCGGTGTGCGGCCGGCACCTTGCATCCCTTGACACCCCCTTGGGCACCTTATTTCTTTGAGTGACAGGTTAGTAAAACCTGTTTTTTAGCAAAATAAGGCTACAGATCACATTTAGAAGCCCACATTAGGAATCCTGATAAGGCCCTGAACATCAGCATATGTTTAGCTGACAGGGGTGAAACCTGGTGACAGAATCCCTTTAACATTGGGCTCATCAGCAGCTCACCCCCTTAACTTTGACCTTCACAGAAGCCCACCCAACTTAACAATGACCTCCACAGAGGTTTTCCCCCTGATATTCAAAGCACCTCACCCTCTTAACAGTGACCTCCAAAGTATGCTGCCCCTTGACAGTGACCTCCACAGTGGCCCACACCCTTAACAGTGTCCTCTACAGAATATATATTTTTTTCTAATACCAACTTCTATGCTGGCACTTGGCACATGTACAGGCTGCTTTTTAACTTTATATATTCACAAATGGTCCATAAGACCAATAAACGCCCTATTATTTCATTTGCCAATTACTAAAACATAACGTTTAATAAATTAATTATTAAAAGTATCCAAAAGAAAAATGAAAAATATCTCTTATGCCTGTTGCTTTTCCACTACTCAGTACCACCAGCAATTTGAGCAGGAAGCCGGTACGTGCGTGCTGATTGACAGCTCACTGCTAGCTATTCCTGTGCTGTAACACTTCTTATCTAAATCTACATACTCTATGAATACCTATGTGCGCACACTGTGTTAAAACTCTCAAACACTGTCCCCCGACATGTTTCACCAGTGACACTGGTGTCTTCAGGGAAATCGGGCAGAATATCTAAACCCCTTAACTGACCTCCACATTGCCTTTCCCTGTTTAAGCTGACCTACACAGCGGCTCGCCCCTTAAAAGTGACCTTCACATTGACCCACCCCCTTAATAGTCACCCCACAATGCACGCCCCCTTAAATGTAACCTGTACAGTGCCTTGCCCCTTCACAGAGACATGCACAGTGGCCCACCCGGTTAACAGTGACCTACACAGCATCCGCCCCCTTAACAGTGACCTCCACAGCATTCCACCCCCTTAACAGTGAGCTCAACAGCAATCCACCCCCTTAGCAGTGACTTCCACAGCAGTCCGGCCCCTTACCAATGACCCCCCACAGTGCCCCCTTGATCTGAACAGGGTCCATCCTCTATAACAGTGCCCCCCATTACACCACACCACCCTAATATAAGACTTCCACAGGACCCTGCAACCTTAAAATGTGACAATGTGACAATGTTAAAGTGGCATGATGGCGGTGGGGGCATAATGGAGGCAGGCATGCATCAACAGTGGCAAGATGGGACACCGTCACCAAGGCCAGATCTATTCCTTGGCCTCATCCAGAGGAGTGTGAAAATCCTTCCCATTCCAAAGCTTGGTTCATTTTGACAAAAGTGATCTTTTGGACACTGGAGGAGGACAACTTGGTCTGCTTGTGGGTCACCACGCCCCCAAAATACAGCGCTAAAAACTCTCTTCCAGATTACACTGGAGGCTGGGCAAGAAAGAAGAAAGAGAGCATGCTGTGCCCGTTTGGGCCACTGTTCCTGTCTCCCTGCCCAGAAATACATGGGGTCAGGGAATGTGCCAGAAACTGCCCAAAGTTTAGGTAGGACTGCACCTGGACATTGAGCTGGCCTCAGCCTGGCGCATCACATGGAAAAGCTGTTCTATCATGTTGCTACTTGTGGCGGAGGAAGGTGGATGATTCTGTAAGGGGGCAGGCCTACCTTTCAGATGCGCTGGCAGCAGGCGTCTGCTCCGTGTAAGCTGTGGCAAGCTGCAGATACAGTGTTTCCTGTTAATGATGAAAACATTCACCCATTTTGCCTTGATAGTGAGGGTCTGAAAGCATGGATATTCAGTAATCATCAGACTGTTTGATGTTAAAAATACGTCTGCCACTGCATAAGCAAGCAAGCATACAGGTCGCCATTCTGGCGAACCTGGCTGAGGAGCCAGTTCTTTCCAGCTCCACCCCCCACTGAGACTATTTGATGTCCTGGCCGATGTCCTGTGAGTGCTACGGCCTTCTCTCTTTTGCTAGGCCAAGTGACAACATGTTCATGCCACGTCGTGGCTCAGGAGCAGCTCAGCCCCATTCAAGTGGGGCTGAGCGTCATACCAAGCACAGCCATTATACTATGCAAAGTGCTGTGCTCGGTAAGCTGTGAGAAGGCAGCAGCGCTTAAAGGTGCTCTGATGTTGTCTCAAAACAACAGAGTATAGTTCATCAATATAAAAATCTCAGAAAACCATTTTAAGCAGTGTAGCGGCAGGCTATTCTGTCACTGCAAGTCAAGGAGAGCTTTCCTCGCCAGATAAGAATGGCTGAAATGCTTAGACAGTGTTCTGGACTTTGCCAGCACCTTGTGCAAGCCAGTGTACTTATTTAGAAAGCATTGTACCACTAGGTTGATGCAGGGAGAATGTGTTATTTTGCCCAGGTGCAGGGCGGCCAGGATGTTGTGCCCATTGTTGCTGACCACCTTACCTAGTTGGAGTCAGCGGATGTTTACTGCTTGATATACTTGATATACTTCTCTGGTCGTGGCTACTATAGGCCAGACCGATTAGCTCCAACACAGTGTGGCAATGCTGGACTTGATACATATGATTGGAAGGAGGGGTAGTGCAAGCAACCCTGTGCCCTGTTGCTGTTGGGGGTGGGCAAGCGTCCATGGAGGAGGAGGCAGAGGAGGAGGATAAGTGCCTGTTGTGGAAGCCAGGCTGACACAAATGTGAGGGTGGGTCAAAAGGACCTGACCTCCTTGCTGAGGTGCTGCCTCGTCGCTACCGGAAAAAACATTGACCCAGTAGGCTATAAAAGACATGTACTGTACCTACCCTTAAGAGCTGCTCCAGGTGTCCACCTTGGTGTGAACCCTGCCACACAGTTAGAATCACAGGGAGCGGCCCACGTTGTCTGCCATGTGAGAGCACAAGGCAGGGGTGGCTTTTTGGGAGAAGTAATGGGGGCTAGATATGCAGTATGCAGCCCTGCAGGGTGAGGCGAATGGTGAGGTCACAGGGGTAGTTACTAACCGAGGGTGGTTATAGAACTCACAGTCTTTTATATACCCTGGGCAGACGTACAGCAGTGATGGGGAGGCTGGCACAGGGGACCTCTGGGGCACTCTCTGTGTATAGGGAACAGGCCTGATGGTAGGTGAGGTGCCCTGGATGTTGCAGGTGCTTTTTTAATGTGCCGGTGGCAAGATCCCTTTAAATTCGTGACGCCAGTGCCGGTAACAGTGGCACACCAATTTATGGTAGGAATAATTGAGGAACACAATGTTATGGTGAACCAAAACTTCCTTTACTGAAACAGTTCAACTATTTACAGTTCTTTAGTTGGTTCCCAAAATAAAAGGTATGTCACAGGCAAGCTTTACATCAATTGGCAGGCACACTGATCTTGCAAGATACTCAGAGGGTTAAACACTTACAGATCAGGCTGCACTTTTCCTCAGATTCCTGTCTGTCTTTATCCCAAGGCCCGTATGCCCTATTGCTGGCTTTATCCTTGGTTAGGTAAAACTTCCTCAGGTATATGTCTCCTTGCTTTAAATAGATCCTTCTGCCCTTCAGCTCTCTGGTTCAGCTGGAATACCTTTTGGCTCTGCACTGCACCTTCAAGGGAACTTGGTTTTTCTCTCAGGAGGCACACTCTTCTCCTGGTGGCAAGCTAGAAGCCTGGGCTATCTAGCTGCATGTCAGAAGCTCTACTTCAGCTGCTGCCTAGCTAAAGTCCACACTGACTCCACACTCAGACTCCTGACTAGGACCTGACTATTTATACTAGGGGGTTCCCTAGCTCCCTCTAGTGGCTAGGAGGAGGAACTACAGCCTAACAGGCCTGATACACAGATAACAGGGAAAACACACATAAAACATCATAACAAATACAATGACCCTGTCCCGCAGGAGGTGGGAACAACGTGGCCCAATTGACCCTTGTGTAGTGCCCACATTTACCTAGTGGGACACTACAGATATCTTACAGCAAAGCTGAGTGCATGCCATTAGCTCCCTAAAGGCAGAAGACTTGACTAAGGCTACTTTCACACTTGCGCTTGATCGGATCCGTTCTGAACGGATCCGATCATATTAATGCAGACGGAGGCTCCGTTCAATACGGATCCGTCTGCATTAATAACTTAGAAAAATTTCTAAGTGCGAAAGTAGCCTGAGCGGATCTGTTCAGACTTTCAATGTAAAGTCAATGGGGGACGGATCCGCTTGAAGATTGAGCCATATGGTGTCATCTTCAAGCGGATCCGTTCCCATTGACTTACATTGTAAGTCTGGACGGATCCGCACGCCTCCGCACGGCCAGGCGGACAGCTGAACGCTGCAAGCTTCAGGCGCCTGATGCTCATTTTCACATTAAGCGTTCAGCTGTCCGCCTGGCCGTGCGGAGGCGAGCGGAGCGGAGGCTGAACGCCGCCAGACTGATGCAGTCTGAGCGGATCCGCATCCATTCAGACTGCATCAGGGCTGGACGGAAGCGTTCTGCTCCGCTCTTGAGCTCCTTCAAACGGAGCTCACGAGCGGACAGCAGAACGCTAGTGTGAAAGTAGCCTAAATGGTACAGCAGCAACTACACCATCAGCACGGTACTTATCACTTATATGCTGGTTTAATTAAATTGAACCCACCAAAAATAAATTCTAACTGTGTGGAAATGGAAAAGTATGATTGAGGCCTGATGCTTATTTCCACGTTTTTTTTTTTTTTTTGTACTTATATAGTGCTACATTACAGACATTAGCATCACACTGTCCCTAATGTGGCTCACACTCAATCTAAGTTCCTTATCAGTATGTCTTTGGAGGGTACCAGAGTACCCAGAGGAAACCCATGCAAACACGTGGTGAACATGCAAACTCCAGGCAGATGTTGTCCTTGGTCAGACTCAAACCTAGGGCCTTGGCGCTGTAAGGCACAAGTGATAACCACTAAGCCACCATGCTGCCCAGTTAACACTGTCAGGTAAATTTTTGCCCTACCCTGTGTATTGGCATATTGATCACATATATGCTGATTTAATTAAATTGAACCAGCCCAAAAAAAATCCAATCATATGAAAATACAATGAAGGGAAACAGACACTTGAGGCGCCTGATGCTCATTTTCACATTAATATTCACAGCTAAATTGTTGCCCTACCTTGTGTATTGATGTACTGATCACCTATATGCTGGTTTCATTAAAGTCAATAATCCCCCTGCCTCTAAAAAAAAAGGAGAATTGGAAAGGTGAGGGTGTGGAGAAAATAAACGGATTTAACACTAATATTTTGTTCACAAGCACTGATTTATGGTTTACGGTTTTTCAAACTAAGGGAACTTTCACACTAGCGTTTTTCTTTTCCGATATTGAGTTCCGTCCTAGTGGCTCAATAACAGAAAAAAACTGATCGATTTTATCCAAATGCATTCTGAATGGAGAGCATTACGTTTTTGGGCCGGAGAAAATACAGCAGCATGCTGGATTTTTCTCTCCTGCCAAAAATCCTGAACACTTGCCCGAATGCCAGATCCGGCATTAAATTCCATTAAAAATGTATTAGTGCCGCATTGACGGTTACGGATCCGTCTGACAAATGCCATCCGTTTGCGTCCGTAACTGCCTGCCGGAATCCTCTGCCGCAAGTGTGAAAGTTATGTGAGATGACCTGACATGGAGTTCTCACTAGTATTCTATATTGTATGCTATATTGATGGTAGAACACGTGTTATAAAGTTTTCACTTACTCCCCCCCCCCCCCCTTAAAAAAAAAATGGATTTTTGTGAAAATGGGGGAAAAAATGAAATGATATCCTTGCAGGTAGCTGCTTTTGAGGTTTGCAGCAGCTGCAGTTCTGCTATCCTCAGCTCCTCACTTCTCACTACCTGGTGGACAGCTTCCCTGCTTTCCCCTATTCTAGCCTTTCCCTTCACTGTCCCTGGCAGTAGAAAACAAGCTTGGTTGATTTCTGACTGTCCCTAAGATCATTTTACTGGCAGATACTGGAAGACTCAACCACCCTCATTCACAGCCCAGCACAGAATGACATTCTGCTGGTTCTGCTAGGGCACCTTCCTGCTGCAGCACTGATTGGATCATCCAGACTGTCGGCCTGGGTGCCCACCAACCTCTCAGAGTTATATGAGAACCCACACTTTGCGTCAGCAAGATTCAATCTCTGCAGTGCTGGGTGTTCAAAAAGACAGACAAAATCAGAGAAATAATATAACATAGAAAGCCCAGAGCATTGCTGTTAGTGAGGAGGTCAGATATACAGTCCCTTGAGTGCACACATCTGTCTTGTGGAGTGGAAATCACTCAAACAGAAATGTTTACTGTCGCAAAATGCATAAATATCTGACTTACATTTACATAAAAACATGCCTTCTTCAATGAGCTGTCATCTATCATAGCAGCTGCCAGATTATACACTTTATCTGTCCGCTGTGCGTTATGCAATATTTATGCAGGAAGAGGAGAGCTTAGCAGAGCTAAAGATGGAAGTATTTCGAGGTTTCTGAACACAGTGCACTAAATATCATCAATAATTGAAGTGACACAGAATTCAAATTAAATGATATGATTCTAACTAAGAGGAAAGGGTTGGTAAAGGAGATTTTGCTTAACATGTCATGTACATGATACCTTATGAATAGTTTAAGCCTAAACGGAATAACAGTTTCTTTTGTTTCCAGTAGACAACTGAAATTAGATTCTGTGGGGTAATTTTAAGAGGCTGCCAGGCAGCGATCTGCTGCAATAGTTTCATCCCTATTAGAGCGTAAGCTCTGAGGCCAAAACAAATTAAATAAAAATTCAAAAATGCACAATGTAATATTTAAGAAATCGTCAATTTAGCAACAGAAAAACCCAATGTGTTGTGCCTAACTCATATTTACATTTGATATATTACATTTACATTACCAATAATGTTATCAATCAGATTCCCACCTTTTATTTTCCAAAGAAGCTCTGATAAATGAAAGGTGCAGTCTAATTAATTGCTATGGGCACCAGTTTTCATAATTCTACCCCAACTGCGGCCATTTATCAAGAGTGGGGTTCCCATACACCAGTTTTGATTCCCGAGGCCTGAAGTGAGATACGCCTCCAGGCACCCATCAGAGCCCAGTCTATTGACTTTTGTCTCATTTCCAATCTTCTACTGTCCACTGTTTGTACTTTTTTGCTTTAGAATGGATGGATGGACTTCATTTTCTATTCTTCCAACTGTCATGGAACTCACATGATGCAGTTTGGCAATATTCTTAACCGAGATACACTGAGCTGTTAGGGAAAGTGAGAACAGGTAGTAATTTATAGTAGAAGAAAAAGATTGTTCCACCATCAGGAACAAAACAGTAACAATGCAGTTACATGACAAGAATCTGCAGAACTAACTATATGCTAAATAGTTGCAAGTCAAATTTATGTACGAGATAGCCAAGATGATTGTCTATAAAACGCTGGTAGTCTCACATTCGAAGCTGTAGTGGATGTGTAGTGGATGGTGCCTGAAAGTCAAAAGTTTTAAACTGTGTTACCCTTTTGCTTGTCAAAGTAAGCCATGACCCCTTTGCTGAATTTTCCCAAAACATTCAAGTCGATCCGAATTTATTTGTGATGAAGCGCATTAAAATCAGATATTTCTTGGCTGAAGAGAGCCTGTATATAGTTGTACAACACTGTGCATTGCAGAAACAGTTACTGTGTGTCTGTATGACAGTGGTTAAATGGCAAAAGAGAAAAGGGGAGAAGGCGCTCATAGGTGGTGGTTGACAAGAGATGTTGTTACTTGTTCCTAGCCAGGGTGAGTGGTTGCTACTCACCTTGGTTAGATTGTACTTTTTGGTAGTACAGTTCTGGTGGCGGTAAAAACGTGGGGTGATGTGGGTTGGTGCAGCCGATTGACGTCCAAGTTGACCATGGGCGGGAGCCAAGCCGCCACTTTGGTGCGAATTGTGGTGTATGGGGAGGTTGCTCGTCTGCACTGGGTTCATGCAGTGAGCGGATGGACACAAGGCGCAATTCACAACCCAGTTGAGGATACGAAATATTTTTTATTTTTTGATTAGCAAAAGACGACGCGTTTCGGGGTACGCAGACCCCTTTATCAAGTCTAAAAGGGTCAATACAAAATTTGATGATGTAATATGTATAAAAATACAATTAAAATTAAAATTAAAATTTGAAATGAAAGTTGATATGTAAAAATATATATATATATATATAAGCGTATGGAAAAGACGGATCCATGGGTATACATGGACGGATCAATAGGTAAAATAATTTTGTTAGGTTAAAACAAAGACGAGAAAATAGTATAAGCGTAAGCATAAGTATAGGCTTGCATATGGAGCGTGTACATGGATATAAAAATAAGAAATGAATGAATAGTACATAATGCAGACAGATATGAGTTTCTACAGGTGTGAGCGGTTGTGTGTGTATGTGGTGCTGGGTGATTCTGTTTGGTTGTATGGTCTGAATTTTGACTGATCAGTGTGTGGAAAAAGAATTTTTTACTTTTTTTCTTTTTTTCTTCAGAAGACAATTGTGTTGCTGAGTGTGAGTATGTCGTGTATGGGATGCTGTGTGTTGGTCATAAGTTGTGTTATAATGTAATGTGATTACCTGTATCCTTGTCACCGTAGGCTAGTTGGAGGTCACTCTCGTTGGAGATCCCTTGTTTGGGGGGAGGGGTTTATGTTGCCGTCCGCACTGCTGTGGTGGGTGATAAAGTTGTGTTTAGTGGGGTGGCGTTTGGATGTGGAGATGGGAGGGACGGGGTGAGTGAGGGGTTAATGAGAGAATGTGAGGATATGTGGAACTGCTGGTCGGGTTATGTTGCATGGTTGGTATTGATTGTTCGGGTTGTGGTGGTTTTTATTTTATTTTATTTGGTTGCTGGGGGACGTGGGTGGGTGGCAGGTGTGGGGAGAGTGACTGTGAGTGATGTGAGGCAGGGATCCGGACATGATGCAGGATGCGACAGGCACTGGGTAGTGATTGGTGGGCAGTGATGGTGTGCATGGGATGTGGGGGATGGTGGTGGTGGCTGGATGGCAGTGGCGTTATGTGAAGGGATGGAGGGGGCAGGATGAGCAGGGGGTTCCTGTGCAATAAGGGGTTAATGGGGGAAGGTGGTCTGCTGGTTGGGCTGTGTAGTTTGTTAGATGTTTCTGGGGGGAATAGTATGCTGGGGGACGTGAATGGGTGGCAGGCATGGGGGGAGTGGCTGTGATTGATGTGGGGCTTGGGTCCGGACTTGGTGTGGATTTGGGGTGGGCAGTGGACAATGGCGTGTGTGGGATGTGGGGGATAGCAGTGATTACCTTATGGATGCGGCCGGTGAGTGTCCTCCGGTGGTGGCGCTTCTGCACTATGCTTCTGCACGTGTGGCCAGTGGTGTGCAGAAGCGCGCTCTATCCAGGGGTTATGTGGGCGGTGGCGGGGGCGTGGCCGGGGCGTGTGTGATGAGGGAGTGGGCGGTGATGGTTGAGACTGTGTGCGCTGGAGCGGGGGGCGGGGCTGAGTGCGGTGGGTGGAGTGGGGGCGGGTATGGTGGGAAACCGGTGTGGAATGGGGTGAGGGTGGGCGGTGGTCCCTGGTGGTGGAGGAGGAGGCTGGCTGTGGCGATGCAGGCGGAGGCGTGGCAGGCGGTGGCTATGCAGGAGATGCTGGCGGCGGGAGAGGCTATGGGCGGAGCTGTGGGCAGCGCTATGGGCGGAGCTGTGGGCGTGATGGGGAGTCGAACCTAGGTGTGTGTGGTGGTGGTGGGCAGGGCGGCGTTGCGGTGCAGCAGCGGGCTGGAGGGGGTGTGGTGAGGATACATGTGAGCTGATGGTGGGGGCGGGCGTGGAGGACATGGGCGGGGCATGTTGCTGGGGACGCGGTCCGATGGTCAGGAGTGAGGGAGGGTGTTGAGCCTGCCTTGTGAGGGGCTGGTGGATGCCGATGTTGGGGTGTGTTGTGAGTGCTGGAGGGGGGAAAAAGACGGGGTGGGAAATAATGATAATGGGTGGCCAGAGGGCGGCGTGATGGGGTGCGGTCATGTGACTGGTGATGCTGAGTGGTCGGTGGATGCAGTGATGACTGCTGTTGCATTGTAGGGCGGAGGGTGGATGAATGGTGTGGGTTGACCAATGAAGGGGGACTGGTGTGGGTGGATGAGGGGGGACTGGCTCGGTTTTGGGGGTTCTGGGGGGGGGGGAAACTTGTGTGAGGAAGATGATTGGGGATGGTGGTAGGTTCTGTGGGATGTGGTGGGGTATGAAGGGGAGGTGTAGGGGTGTGGATGAAATGTGTGGTGTGATGGGTGTATTGGGGTGTTGTCTGGAGTTGTGGGGGTGACTGGAATAGGGATGGGGATGTGGACCGGTGGTGTGCAGAGTGGACCGGAGGTCCGGATGGGGTGTGTAGCTGGGAAGGAGATGGGATGAGAGGCCGGGTGTCAGCGGGATGGGTGATGGGTCCTGGGGTCAGACCGAGTATCCTGGTGTGTGGTGCAGGGGTGGGAGAGTGTGGAACTGGAGGAGAGGGGGGGTGGGGGGCAGGGTGGAACGTGACAGCGCAGGTGCTAGAAACACTGGTTTTCCATGCTCTCGTTTAGTCCATTGGGTTCAAGTGTGTGGAGCTTAAATATCCAAAACATTTCACGTCTTTGGAGGGTCCTGTATCTGTCTGGGCAATGGGCCTCGATGTGTTCTATGGGGGTGATATATAGTTTGGAGGGGTCCTGGTTGTGAGTAGCCAGGAAGTGTCTGGAGATGCTATGTTTAAGGTATCCCTTGGTGATGTTGGATCTATGTTTGTTGATGCGTTCCCTTAGGGCTTGGATTGTCCTGCCAACGTACTGTAAGCCGCAATCGCACTCCAATAGGTAGATCACGTATGATGTTGCACAGTTGATGAAATTCTTTATTTTGAAGTCTTCGCCAGTGGTTTTGCTCCTAAAGGTCTGTGTTTTGTTAGAAATGTTGGTACAGCATTTACATCGGGTGTGGCCACATCTGAAGCTGCCAACAGGGGCAGGGGTCCCGCTGATAGTACTCGATGAGGCTGTTTTTTTCTTTTTCAGTTTGCTTGGGGCCAGGATGTTTTTTAGTGACTTTGCTTTTCTGAATGTGATTTGTGGTCTCTGCGGTATGTTGGGTTTGAGGTATGGGTCATTTGTTAAAATGTGCCAGTGTTTCATCAAGATCTTCCTTAAAGTTTTGTGGTTAGTGTTGTAGGTGGTGATCAGTGATGTTTTGTATGGATTTGTAGTTTCTGTTTCTTTTTTAGGTTTGGTTTTGATTGTCAGGCATTCTTCTTGGCTTAGGTTGTTTGCCCGGGAGAAGGCGTTCTCCACGATCTTACTCGGGTATCCTTTGTTTATAAATCTGTTCTGTAGGATCGTACTTTGGGTGATGAAGTCCTCTTTGGTAGAACAGTTCCTCCTTATGCGTTTAAATTGGCTGTATGGAATGTTGTTCTTCCATTTTCTGTAGTGCGCGCTCCTAAAGTCCAGATAGTTGTTTCCGTCTACTTTTTTGAAAAAGGTTTTGGTTTGAATGTTTTCATTGCAGGGAAATAAGAGTAGGTCCAGGTATTCAATTGAAGTGGTTGAGATGTTGGCTGTGAAAGTGAGGTTCCAGGTGTTGGTGTTGAGGTATGTAATGAATGCTTCTGCCTCTTTATTGCTTCCTCCCCAGATTATGATGAGGTCGTCGATGTATCGTTTGTAGAAGATGATCATGTCGTTCCAGTTGTGATTATTGTAGATTAGTTGTTCTTCAAAACGTCCCATGTAGAGGTTAGCGTAACTCGGCGCGAAACGCGTCCCCATGGCGGTCCCTTTCTGCTGTTTGTACAGACAGTTTTCGAAGTTGAACACATTGTGGGTTAGGATGAAACGGATGGCATCTGTGATAAATGTCTTGTGTTCTGAGGAGAGTTGAGTATCCGTATCCAGGTAATATTGAGATGTTGTGATACCTGCCTTCGTGTGGAATGTTTGAATATAGGGATGCTACGTCTAGTGTCATCCAGCGGTACGAGGGGTTCCATTTGATGTCCTTTAGTAGGGAAATGAGTTGGGCGGAATCTCTAAGGTGAGAACGGAGATTAGTGACATGCTTCTGTAAGAAGAGGTCGACGTAGTGTGAGAGGTTACTGGTCAGGGAGTTGATTCCTGATATGATGGGTCTTCCTGGTGGGTTTTTGATGTTTTTGTGCACCTTTGGTAAATGGTAAAATGTTGCTGTGGTTGGGTGATCAATGGTGATGAATTCCCTTTCTTTTTTGTTTAGTATATGGTTGTCTTCAGCTTGTTTTAGTAGTATTCCGAGTTCCTTTATCTCCTCGGTGAGAGGGTTAAAGGTGAGGGGTTTGTAATAGGAGGTGTCTTCCAGGATCCTGTGTGCTTCTTTGATGTAGTCAGATTTCTTTTGCAGTACAATCCCGCCTCCTTTGTCCGCACTCCTTATTATGATGTTGTCGTTAGTGCTTAGTTCTTTCAGAGCGTCTTTTTCTTTCTTAGTGAGGTTCGGTTTGGTGTTGGCGTTTTTGTTGATGGTTCTGACTTCTTTGGAAACAAGGGAAAAGAATGTATTTATGTGGTTGCCTCTATGGTAAATGGGATTGAAAGTGGATTTTGGTTTGAGTTCAGTGTGTAGAGTGATATCCAAGCCTGGGTCCTGTGGGGGGTCTTCTTTTCTCGCTGTAGGTTGTTCAGCTCGAATAGCGAAATGTCGCTGTAGTGTGATTTTACGAATAAATGAGTTGAGATCAACGAATAATTCAAATTCGTTGAACTTCTCAGTTGGGCAGAAGGTTAGCCCTCTTTTGAGTAAGGAGATCTGTGCTGGTGTGAGGTCATATCCAGAGAGATTGAAAATTTTCACGGTTGTACAGTTTTGTTCCGTTTCGGACTGTGTTTGCTCTGGGGGGTTTTCTTTGGTTCCTTTGTTTTTGATATGACGTCTGATGGTTCCTCCTCTCCGTCCTCGTCTGCATTTTTTCTTTTGGTCCCTTTTTGGGTTGGTGCTGCTTTTGCTTTGAAGAAGTCTGTTATTGTAGAAGTGTTCCCTGATGGGTGTTTGAGGACGTAAGTTGTTTGCGGGGTCAGGGTCCCCGGGAGCGGTAAAAAAGAGACCGATGAGATGTTAGTGTGGTAGGGGGATACAGGAGGGTTGTCTAGGTTGCTGTCATTATGAACTGTGAGTAGTGAGTCCTCATAGGCCGATGAGTCTAATCTGTTTTGGGGTGGTGAAGGTTTGGTGGAACCAAATGAAGTGGGGGGCAGGTTGAGTGGACATCCCTCTGGGAGTTCCAACGGTGAGACGGAGGTGTGATTGCTGTATTGAGGTATGGATGGTGGAGTGAAGAAGATGGGCGTACCAGAGTGGGTGTCTGGATGGATGGTGAAGGAGTGTGGTTTGGTCATGCGTGTGTTGGGGTTTGTGGGTGTGGTTGGAAAAATTGAATGGTGTACATCTCGGTTGGGCTGATGTCCAGCTGGAGGTGACTTTTGGTGTGGGGTTGGGTGGGGACTATGGGATGAGGTAGTGTTGTGCGGATTGTGGGTGGGTTTGGTTGTGGGTTGGTGGTGGTGGTGTGTGTTTGTTTTGCGGAAGAACATGCCGGGTGGCCGTTTGGATGGTGCTTTTTGAAGTGTATGTGGGTGATTCTGTGTGTGATGTGTTTGAGTGCGGTTTTTGGTTGGCAAGTGTGTGTTGGGTGGATCTTGGTTGGGCATGTTGGTTGGGTCGGTGTTTTTGGACCAGAAGTGGATGTTATTGTTCTGGAAGTCGGTTCTATCTCTTTTGAGTTTGGCTGTTTTTTTCTCAATGAGTTCACGCTCATGTTGTATGAGTCTACCTGTGGTTTGTCTGTTTAGTCTGATGTAGTCTGTGTGAGATTTGTGTGTTAGAAGAAGTTTGGTGTGTTCTTGTATTGTGTCTTTGAGGTTGTGGCAGAGAGATTCTCTTTTTGTTACTAGGCGTGTGATCATGCCACGGGCACATTCTAAGAGGTAATTGTTCCAGTCTTTTGTGAAGTCTGGATCGTTGAGAAAAGGGCTTTTGAATCTTAGGCGAAGTCCTCTTGGAACCAGAGACTCGCTCAGATAAGTCTCAAGGAGGATCCAGTCCAAATGGTGTTGTGTTTCTTCTTTGAGAGTGGATTCTAGGCGAAAGATTAGATTCGCTAGGTCTTTTTGGCTTATTGTCTCTATAACGGGTTCCCCCATTGTTGTGCGCTTGGCAGTGCTTCTGGTGGTCTCTGTTTCAGTCCATATGCTGGTGAGTTTCTTCCGTTCGTGTAGACGGTGTTCGCAGTAGTCCATTCTTGGTGGTTGTCAGTGGAGGGTTCCTTGGGTTGAGACCTAGAGCCGCCGTATCTCTGAGTGGGTTTAGCACTCTATACCCGAAGGTTCGGGACAATACAGTGGTTAAATGGCAAAAGAGAAAAGGGGAGAAGGCGCTCATAGGTGGTGGTTGACAAGAGATGTTGTTACTTGTTCCTAGCCAGGGTGAGTGGTTGCTACTCACCTTGGTTAGATTGTACTTTTTGGTAGTACAGTTCTGGTGGCGGTAAAAACGTGGGGTGATGTGGGTTGGTGCAGCCGATTGACGTCCAAGTTGACCATGGGCGGGAGCCAAGCCGCCACTTTGGTGCGAATTGTGGTGTATGGGGAGGTTGCTCGTCTGCACTGGGTTCATGCAGTGAGCGGATGGACACAAGGCGCAATTCACAACCCAGTTGAGGATACGAAATATTTTTTATTTTTTGATTAGCAAAAGACGACGCGTTTCGGGGTACGCAGACCCCTTTATCAAGTCTAAAAGGATCAATACAAAATTTGATGATGTAATATGTATAAAAATACAATTAAAATTAAAATTAAAATTTGAAATGAAAGTTGATATGTAAAAATATATATATATATAAGCGTATGGAAAAGACGGATCCATGGGTATACATGGACGGAATCAATAGGTAAAATAATTTTGTTAGGTTAAAACAAAGACGAGAAAATAGTATAAGCG
This sequence comes from Bufo gargarizans, assembly GCF_014858855.1. NCBI lineage: Eukaryota > Metazoa > Chordata > Amphibia > Anura > Bufonidae > Bufo > Bufo gargarizans. Next base: position 142,582,475 of record NC_058088.1, read on the forward strand.
TAAGCATAAGTATAGGCTTGCATATGGAGCGTGTACATGGATATAAAAATAAGGAAATGAATGAATAGTACATAATGCAGACAGATATGAGTTTCTACAGGTGTGAGCGGTTGTGTGTGTATGTGGTGCTGGGTGATTCTGTTTGGTTGTATGGTCTGAATTTTGACTGATCAGTGTGTGGAAAAAGAATTTTTTACTTTTTTTCTTTTTTTCTTCAGAAGACAATTGTGTTGCTGAGTGTGAGTATGTCGTGTATGGGATGCTGTGTGTTGGTCATAAGTTGTGTTATAATGTAATGTGATTACCTGTATCCTTGTCACCGTAGGCTAGTTGGAGGTCACTCTCGTTGGAGATCCCTTGTTTGGGGGGAGGGGTTTATGTTGCCGTCCGCACTGCTGTGGTGGGTGATAAAGTTGTGTTTAGTGGGGTGGCGTTTGGATGTGGAGATGGGAGGGACGGGGTGAGTGAGGGGTTAATGAGAGAATGTGAGGATATGTGGAACTGCTGGTCGGGTTATGTTGCATGGTTGGTATTGATTGTTTCGGTTGTGGTGGTTTTTATTTTTATTTTTATTTGGTTGCTGGGGGACGTGGGTGGGTGGCAGGTGTGGGGAGAGTGACTGTGAGTGCAGGGATCCGGACATGATGCAGGATGCGACAGGCACTGGGTAGTGATTGGTGGGCAGTGATGGTGTGCATGGGATGTGGGGGATGGTGGTGGTGGCTGGATGGCAGTGGCGTTATGTGAAGGGATGGAGGGGGCAGGATGAGCAGGGGGTTCCTGTGCAATAAGGGGTTAATGGGGGAAGGTGGTCTGCTGGTTGGGCTGTGTAGTTTGTTAGATGTTTCTGGGGGGAATAGTATGCTGGGGGACGTGAATGGGTGGCAGGCATGGGGGGAGTGGCTGTGATTGATGTGGGGCTTGGGTCCGGACTTGGTGTGGATTTGGGGTGGGCAGTGGACAATGGCGTGTGTGGGATGTGGGGGATAGCAGTGATTACCTTATGGATGCGGCCGGTGAGTGTCCTCCGGTGGTGGCGCTTCTGCACTATGCTTCTGCACGTGTGGCCAGTGGTATGACAGGCAGTTGACAGGTGTCACTCTTAGAGAATCACTTCACACTTCACTTCACTCAGTTACGGGGCCAAAACTGACCAAATAACTCAATTGTGAACTTAGCCTTACAGGTCAATGTTAGCGCCAGGTATAAAGAAACGTGAAGTGGCCCAAGACTGTACTATAGAGTGAAAAAGCGCATTCCTTTTACACCGTCAGCTGATTCCACATAGATTTCTACAGAACCTGTTCTGTTCTGTCACAAAGGTCAGTCTCTCAATTCAAGTAGTAGCCCCATGACAGATTGGAGACTGTGTCAGCAGTAAGTTAGTGTTGACTTCACTGTTTATGTTTCACTTCTTCTAATCCATCACAAGAACAACCCCAAAAAATGGATCCGCCTTCACACGGTTAGCATTTAGTCAGTAATACTTCATTATTGCTAAGGTCAAAAAAACAGGCAAACGCATGAGGAGTCAACACAGTGGCCCAGTCACAGAGTGAAGAGATGATGGGGGGGGGGGGACAACAGTGGCAGTAACAGCACAAGATGGTGGATGGCAGTAGGTATAGGTGCACCTAGCCTTTCTGCTGCCTGAGGAGAAAACTGAAACGGCCCCCCACATGCCAATTAATTAACCTAACTCCTTTGCCACAATGAAAGCCCTCATTACCCATGGCCCTTCTGCTGCTCCCCTCTTGCCCGTACCTGGTGCTGCCTGAGGCGATCGCCTCTCCTGGCCTCATTGGTGGTGCACCCCTGGCAGTAGGAGAAGATGGAAGCAGAGGCAGTATCGGAATAGTGGCTGATGCAGGTGGCCAAAAGAAAAATAAATTGGGTGTGGCACCCAGAATAATCTAGTCCAGTGGTGCCCAACCATTATTTATCTGAGGAACGCACTAGACATGGTATAAATTTTAACGTTTGTTATGTATGGCAGGAGGGGGTTATAACAGGTTATATTTCCCAATGTTTTGGGGTGTACCCTAATTTAAACAATTAAAAATAACACCAAAAAACAGTGTTGGCTACCTCATCCTCCTCCACCTCCGCTTCCACCTACACCGCTACATCCATCGCCTCCTCAACCTCGTACTGCATATGGACCTCCATCTCATACATCAAGATTATAATTTCTAATTTGTACTTATTTTATTTTATGTAATTTACCTAATGTGTTACATATTTGGGTGAAATTCACCAATTTTTTTTATACCCCTGCTTTACCTAGTAGACAGGTAAACAAATTGCCCTAAATTTTCTGTTACATTTTTGGGTGAAATTCACAAATTTTTGCTGTGATATACCCCTGATCTATCTAGTAGACAGGTAAACAAATTTCACTAATTTGTCTGTTACATTTTCGGGTGGCTTTCACCAATTTTTTGGCTGTGATATACCACTGCTCTACCAAGTAGACAGGTTAAATTTCACTAATTTTTCTTTTACATTCTCGGGTGACATTCACCAATTTTTGGCTGTGATATACCCCTGCTCTACTTAGTTGACAGGTTAATAAATTTTACTAACTTTTCGGTTACATAGTTGGGCGACATTCACCAATTTTTGGCTGTGACATACCCCTGCTCTAACTAGTAGACAGGTAAAAAAAATTACACTAATTGTTCTGTTACATTGTCGGGTGGCATTCACCAATTTTAGGCTGTGAAATACCCCTGCTTTATCTAGTAGACAGGTTAATAAATTTCACTAATGTTTCTGTTATATTCTTGAGTGACAATTTACCATTTTTGACTATGCTCTGCCTAGGTGAAAGGGACTTACATTTCAAAACTGCATCTTTAACTGGCCCTTTCATTCGATCCTACTGCTTTAATAACTTGTCCCACATTTCAGCTTAATCACATTGCAGCCAATGACCTCCCTTGGATGTGGTATCCATTTTTTTAAGCTACCTCTCCAGCGTGGAACTCTGATTCGCCGCTAACCGTGATCAACCTGGTAGGCGCAGACTCAGCAGCATGTATGTGTAGGACTACAAGCCTCAGCTGTATAATGACACTGCTAAGGGAATGAATACAAGTAGAGTTGAACGGACACATGGATATCCAATTGGATCGTGGACATCACAGAGACATGTGAAATGGTGGAGCAGTATGTGTGCACACGCCTACACTTACTGAATGATGGGTCTGCCCCCTTCAACTTCTGGGTCTACAAATTGGGCATATGGCCTAAGCTTGCCCTTTACTCCTTGGAGGTGCTGGCCTGCCCTGCAGCCAGTGTATTGTCTGAAAGTTTGTTATGTATGGCAGGAGGGGGTTATCACAGGTTAGATTCCCCAATGTTTTGGTGTGTACCCTAATTTAAACAATTAAAAATAACACCAAAAATCAGTTTAGGCTACCTCATCCTCCACTGCCGCTTCCACTTACACAGCCACATCTACCACCTCCTCCACCTCCTACTCCATATAAACCTCGTCCTCCAAGATCAAGATTATTATTTTAGATTTGTACGTATGTTATGTTATTTTAAGCCATTCCCTATCCACATTTGTTTGCAGAGCACTTGCCATGCTCTTAACCAAATTTTGCTGCAATTTTCAGCCGTCTAGCCCTTTCCATGGCTTTTTTAGAGCCATTTTAGTGCTCAAAAGTTCAGGTCCCTATTGAGTTCAATGGGGTTCAGGGTTAAGTTTGGGTCCCAAACTCGAACTTTTTTGTGAAGTTTGGCTGAAGCCGTCGAACCCGAACATCCAGGTGTCCGCTCAACTCTACTTGTATTCAATCCCTTAGCAGTGTCATTATACAGCTGAGGCTTGTAGTCCTACACATACATGCTGCTGAGTCTCCAAGCAGGCAGACATGTCACTCAGGGCAGTACTTGTATTCACTCCCTTAGCAGTGTCATTATACAGCTGGGACTTGTAGTCCTACACATACATGCTGCTGAGTCTCCAAGCAGGAAGACATGTCACTCAGGGCAGAACTTGTATTCACTCCCTTAGCAGTGTCATTATACAGCTGGGACTTGTAGTCCTACACATATAACATGCTGCAGAGTCTCCCAGCAGACAGACATGTCACTCAGGGCAGCTCTTGTATTCACTCCCTTAGCAGTGTCATTATACAGCTGGGACTTGTAGTTCTATACACACAACATGCTGCTGAGTCTCCCAGCAGGCAGACATGTCACTCAGGGCAGCACTTATTTTCACTCAATTAGCAGTGTCATTATACAGCTGGGACTTGTAGTTCTATACATTCAACATGCTGCTGAGTCTTCCAGCAGGCAGACATGTCACTCAGGGCAGCACTTGTATTCACTCCCTTAGCAGTGTCATTATACAGCTGGGACTTGTAGTTCTATACATACAACATGCTGCTTATTCTCCAAGCAGGCAGACATGTCACTCAGGGCAGTACTTGTATTCACTCCCTTAGCAGTGTCATTACATAGCTGGGACTTGTAGTCCTACACATACAACATGCTTCTGAGTCTCCCAGCAGGCAGACATGTCAATCAGGGCAGTAATTGTATTCACTCCCTTAGCAGTGTCATTGTACAGCTGGGACTTGTAGTCCTACACATACAACATGCTGCTAGGTCTCCCAGTAGGCAGACATGTCACTCAGGGTAGCACTTGTATTCACTCCCTTAGCAGTGTCATTATATAGCTGGGACTTGTAGTCCTACACATACAACATGCTACTGAATCTCCCAGCAGGCAGACATGTCACTCAGGGTATTAATTGTATTCACTCCCTTAGCAGTGTCATTATACAGCTGGGACTTGTAGTTCTACACATACAACATGCCGTTGAATCTCCCAGCAGGCAGACATGTCACTCAGGGCAGCTCTTGTATTCACTCCCTTAGCAGTGTCATGATACAGCTGGGACCTGTAATCCTACACATACATGCTGCTGAGTCTCCCAGCAGGCAGACATGTCACTCAGGGCAGTACTTGTATTCACTCCCTTAGCAGTGTCATTATACAGCTGGTCATATGCAGTGTTATGTACCTGATGAAGGGGAACTACTCCCCGAAACGCGTTGTACTTCTGCAACAAATACGTTTCTATTTACTATTACTATCTGGACTGGATTCTTGCACCCTGGGATATATATCTATTCATATCTGTATCCTACTACTTCTTGGAGACTTCAGGGATCTCCGACAAGAAGTCATCCCTCCGCGGCTGCAGATCCACCAGTGAACCGAGACTCCATTGCAGTCATTGACAAGCTTTTACTAGAGTTGTGCCTACAAATAGCACAACCACAAAAGGTGAGCCTGGTACTGGAACCATTTATTTTATCTGTCTGCCAACGGTATTACCCTATGGTGTGCCCTGCTTTGTTTTTAACAGCATAAAGTAAATCCTGTGGATCCATTATACAGCTGGGACTTGTAGTCCTACACATACATGCTGCTGAGTCTCCCAGCAGGCAGACATGTCACTCAGGCAGCACTTGTATTCACTCCCTTAGCAGTGTTATTATATAGCTGGGACTTTTAGTCCTACACATACAACATGCTGCTGAGTCTCCCAGCAGGCAGACATGTCACTCAGAACAGCACTTGTATTCACTCACTTGGCAGTGTCATTATACAGCTGGGACTTGTAATCCTACACATACAACATGCTGCTGAGTCTCCCAGTAGGCAAACTTGTCACTTAAGGCAATACTTGTATTCACTCCCTTATCAGTGTCATTATACAGCTGGGACTTGTAGTCCTACACATACAACATGCTACTGAGTCTCCCACCAGGCAGACATGTAACTCAGGGAAGCACTTGTATTCACTCCCTTAGCAGTGTCATTATACAGCTGGGACTTGTAGTCCTACACATACAACATGCTGCTGAGTCTCCCAGCAGGCAGACATGTCACTCAGGGCAGCACTTGTATTCACTCACTTGGCAGTGTCATTATACAGCTGGGACTTGTAGTCCTACACATATAACATGCTGCAGAGTCTCCCAGCAGACAGACATGTCACTCAGGGCAGCTCTTGTATTCACTCCCTTAGCAGTGTCATTATACAGCTGGGACTTGTAGTTCTATACACACAACATGCTGCTGAGTCTCCCAGCAGGCAGACATGTCACTCAGGGCAGCACTTATTTTCACTCAATTAGCAGTGTCATTATACAGCTGGGACTTGTAGTTCTATACATTCAACATGCTGCTGAGTCTTCCAGCAGGCAGACATGTCACTCAGGGCAGCACTTGTATTCACTCCCTTAGCAGTGTCATTATACAGCTGGGACTTGTAGTTCTATACATACAACATGCTGCTTATTCTCCAAGCAGGCAGACATGTCACTCAGGGCAGTACTTGTATTCACTCCCTTAGCAGTGTCATTACATAGCTGGGACTTGTAGTCCTACACATACAACATGCTTCTGAGTCTCCCAGCAGGCAGACATGTCAATCAGGGCAGTAATTGTATTCACTCCCTTAGCAGTGTCATTGTACAGCTGGGACTTGTAGTCCTACACATACAACATGCTGCTAGGTCTCCCAGTAGGCAGACATGTCACTCAGGGTAGCACTTGTATTCACTCCCTTAGCAGTGTCATTATATAGCTGGGACTTGTAGTCCTACACATACAACATGCTACTGAATCTCCCAGCAGGCAGACATGTCACTCAGGGTATTAATTGTATTCACTCCCTTAGCAGTGTCATTATACAGCTGGGACTTGTAGTTCTACACATACAACATGCCGTTGAATCTCCCAGCAGGCAGACATGTCACTCAGGGCAGCTCTTGTATTCACTCCCTTAGCAGTGTCATGATACAGCTGAGGCTTGTAATCCTACACATACATGCTGCTGAGTCTCCCAGCAGGCAGACATGTCACTCAGGGCAGTACTTGTATTCACTCCCTTAGCAGTGTCATTATACAGCTGGTCATATGCAGTGTTATGTACCTGATGAAGGGGAACTACTCCCCGAAACGCGTTGTACTTCTGCAACAAATACGTTTCTATTTACTATTACTATCTGGACTGGATTCTTGCACCCTGGGATATATCTATTCATATCTGTATCCTACTACTTCTTGGAGACTTCAGGGATCTCCGACAAGAAGTCATCCCTCCGCGGCTGCAGATCCACCAGTGAACCGAGACTCCATTGCAGTCATTGACAAGCTTTTACTAGAGTTGTGCCTACAAATAGCACAACCACAAAAGGTGAGCCTGGTACTGGAACCATTTATTTTATCTGTCTGCCAACGGTATTACCCTATGGTGTGCCCTGCTTTGTTTTTAACAGCATAAAGTAAATCCTGTGGATCCATTATACAGCTGGGACTTGTAGTCCTACACATACATGCTGCTGAGTCTCCCAGCAGGCAGACATGTCACTCAGGCAGCACTTGTATTCACTCCCTTAGCAGTGTTATTATATAGCTGGGACTTTTAGTCCTACACATACAACATGCTGCTGAGTCTCCCAGCAGGCAGACATGTCACTCAGAACAGCACTTGTATTCACTCCCTTAGCAGTGTCATTATACAGCTGGGACTTGTAATCCTACACATACAACATGCTGCTGAGTCTCCCAGTAGGCAAACTTGTCACTTAAGGCAATACTTGTATTCACTCCCTTATCAGTGTCATTATACAGCTGGGACTTGTAGTCCTACACATACAACATGCTACTGAGTCTCCCACCAGGCAGACATGTAACTCAGGGAAGCACTTGTATTCACTCCCTTAGCAGTGTCATTATACAGCTGGGACTTGTAGTCCTACACATACAACATGCTGCTGAGTCTCCCAGCAGGCAGACATGTCACTCAGGGCAGCACTTGTATTCACTCACTTGGCAGTGTCATTATACAGCTGGGACTTGTAGTCCTACACATATAACATGCTGCAGAGTCTCCCAGCAGACAGACATGTCACTCAGGGCAGCTCTTGTATTCACTCCCTTAGCAGTGTCATTATACAGCTGGGACTTGTAGTCCTACACATACAACATGCTGCTGAGTCTTCCAGCAGGCAGACATGTCACTCAGGGCAGCACTTGTATTCACTCCCTTAGCAGTGTCATTATACAGCTGGGACTTGTAGTCCTACACATATAACATGCTGCTGAGTCTTCCAGCAGGCAGACATGTCACTCAGGGCAGCACTTGTATTCACTCCCTTAGCAGTGTCATTATACAGCTGGGACTTGTAGTCCTACACATACATGCTGCTGAGTCTCCCAGCAGGCAGACATGTCACTCAGGGCAGCTCTTGTATTCACTCCCTTAGCAGTGTCATTATACAGCTGGGACTTGTAGTCCTACACATACAACATGCTGCTGAGTCTTCCAGCAGGCAGACATGTCACTCAGGGCAGCACTTGTATTCACTCCCTTAGCAGTGTCATTATACAGCTGGGACTTGTAGTCCTACACATATAACATGCTGCAGAGTCTCCCAGCAGGCAGACATGTCACTGAGGGCAGCTCTTGTATTCACTCCCTTAGCAGTGTCATTATACAGCTGGGACTTGTAGTTCTACACATACAACATGCTGCTGAGTCTCCCAGCAGGCAGACATGTCACTCAGGGCAGCACTTATTTTCACTCAATTAGCAGTGTCATTACACAGCTGGGACTTGTAGTCCTACACATACAACATGCTGCTGAGTCTCCCAGCAGGCAAACATGTTACTCAGGACAGTACTTATATTCACTACTTTAGCAGAGTCATTATATAGCTGGGACTTGTAGTTCTACACATACAACATGCTGCTGAGTCTTCCAGCAAGCAGACATGTCACTCAGGGCAGTACTTGTATTCACTCCCTTAGCAGTGTCATTATACAGCTGGGACTTGTAGTCCTACACATACAACATGCTGCTGAGTCTCCCAGTAGGCAAACTTGTCACTTAAGGCAATACTTGTATTCACTCCCTTATCAGTGTCATTATACAGCTGGGACTTGTAGTCCTACACATACAACATGCTACTGAGTCTCCCAGCAGGCAGACATGTCACTCAGGGAAGCACTTGTATTCACTCCCTTAGCAGTGTCATTATACAGCTGGGACTTGTAGTCCTACACATACAACATGCTGCTGAGTCTCCCAGCAGGCAGACATGTCACTCAGGGCAGCACTTGTATTCACTCTCTTAGCAGTGTCATTATATAGCTGGGAATTGTAGTCCTACAAATACAACATGCTGCTGAGTCTCCCAGCAGGCAGACATGTTACTCAGGGCAGTACTTGTATTCACTCCCTTAGCAGTGTCATTATACAGCTGGGACTTGTAGTCCTACACATACAACATGCTGCTGAGTCTTCCAGCAGGCAGACATGTCACTCAGGGCAGCACTTGTATTTACTCCCTTAGCAGTGTCATTACACAGCTGGGACTTGTAGTCCTACACATACAACATGCTGCAGAGTCTCCCAGCACTCAGGGCAGCTCTTGTATCCAATCCCTTAGCAGTGTCATTATACAGCTGGGACTTGAAGTCCTACACATAAAACATGCTGCTGAGTCTCCCAGCAGGCAGACATGTTACTCAGGGCAGTACTTGTATTCACTCCCTTAGCAGTGTCATTATACAGCTGGGACTTGTAGTCCTACACATACAACATGCTGCTGAGTCTTCCAGCAGGCAGACATGTCACTCAGGGCAGTACTTGTATTCACTCACTTAGCAGTGTCATTATACAGCTGGGACTTGTAGTTCTATACATACAACATGCTGCTGAGTCTCCCAGTAGGCAGACATAGCACTCAGGGCAGCTCTTGTATTCATTTCCTTAGCAGTTTCATTATACAGCTGGGACTTGTAGTCCTACACATGCAAAATGCTGCTGAGTCTCCCAGTAGGTAGACATGTCACTCAGGGCAGTACTTGTATTCACTCCCTTAGCAGTGTCATTATATAGCTGGGACTTGTAGTCCTACACATACAACATGCCGCTGAGTCTCCCAGCAGGCAGACATGTCACTCAGGGCAGGACTTGTATTCACTCCCTTAGCAGTGTCATTATACAGCTGGGACTTGTAGTCCTACACATACATCATGCTGCTGAGTCTTCCAGCAAGCAGACATGTCACTCAGGGCAGTAATTGTATCCACTCCCTTAGCAGTGTCATTATATAGCTGGGACTTGTAGTCCTACACATACAACATGCTGCTGAGTCTCCCAGCAGGCAGACATGTTACTCAGGGCAGTACTTGTATTCACTCCCTTAGCAGTGTCATTATACAGCTGGGACTTGTAGTTCTACACATACAACATGCTGATGAGTCTCCCATCAGGCAGACATGTCACTCAGGGCAGTAATTGTATTCACTCACTTAGCAGTGGCATTACACAGCTGGGACTTGTAGTCCTACACATACAACATGCTGCAGAGTCTCCCAGCACTCAGGGCAGCTCTTGTATCCAATCCCTTAGCAGTGTCATTATACAGCTGGGACTTGAAGTCCTACACATACAACATGCTGCTGAGTCTCCCAGCAGGCAGACATGTTACTCAGGGCAGTACTTGTATTCACTCCCTTAGCAGTGTCATTATACAGCTGGGACTTGTAGTTCTACACATGCAACATGCTGATGAGTCTCCCATCAGGCAGACATGTCACTCAGGGCAGTAATTGTATTCACTCACTTAGCAGTGTCATTACACAGCTGGGACTTGTAGTCCTACACATTCAACATGCTGCTGAGTCTCCCAGCAGGCAAACATGTCACTCAGGGCAGCACTTGTATCCACTCCCTTAGCAGTGTCATTATACAGCTGGGACTTGTAGTCCTACACATACAACATGCTGCTGAATCTCCCAGCAGGTAGACATGTCACTTAGGGCAGTACTTGTATTCACTCCCTTAGCAGTGTCATTGTACAGCTGGGACTTGTAGTCCTACACATACATCATGCTGCTGAGTCTCCCAGCAGGCAGACATGTCACTCAGGGCAGTACTTGTATTCACTCCCTTAGCAGTGTCATTATACAGCTGGGACTTGTAGTTCTACACATACAACATGCTGATGAGTCTCCCATCGGGCAGACATGTCACTCAGGGCAGTAATTGTATTCACTCACTTAGCAGTGTCATTACACAGCTGGGACTTGTAGTCCTACACATACAACATGCTGCAGAGTCTCCCAGCACTCAGGGCAGCTCTTGTATCCACTCCCTTAGCAGTGTCATTATACAGCTGGGACTTGAAGTCCTACACATACAACATGCTGCTGAGTCTCCCAGCAGGCAGACATGTTACTCAGGGCAGTACTTGTATTCACTCCCTTAGCAGTGTCATTATACAGCTGGGACTTGTAGTTCTACACATACAACATGCTGATGAGTCTCCCATCAGGCAGACATGTCACTCAGGGCAGTTTTTGTATTCACTCACTTAGCAGTGTCATTATACAGCTGGGACTTGTAGTTCTACACATACAACATGCTGATGAGTCTCCCAGCAGGCAGACATGTCACTCAGGTCAGTAATTGTATCCACTCCCTTAGCTATGTAGGGGGAAGGGCAGAGATTGTTCTTTTTGCAAGTAAACCAATGGCCAGTAGAGAACCAACTTGCTTAGCTCAGTTATACAGTATATCGCTGACCATCAGATTTACAGTGCTATATCTATTTTTTTCCATAACTCGGACAACCTCTTTAAGTATGCCAGGTGCAAAAAGTCATTTGAGGATTCTGGATGAAAATCCACATAATGCTATACAGAACATGAACAAGACTGCACTCCGGTCTTGGTGAAGAAAAAATAGATCCTTTAATAAGGGGCGTTGCTATTTTAAAACATTCAGGGCCTGGGCCCCTGATGTTTTGTCCCAGGCCCCGAATGTCTTGCCTGCCAGATAGATTCAACTGTATTGACATCCTCAGGACGACAGTACAAATGAATCTAATGCCCTGCAAGAGTTGAAGGACCTGTCATGACATTACAGTCCATGTGATCAGTTCTAAATGCATTGCTAATAATGGCCCGACATTTCAAGGAGAAACAAGGATGTGACAGCTCCCACCTACGGTTCAGAGGAATTGATCAGTCATGAGGGGGAAATTGGAGGAAGGTATTGTGCCAGAAGTAAACCAAATGGATGCGTGTACTAGACACTGTGTCACCTTAGGCTAGGTCTACACGATGACATTTGTCTCGCGACAGATAGGGCAGAACTACACTGCAACATTTGTCACGCAACATTTTGTTGCACCAATATTGCGCGACAATTTTTATAATGACAGTCTATGGTGTCGCACTGCAACATGCGACATGCTGTGACTGCGACGTGACAGTCGCAGAAAAATTCACCTCGATTGGATTTTCTGCGACTGTTGCGTCGCAGTCGCAGCATGTTGCATGTTGCAGTGCAACACCATAGACTGTCATTATAAAAATTGTTGCGCAACATTGGTGCAACATTATCCTCACTATTATCTGTTGATCTAATTATAGATTCCATTTTGGATCGTACGACCCTCCTAAGATGATTGTAGATTTCATCGTTTGATAACAGCTTCTGGTGGACCCCAGAGGAAGTGGTGTCCTGTACCCCCAGGGGGTGACCTTCGGCCTCAATTAATAGTGACATGATATGTATTGTTATTTAGTGTTACATGTATGTTTGTTTATTTGTAGCTTTAAGAGGGGATGTGGACACTTGGGGGTATTGCATTTATATGCCTTAGCTGTGATACATTATGTGTTGGGGGTACTGTATAAGATGCATAAGACTTAATTTTATAGAAGTTGTACCTCTACACTTGCATGCAGCACATTTCTTTTTTTCTCTTTCCTTTTTCTTTTTTTCACATTTCATGTCACTTTTTTGCACATTGGGTTTGGCACTTTTGCACATACACTCAGCACTTTAGATAACATAATCTACAAAAATGTACATGAATCGGTACTTCATTGGTTTTTATGAACATTTATTATATATCTATGCATATTATTTTGTGAGTACTTGGTGCATTCATGTATTTTCACTGATGTTTGACTGGATAGGAGTCATGGCTGTATGAGGATTTTAGTACTGACACTGTTGATTATATCGATCCTTTTAATGTAACCACAGTGTTGTTGTGTGCACGTCTATTTATTTATAGATTTATTTATAATCTATGTGGTGGATGCAGGACCTGCGGTCATGTGATAGGCGATCATGTGATCGCATCACATGACGCATAAAGGGAGGGAGTGCTCACAGAAACTGCTTTCAAATCAGAATATCACAGGTGATACAGGTAACAGGAGGCATCATGGGTATGTTCCCACATAATGAGTCGGAGGGGATTACAACAGCAAGTGAGGCTGAGAGGCAGTTTGAATTGTCAATCATGATTTATGACCTATTATGGGTACTATATTAAGAGTAGGTGGTAGATCTTGACACATGCCCTCAAGAGGAAGTCATGGTGGAACGTATGTTGGGGTGGTGTATTGCCTGATTGCTGGTGTGTATCCCCACAGTTGTGTTATTAGGCTGCTCAAGAGTAATATTGTGTTGGGGACTTGTTGTTAGCATTCCCGGTCGGGGGTGCAGGCACTTGTCTCTACTACACAGTTAGGCATTGTGCCCTCTGCGATGGAGTGTTATTGATGGATGCTGTTGGGTGTAGGATTCAGGCAGTGTTTGTTACTTAACCATGATGGTTATAATTTGATGTTATTGCCTTTGTGTCCTAACCAGTGCAGTGTAATCGGGGGACACACATCGTTTCCATATCCTCTCCTTCATAATCTGTCCCTTATGGGTTTTATTGTGTCTATAATGTAATTATGGTATATAATAAAATATGATATTTTGGCTATGTGTGCTCTCAAATTGGTGTTTGCAGTTCTAAATGCAGTAGCTGAAAAGGAACTGTGATGTCACCATCATGTGACCAGTGCAGGAGAGAAGGGCTCAGCAGTGAAGAGAATTCCTGGGAAAAAGCTGAGGTGATGTCTGCTACATGAGGAGAGGTAAGTGAAGGGAGAGGCGGAGCAATGCTGGGAGTCTTAGTTATTTAACTGGGACTGTATGTTAGGACTGAAGGGAGGAAAGTTAATTACATGGGACAGTAGGGTGGAGTGATGTTATTTACATGGGCATGCATGTTGGAGGTGGTTGGGGCAGGGTGATGTTATTTACATGGGACTGAATGTTGAGGGGTAATGCTATTTACATAGGACTGTGTGTTGGAGGGGGTGATTTTATTTACATGGGACAGTATTTTGGAGGGGGCTAGGGAGAAGGTGCAATGGTATTTACAGGAGACTCTATGGTGGAGGAGGGAAATGTTATTAGCATGGGACTGTATGGTGGAGGGGCTGAGGAATTAAAATTTCGGAGGACAGTAGACAGAGGAATATTGGTTGACTTAGAGATTTGGGCCATATGCATTGTGGCTTGGGCCTCGGATCTTTTCAGACCCTAGCAACTCCCTTGCCTTTAAAACACCCAGGGTGTATCAAAGGATCCACTTTTTCTTCACCAAGACCAGAGTGATACCTTGTTCATATTCTGTATATATTCATATTCTGTATGATATGCATAGTGTACACACAGCTATGTCTACAAGGTTCTACCCAAACTGCAGCCATAAAGAGTTTAGGAGAGTTCCTGCAGAAAATGTACATCCCCCTTCCCCCAGTCCTTTGCGTCTTCAGCTGCAGAACTACGGTAGGTGCACATGCATGATATCACTCACATAAACACTCAACAAGAGGGTTAGGAAAATGGCTGGGATTAAGCATCCGACACTGAAAAGCCAGCAGACTGAAATGCCTGCACAGCTTTAGGAATCTCAAACACCATATATAGCAGGGATGGCCAACCTGAGGCTCTCCAGCTGTTGCAAAACTACAACTCCTATCGTGCCCGGATAGTCTACAGCTATCAGCCTACAGCAGGGCATGGTGGGAGTTGTAGTTTTACAACAGCTGGAGAGCCGCAGGTTGGCCATGCCTGATATATAGTGTGACACAGTAAAGGTAGTTGTATGGGGAGGCAGGTATCGTCCTCCCAGTGTGTGCTGCTGGACTGATTAGCAGCTAGGTGGGGTCAAAAACCGGATTGGACTCATGTGTTGGTCTGTGTTTTGCCAACACCTAGCTGCCTTTAAAAGACAGCCGGATTCAGCAGAAAGGATTGGGATCTGAGGCTTGTGCTGGACTTGGAGGTCTGAGACCAGTGTGAGGGGGAAAACAGGCAGCCTAAAGTCTGTTCATAGACTCTTTGAGGCAGAACTGCCAGCTAGGTGTAAAATAACACCAATACTAAAAGGTGACTTATGATCTTGCCAAGAGTGTGAATAAACTGTTTGATTTAAAAACTGGTTTCACTTGAATGGGTCCGCAATCACGGGGATGCGGATCGAAGCACTACTGAGTGCTTTCGTGGTGTTTTAGTCCGTGCCTCTGCACCGCCCAAAAATAGAACTTGTTCTATTTTTTTGCGGTGCGGATGGCTCACGGACCCATTCAAGTCGCCCCCCCCCACCCCCCCCAATGCACGGAGCTGTTTCCAATCTCTAATGCACGGAGCGGATGCACAACGTTCATGTGCAAAAGGCCTAAGACTTAGAATTTCCTGCTCTCTTGCTCTCTGGTTTCTATTAGGAAACCTGTCATGTTACCGGACATGAAAGCACAGCATGCTGTGCTATTCTGTCCTATATTTATTTTTATTTTTGTAAGGAATTTGCAATGGACGCTTCTGATGGATCCTCTAGTACAAATGTGGGCAAAACCTAATATGGACTTTTCTGCATAAAATCTGTCACCCCATCAGTCAGAGCATTCTTGCTTTCTGAATTTCACTTATGGGTTCTTTTTTTTTTCCAGAAGAAAATCCCTTGTGCGCCAAATTAGAGCATTTTATTGAAGTCACGTTACAGACATTTACCAGGGTCCACAACACAGCATCAGATTAGTTGCACTAAACACACGGACATCAGTAAAGTTGCCATTTTGCACTGTCCTTCTGTCCATATTGGAATTTTAGCATAAAACCGGCAGAATTATTCTCTAACAATACCATTATGGCCCGTTCACATCACGTTTGTCCCACATTTAATATATTAATAATTATTTTATTTTTTTATGGTGACAGGTGCCCCGGTATGACATCCATCTGAGGTAACAGTTTAATGTGTACCTCATGTGTAAATACTAAACAAAGGACAAAAATGTGACTGAACACATCCGTACATGCTTCAGTAGCAGGGTTGCTACCAGAATTTTTCTTTTTTCTTTAAAACTTATCCCAAAACCACAAACAGCCAAATTTTTTTTTACAGACAAACTAGAAAACCATAACAAATTATAAAAATTAAGTGATGAATGTCTATAGCCTTATATGCTGATAAGCACTCAATACCAGCATATACTGTGAGCTGTTAAATTATGATAATTACAGAAGGAATGCAAGTTGACAAAGTGGAATAAAATCCGAAGTTCAGGAAAATTAGCTTTGTCCCGAAGTCTAACTTCCTCGCACTTTGTGGTAATGAATCAAATTTTTTTCTAAACTGGCTGCTGCATGTTAAGAATGAGAAAGTAAGAAGCCCGGGAATGAAGGATCACCCGCAATGCCATGCATGCAGCCAGCCAATCAGCAGCTACCAAGCCCCTATTATGTCACAGCCTTATACAAAGTCTCTGCCTGTTCAGTCTCTGCAATTTTACAGTGAACTCAGTGCAGGTAGAGAAGTGATGGGCACTAGGAAACACTTTATTCACCTCCAATAAAACAATTGTGCAGTTCAGGGAAAGATTATTCAAAGTGTAGAGAAGGGAGGCATCATCCACCAATAGAGTGTAAAGCCTTGGTCATAGGAGCTATTTTATTACACCTTGCTGCACTAATTGGGGTTACTAAAAGTAAGTTTTGGGATTAATAAAAGTGACCTGTTGCTACAGATTTTAGGTTGTTTGCATTCTTTGATACATCAGTAATCCAGTTTCTGTTATTGAGTTGAAAGTGTGGTCTAATGCAAACAGTTTTGGGGTGTGTTTAGTTGATATATAACTACTGTACTTCCATTCACCCTTGCTTCTGTACTGAAAGTGTGCTCTGATACAACCAGTTTTAGGGTGTATTTATTTTATATACAGGGTGGGCCATTTATATGGATACACCTTAATAAAATGGGAATTGTTGGTGATATTAACTTCCTGTTTGTGGCACATTAGTATATGTGAGGGGGGGGGGGAAACTTTTCAAGATGGGTGGTGACCATGGAGGCCATTTTGAAGTCGGCCATTTTGAATCCAACTTTTGTTTTTGTTTTTTCAATAGGAAGAGGGTCATGTGATACATCAAACTTGTTGGGAATTTCACAAGAATACAATGGTGTGCTTGGTTTTAACGTAACTTTATTTTTTCATGAGTTATTTACAAGTTTCTGACCACTTATAAAATGTGTTCAATGTGCTGCCCATTGTGTTGGAATGTTCTCCCACTCTTCACACACTGATAGCAACACCGCAGGAGAAATGCTAGCACAGGCTTCCAGTATCCGTAGTTTCAGGTGCTGCACATCTCGTATCTTCACAGCATATGCTGTTAGGTGGGTGTCGGTGGCCATTTTGTGCAACAGCAGTGCACCTGCACTGCATATTTGCCAGGAAAAGGGAAAATAATACTGTTAGTTCAGGGACCCTAAAGGGTGATATATCTTGTTTTTTTTATTTTATAAAAGTACCTTTTTGCCCTGTACTGCATTTCTGACAGTCCAATAAAACCACCAAATATTGCAGTAAATTTTTTTGTTGGAACATTAACATTTTTGTTGCTAGAAAGTACATTTGCGGCCTGCGCTGCATTCCAGCAGTCAAATAAAACCATTTGACTGCTGTTCCCATTTTTTGGTGTAAAGTACCTCTGAGTCCTGCACATGTGACAGGCAGGCACATAAATTCAGCAAATCCATCTGTTCCATTGTAGGGGTGACATATCCACCATAAAAAAAATAAAAAAATGCTTCATTTGTAAGTGCAATATTATCTCCATCTGCATCATTGTGTGCGAGAAACTATTTTTTTTGGCAATAAAGTACCTTTGCTGTCTGTACTGATAATAAGTTTAAAAAAGTCATCTGTTCCATTGTTAGGTGACATTAACCCATTTTGGCCATCAAAAAACCTCTGCTCTACATTGTTCACAGGGAACTTAATTTAGTAAAAATGTCTGTTACTTCGGTGGGTGACCGCAAAAAATGAGGAGAGCATCAAAAAAGGGATGTGGCCCTGGTTGTGCTGGTGTTGATGGAGCTCCTGTTGCAGGGAGAGGACGTGGTCGATCTGTGGCAGCTACATGCACAAGTAAAACACCTTCCTCAGGTGCGAGTAGGCGACAGAACCTTCAGCGTTATTTGGTAGGGCCAAATGCGGCTCTATGAATGGTAAGGCCAGAACAAGTACAAGCGATAGTAGATTGGGTGGCTGACAGTGCCTCCAGTTCCTTCACATTGTCCCTCACCCAGTCCCATGCTGAAAGATCAGAGTTGGCACCTGCAGCCCATGGCCATCAGTCTTTCAGCTCACTTCCTTGCAAATCAGCCAAGCAGGCTGAGCCCCAAGTCATGCAGCAGTCTCTTCTGCTTTTTGATGACTCTGCTGGCAAGGTTTCCCAGGGCCACCCACATAGCCTTGCCCCAGAAGTGGAAGATATTGAGTGCACTGATACCACTATGTTTTAGGATGAGTACATGGGAGGACCACCGCAGCATGTATCGGATAATGACGAAACGCAGGTGCCAACTGCTGCGGCTTTCTGGGAGGGCAGCGGTGGAGACTGGGTGGAAGATGATGTGGAGGACATTGAAGTCCTCGACCCCCCCCCCCCCCCCCGCCCCCCACATGGAATCAAGGTCATGCGAGTGACCTGTGTAGTTCGGAAGAAGAGGCAGTGGTCGCAAGGAGTTCCCTGGCGTGGCATTTCTTCAGACAATGTGCTGACAAGACACGAGTGGTTTGCACACTGTGCAATCAGAACCTGAAGTGCGGCATAAACGTTCTCAACCTGAGCACAACCTGCATGATCAGGCATCTAAGTGCAAAGCACGAGCTGCAGTGGAGTAGACACCTCAAAAACGAAGAAAGGTCTCTGGTTCCTCCTGCTTCCTCTTTTGCTGCAGTCTCGCCCTCTTCATCCCCCACTGGAGTGACAGTGGCACCTGCCACCCCGCAAACCTCGGTCACCAAGCATCTCCACAATGTCCAATGGAATCGTTCAGCTGTCTATCTCCCAAACAGTGGAGCGAAAGAGGAAGTACCCCCTCCCCACCCACCTACGATCCCTGGCCCTGACTGCCAGCATTTCCAAATTTGAAATGCTGTCATTCCGTATGGTGGACACGGATAGTTTTAAGAATATGATGGCAGTGACTGTCCCACAGTATGTTGTGCCCAGCCGTCACTACTTTTCCAGGTGAGCCATCCCTTCCATGCACAACCAAGTAGGGGAGAAAAATTAGGTGTGCACTGTGCAGCACCATTTGTGGCAAGGTCCACATAACTACGGATACGTGGACCAGTAAGCACAGTCAGGGATGTTATATCTCCCTAACAGCACACTGGGTAAATGCAGTGGCGGCTGGGCCTGAGGCGGATAGCAGTTTGGCACATGTCCTTCCACCACTGAGGATTGCAGGGCGTTTCTATTCACCTTCACCACCAACTTCAGCACAGCAAGGGGGAAATGACAGCAGTCGGTTTTGAAACTTATCTGTTTGAGGGACAAACACCACCCCGTGCAGGAGCTGTGGGCGGGCATGGAACCGACCGATGAGTGGTTGGTGCCAGTGAGCCTCAAGCCCGGCCTGGTGGTGTGCAACAATTGGCGAAATCTCGCAGCAGCTCTGGACTTAGCCAGTTTGTCGCACATCCTTGCCTGGCGCATGTGCTAAATTTGGTGGTGCAGAAATTCCTGAAAAATTACCCCAATATATCAGAGCTGCTGCAGAAAAGAGCTTTTGGCGTTTTCACCCTGCTGCTGCTGGCCTGTCTGCGCTGAAGTGTAACTTCAGCCTTCCAGCTCACTGCCTCATATGCGACGTGCCCACAAGGTGGAACTCCACCTTGCACATGCTGGCCAGACTGTGCGAGCAGCAGCAGGCGATAGTGGAGTTTCAGCTGCAGCACACACGGGTTAGTCTCTCTGCGGAACAGCACCACTTCACCACCAATGACTGTGCCTCCATGCGAGACCTGTGTTCCTTGTTATGCTGTTTCGAGTACTCCACCAACTTGGCTAGTGCCGTTCTCATCGTTACTATCCCACTTCTATGTCTCCTTTGAAAAAACGCTTCGGGTGATGATGGAAGAGGATGT
This sequence comes from Bufo gargarizans, assembly GCF_014858855.1. Classification (NCBI taxonomy): domain Eukaryota; kingdom Metazoa; phylum Chordata; class Amphibia; order Anura; family Bufonidae; genus Bufo; species Bufo gargarizans. The sequence goes on from NC_058088.1 coordinate 142,602,826, forward strand.
GGCACAGGAGGAAGAGGGGATCATTTATAAGGGTTTCAGGCCAGTCATTCACAAGTGGCTCTGAGGGTGGGTTCCTGCACCAACATGGGCCATGTACACAATTGTCCAGCCAGGGCACAGTTCTGGAGGATGAGGAGGAGGAGGAACAGTGTTCACAGCAGGGTGGCACCCAAACCAGCTCATGGCCATCACTGGTGCGTGGCTGGGGGGATACAGAGGACACAGACGATACACCTCCCACAGAGGACAGCTTGTTGTTGCCTCTGGGCAGCCTGGCACACATGAGCGATTACATGCTGCAGTGTCTCTGCAATGACTGCCAAGTTGGCCAAATAATAACTTGTGCTGATTACTGGGTGGCCACGCTGCTGGATCCCCGTTACAAGGAAAACGTAGCATCCTTAATTCCATCACTGGAGCGTGATCAGAAGATGCGCGACTACAAGCGCACACTGGTAGACATGCTGCTGATGGCATTCCCACCTGACAGCGGGGGCTCAGTGGAAGCACAATGCGAAGGGTGAGGAGGAGGAAGGGGTTGTCAACCCAGCTGGGGCATTGCCAGCACCTCAGAAGGTAGGGTTAGCATGTGGGAAACCAGTGTTGGCTACCTCCTCCACCGCTGCTTTCACCTACACCGCCACATCCACCGCCTCCTCAACCTCCTACTCCATATGGACCTCCTCCTCCTAGATCTAGATTACTAATTTTTACGTATTTGAAGTCCTTTCCCTATCTACATTTGTTTGCAGAGCACTTGCCATGCTCTGAACCACATTTTTGTAGCCCTCTAGCCCTTTCCATTACTTTTTTTTTTTAAAGCCATTTTAGTGCTCCAACGTTCGGGTCCCTATTGACTTCAATGGGGTTCGGGTCCCGAACTCTTACTTTTTTTCGAAGTTCAGTCGAACCCGAACTTTCAGGTGTCCACTTAACTCTTCTCCTCGTGCCATTCCCACCATCACAACTTGTGACTGGGACACTGTTTACTCCTCATGCTGTTGCCACCTCCCCACTCTGTAAATGGACCACTGTGACTCCTTATGTGATTACCACCCTCACTACCCTGTGACTGGGCCACTGACTCCTCATGCTGTTGCTACCTAACCACTCTGTAAATGGACCACATAGTATATAAGTCCAAAAAAAGACATTTGTCCATCCAGATCAGCCTATTGTCCTGAAAGTTGATCCAGAAGAAGGCCAAAAAAAAAACTGTGAGGTACAAGCCAATTTTCCCCACTTAAGGTTAAAAATAAATTCCTTCCTGACTCCAATAAGGCAATCAGAATAACTGGATCAACAACCCCTCTCTAGTAGCTATAGCCTGTGATATTACACTCCAGAGTTTCATCCAAGCCCTTCTTGAATTATGTTATTGTACTCACCATCACCACCTCCTCAGGCAGAGAGTTCCATAGTCTCATTGCTCTTACCGTAAAGAGCCCTTTTCTATGTTTGTGTACAAACCTTCTTTCTTCAAGGCGCAGAGGGTGTCCCCTCATCACTCACAGTTCTGGAGATAAATAGATTATGGGAGAGATCTCTGTACTGGCCCCTGAAATATTTATACATAGTAATTAGATCTCCCCTCAGTTGTCTTTTTCTAAAGTGAATAACCCTAATGTTGATAATCTTTCAGGGTACTGTAGTCGCCCCATTCCAGTTATTACTTTAGTTGCCCTCCTCTGAACTCTCTCTCCAGCTCTGCTATGTCTGCCTTATTCACAGGAGCCCAGAACTGTACACAGTACTCAATGTGTGATCTAACTAATGATTTGTAAAGTGGTTCTCATCACGGGCATCTATGCCCATTTTGATGCAACCCATTATCTTATTCGCCTTGGCAGCAGCTGCCCGACACTGGCTTTTACTGCTTAGTTTGCTGTTTGTTAAAATTCCTAGATCCTTTTCCATGTCAGTGTTAGGTTGAATGCACACGGCCGTGTTCCGCGGCCGTGAGCGGTGCGTGGTATGCCAGCCTGGATTCCTGCTGACAGCAGGAGCGCACAGCGTTATTGGTTGCTATGACGCCGTGCGCTTCATGCCGCCGCTGCACTACAGTAATACAATTGTATAGATCACACGGGTGTATTACTGTAGTGCAGCGGCGGCATGAAGCCGGAATCCAGGCCAGCATACCACAGACCACTCACGGCCGCGGAACACGGCCGTGTGCATTTGGCCTTACCCAGTATTTTACCATTTAGTATGTACGGGTGATTTGCATTTTTCCTTCCCATGTGCATAACCTTACATTTGTCAGTGTTAAACCTCATCTGCCACTTCTCTGCCCAAGCCTCCAATCTATCCAGATCGCTCTGTAGTAGTATACTGTCCTCTTCAGTGTTAATTACTTCACACAGTTTAGTGTCATCTGCTAAAATGTATATTTTACTATGCAAGCCTTCTACAAGATCATTAATTAATAAATATATTGAATAGAATAGGGCCCAATACTGACCTCTGAGGTACTCCACTAGTAACAGTGACCCAATCTGAGTGTGTACCATTAATAACTGTGTGTACCATTAATATCATTGAGCCAGTTACTTACCCACATACAGACGTTTTCTCCCAGTCCGAGTGTTCTCATTTTGTATAACCTTTTAGGCGGAACAGTGTCAAATGCTTTGGCGATGTCCAGATATACGACATCCATTAATTCGCCGCTGTCAAGTCTTGAACTTGCCTTCTCATAGAAACTGATTAAATTAGTTTGACATGACCGATCCTTCATGAAGCCATGCTAATATGGCATTATTTGCTTGTTTTCATTAAGATCCTCCAAGATAGCATCGCTTAGAAAACCTTCAAACAGTTTACCCACAACAGATGCTAAACTCACCGGCCTATAGTTTCCGAGGTCTGTTTTTGCACCCTTTTTAAATATTGGCATCACAATTGCTATGCACCAATCCTGTGGAACACTCCCTGTCGGTATAGAGTCCTTAAATATCAGAAATAAGGGTCTGGCTATGACATTACTTAATTCTCTTAGGATACTGGGGTGTATGCCATCTGGCCCTGGCGATTTGTCTATTTTAATATTTTTAAGTGTCTGTTGTACTTCTTCCTGGGTCAGACAGGGCACTTTTAATGGGGAATTTACTTTTACATTCTGCATTTCATGTGACAGTTTATTTTCCTCAGTGAATACAGTGGAGAAAAAAAATATTTAATAGCTTTGCTTTCTCCTCGTCGCTCTCCGCCACCCCCCCCCCCACTTACTGTGTAAAAGGCCGACACCTTCAGATTTATACATTTTACCATTTATATAACTGAAGAACATTTTAGGGTTAGTTTTGCTCTCTTTTGCAATGAATCTCTCGGTATCTAGTTTGGTGGCTTATATTTGTTTTTTGTTTTTTTTTACATATTCTATTTTTTTTTTCATAGTTTTTCAGTGCTTCCATGCTACCATCCTGTTTTAGTGATTTAAATGCTTTCTTTTTGTCATTTATTGCTTTCTTTACAGTTCTATTTATCCATATTGGTTTCTTCTTGTTCCTTAACCTTGTATTCCTATAAGGTATGTACCTCACAATTAGATTTTAGGATGCTTTTAAAAATAACCCATTTTGTGGCTGTATTTTTATTTTTGAGGACTTATTCCCAGTTAGTTAGGCCTATGGCTTCTCTTAGTTGACCAAAGTTATCTTTTTTTGAAGTTTGGTATTTTTGTCCCTCCCTGTAGAAACACTTGTCTGAAGTATAATTGGAAGGTTATTACTTTATGGTCCCTATTTCCCAGGTGTCCCCCAAACTGCTGTTGTTCTGTCAGGTCTGTTGGTTAATACTAAGTCCAGTATCGCAGTCCCTCGTACATTAACTACCCAGTCATAGCTATCATCCAGTCATGTCTCAGTTATTCCCACTATGCCATAGTCCTCCTCACACATCACTAATTCCAGTTCCCCAGTTTTATTAGTCAGGCTTCTGTCATTAGTATACATACAATTAAGAGGTTTATGTATATATTTTTTTACCCTACACCTTTCCTTCTGAACGGTTCTAGTCCCTCTTTCCATTCCTCTTCCCCCTCCCCACCAGTCCCATTACCTTGCCTCGGGTCTCTATCTGCCCTATGTTCCCATCCTATAATGTAATTACCCTACCCCCCAGTCCCTTGTTTAAACACTCCTCCAAGCTTCTAGCCATCAGCTGCCCCTTCCACATTGAGGTATAGCCCATGCCTACGCTAGAGCCTGTAGCTGACAGAGAAGTCGGCCCAGTTCTCCAGGAAACCAAGCGCCTCCTTCTTACACCAGTTCTTGAGCCACTTGTTAACCTTCCTAATCTCCCACTGCCTTGTTAGTGGTACAGACAGTATTTCAGAAAACACTACATTTGAAATCCTTGCCCTAAGCTTTTGATCTAAATCATGTTTAAGGACTCTCCACCTTCCTCTAACTTTGTCATTGGTTCCGATATGGACCATGACCGCTGGGTCTTCTCCAGCCTCTCTCAGTATATCTGTCAACCCGATCCGTGATGTGTCGAACTCTAGCACCAGAAAGACAACACACTGTTCGGCGATCACTGTCTTTGTGACAGATTGCCATTTCTGTACCCCTGTGACTCCATATGCTGTTGCTACCCTCACTTCTGTGACTGGGCCACTGTGACTCCTCATGCAATTCCCATCCTTACCACCCTGTGACTGGGCCACTGTGTTGATTCCTTATGTGATTCCTTATGCGATTCTTACCATAACCACCCTGTGACTGGGCCACTGACTCCTCATGCTGTTACCACCTTACCACTCTGTAACTGGGCCACTGTGACTCCTAATGCTGTTGCAACCATCACTACTCTGTGACTGGGCCACTGTGTTGACTCATCATGCAATTGCTTATGCAATTCCCACCCACCACTATATGGCTGGGCCAGTGTGACTCCTCTTGCAATTCCCTTACTCACTTACCACTCTGTTTCTGGGCCATTGTGTTGACTTATCATGTTGTTGCTACCTCGCAACTCTGTAAATGGACCACTGTGACTCATCATGCTGTTGCCACCGTCTCCACTCGGTTCATTGGGGCACTACATGTTTCAGCATGTAACAGAATAGGTTTTGCAGAAATCCATGTGGAATCAGCTGACACAGAGTAAAAGGAGTGCGCTTCTTCACCATATAAACATTAAAAAACAAATTTGACCATAGGTATCCCTGCCAGGACAATAACCAATAACATATTGTGGCTGAATATGGGGACTACCCAATATACATGTGACTTGGAAGAGGTCACCAAATAAGAAACAAAAAATTATTGAAGCACATAAATACCCAATTATGAAGAAATACTTTATTGTTACATAATGTATATAATACCATTAAAAGGAGGATAGGGAACAGGACAGAACACCATCCTGTACATTGCAAATCACTAAATCCAAATAAAGTGCATAGAGTCAGAGAATTCAATTACATTACAAAATAATGGATTTCCAAAGTGAGCCCACAAGCAAATGGCAATACCGCCAGAGACTGCAGAAGTCCTCATGGAGGACACCTTATGGTATAAAACACCTGGTGGCTAAAGTGTATGCCATCCAAATCTCCAATAAAATATAGTATGGCCTGGTGTCCTGCAAACAGACTAATGCTCAACACAATGTATACAAGCAGGAGACTTGCCTAAGGATTATAGGATCTGAAGTCCCGGGGTGGCGTTACCCCCAACCAAATTGTTGGTGACCAGTATAATTGAACTGCTCTTCATCCTTTCTTCCAGGATGATGACCATTACAAAGATGATTTGTCTGATGGTGACTCTTCTGAATCTAGCAGTGAAGAGGGTAGTGAAGATGGTCATGAGGTGAGCCAACTATACATGGTTGTATTTGGCGTCCATGCATTACCAAACCTATTCCTCTTTATGACCTTTTTGTTGTTCTACTGCAGAATGAGGATGATGACTATGAAAAGGATGAATATGATGAATCAGGCTCCAGTTCTTCATCATCCTCTTTGGATTCTGACTCTAACTGAAGAGGAACCACCAGCTCAAATAGTTTCTTGTCCTCAGCTTTTTTAATCCACAGGATCTTTTTCTTTTTCTCCATGTTCAACCAAGTGGACGCCATGCACTCAATAGCTTTAGTTAGGTTATTCTTAAACCGGTCCAGGTAGTCGCCAATTACTCTGCTGCCAGATTTCTTCAGCTGTTAACTCCACTTTGTATTCTCTTTTTCGGTTCACACTCTTGTGGTATGCATCTTTTTCCTTCTGAGTAGCTTCCACCGCTGACTGCAGAGGACCAGGCGCTTTGTGTGGGGGACGTCCCTCGTGTTGGCCACTAGTTCTGCACAGTACATGGAGTAGGGAGGTGGGTTTTGTTGGCTATCCATCAAACTTGTATTTGAGCTGACACTTGGCCTTGGTAAGAGTGGAGTGGGTAATGCCCTCCTCAAGTTTCATTTCTGGATGTACTCCCACATTATGTCCTCATATTGCTTTCGCTGTTCCAATGCTTTATGGATCCATTTGAGATGTTTCTTGTCAGAGCTGTGACCATTATTTTCCTAGGGCTTCCTTCACTTCCTTTATACTTGCATCAGGCTTTATTTTAAGGTAAACCTTCCTGATTGTACCAGAGTTGCTGGGAGGTCTTGGGTTTTTCAGGGACGTCTGATTTCTTTGTAGCCTGCATGAGGTCTGGGTGCTCCTCCCTGAATTTTGCCAGGTTCCTCTCAAATTCTTGCTTCTCTCTGGAAATCCTTAATATATTTCAACTCTCTCACTTCGCCAAAACACATGTTGGGGTAACACCAGATCCTATTATCCTTAGGTGAGTCTCTTGCTTGTATACATTGTGTTGAGCATTAGTCTGTTTGCAGGACACCAGGCCATACTATATATTTTTTTTATTGGAGATTTGGATGGCATACACTTTAGCCACCAGGTGTTTTGTAGCAGGTGTCCTTCATGAGGACTTCTGCAGTCTCTGGCGTTATTGCCATTTGCTTTCTCTCTCATGTCATTTTCTTATGTGGGCTCACTTTGGAAATCCATTATTATGTAATGTAATTGCATTTTCTGACTCTATGCACTTTATTTGGATTTAGTGATTTGCAATGTGCCGGGATGGTGTTCCCTCCTGTTCCTTATCCTCCCTTTTTTAATTGTATTATATACATTATTTATTATGTAACAATAAAGTATTTCTTCATAATTGGGTGTTTATGAGCTTCAGTTTTTTAATGATTTAGTTTTTCTTCACCATATAGTAGAATCTTGGGCCAGTGCACGATTCTTTATACTTAACATTGACCTGTTAGGCTGAGTTCTCACTTGAGTTATTTGGTCAGTTTTGGCCCCCTAACTGACCAAATAAGTGAAGTGTGAACTGATTCTAAGAGTGACACCTGTCATCTGTGCGACATACTGACTCTGGGTACTGTTTCACTAGCACAGCAGACTCTCTATGCATGTGTATGCAATGCACAGTGGTTCTATACCACTACAGGCTTTCTGCAGCTAGAAAATAGCATTTCTTTAATGCGATTTGTCATGAATAAATTCTAACCAAATCTTTTTGGGAAATTGGGTGTACTGTCCAAATCGAATTTTTGAGAAATTTGCTCATCTCTTAATTATACCAAAATAATCTAGTGAAGTACTATCAGTCTGAAAGTCACATTGTTTTGTTTTTTTTCATGGACACAGGAAAAAATGTTGCCTATCTTTACGGACTGTTTCTGGACCCTTGGTAACCCTGTTCAATAGTAATGACTATTATTAGAAAGAAAGATCCAGATTTTTAACAGATGGATGGTTTCCATCCGAAAAGGCACTTCTCTAACTGACTACTGCTGGCTGTAGTGGATTATCTATTTATAGGTGAAAGTCTGTTAGTTACTTTGTTTTTCATAGACGCACCTTGATGGACCTAAACCAAACTAGTTACATATACTCTTCATTATCTGACTTCAAATACTGGGGGGTTGTTGAGTCGGTCTAAAAGGGTTCTGTAAGGTTCTAAAGTAATGTGCAAGCTAATGTTACCTAACCATAGCTGGTGAGGTGCTGCTTCTCCCTGCCCCCTTCATTTCAGTCTGCCTCATCTCCCTATATGTGCTGTCCAAAAGACAGATTTTGCTCATAGTAAACAATCACAGTCGAGCTTTCATGTTTGCCTGTAGCAACCAAAGCACAGCTTTCACTTTACTACAGCACTTCACAATCGGCCTCTCCATGTGTGTTGTCAGTAAATTCATGTAACTCTGTCTTTCAGACAGCACATGCCGGGAGAAGAGAGATGATCTGAAGTGCAAGAGGGGTGAGAGACAGAATGAGGAGCAGTGCCTGGGCAGTTACATTAGTGTATAAAATGCATGCTGCATCATTGGTGCTATGGGCACCAAATGGTTTGTCTTTTAGATTGCACATGGAGGGAAATGAGAGGCAGACTGTATCAGGGCACCTAGTTTTTACAGAACCCTAAACAGTAAGTTGATCGAGTTATATAAAGGGATTAATCACTAAATAACTAGGCAAATTTGGAACTCAGAAAGCCATGTGATAACCTCTGCAGAGATGTAATGGAGGCCATACTTGATACATAAATTCTGTATACACTACAACCATCAACAACTGTGTGTTTACACTGTATATGTAGTTTGATCTCAAGCATACCTCCACATGCTACAAAGCTGCTGAAAGGTAAATCTGTTGGACAATGAGTGTGGATCCATTGTGCTAACCAACCGGTTTGACTTTGGGCTAGTCCTGATGGTGCTATCTTGGTGGTCCCTCGGGTTTTCACCCTTTAACCGCTGTACAGGGATCTGGACTTTGCTGCAAGGGATCCCTAAGGCTACTTTTTGGAACTGTCTCGCTGTGAAAAGCTGCTGACCCACTAGAGTTAGAGACATTGGTACAAAGCACTCTAGGGTCAGGCAATATGCAAAGTCAGAAAACAGGCAAAGGTCAGGGCAAGCTGAGCTTGTGCACTGTGTAGGATACTTGAAGGCTATGGACATATTTGAGACCATTTCTTCATGTGACAACCAAGCTGCCGGCTGACGTGGGCATGCGCCGTTTGAGCGATCCCAGCGTCGCTATTTCCTCCCGGGATATCCAAGCCGCCGGCTGACGTGGGCATGCGCAGTCCAAGCGATCCTAGTATCGCTACTTCCGCCCTCTCTTCTTTTAGCTAGACGAGAGCGGCATGAACTTACACAAACTTCCGGACTCCCGAGTCATGTGACGCTCATACTAGCGATCACATTACCGGGAGCGATATGCGATACATTTTAAGCAAAGAAGCGATCAGTAAAGAATTTTAATATGGTACCAATGCGATTTTATGTAGAGTATATGAATTGTTTATAGCCACTTTTACCCAATGTTATTTATATTAAGAAAGATTGAAAGTGCAGATGACACCTGGTGATGGCTCCTCCCACAAGGGGCGTTACCCAGGTGCATCCTTCTGGCGTTTTTTTTTGCAAGAATTCATCTATAAATAATGTAATATTTGTTATGTGTAACTTGATGAAGGGGAGTCTTTCATCCCCGAAACGCGTTGTTTCTTATTAAAACAAAAAGGGATCTATCTATCAAGACCGCTCTCACTGGTGATTTTGCGCCGATGTAGAACTTCTTTTTTCCTTACCTACAAATTCTTTTGGGGGACTGGACATCCCAGCCAAGAGATCTTAAAATCTGCGGCTGCAATCCTGGTTTAAAAAGGTCTTGTTTCTAATAAGTCTACAGTAGCGTTGTGCCTGCCGGAGCACAACCCTATAAGGTGAGTTTGGATATTCCTCACTCTGACATTCTTATCCGGTGTTTGAACATACTACCCTATTGTGCACTCTTTTTTTCTCTTTTTCCCTGCTCCCGAGGGAAATTTAGATCTGTCCGTGTTCTATGCTTCCGTTTTCTGGATACTCCAGACCGTGAGGGCAGCACATAGGACTTACTGTATAGATCTCAAGGAGACCTCAATTAACAGAGGGAAAACATGGATTACATCCAGAATAGAATTGAACAACGTGAACGCCTGATATTCCAATATACTAGGAATGCAGTGGACTCCAGTGAAAGTACACGTGAGATGGAAAACGCAAGTACTATAGATGAAAAATCATTACTTAACCTTTTTTATAAACTTGAAAAACATATTACGTATATAAAAATCCCCAATCTAGGTCTGCACCCAAACACATATACATGGAACTGCAAAACCCTGCAATTCCATCGCAGGGGAGATTTACTTTATCAAACACCAAGGATATTCCAAGTAATAGAGAGACCCTCTAGTAACAATTCCCTTCATAATACACCCTATGACGATATTCATTGTAACAGAGGGACCCCCATTTCCAAACCCAATTTCTCTAAACTAGAGTTCCATACCCCCCTACTCACGCCCAGCAAACTAGGCTCAGTTCCCTTCCCTAACAATACTACACCTATCACGTCTCCATCGATCATATTTCCAAAAAACATTATGGCAGAATGTGGCCCACTCAACTTACCCCCCACCCATTTCTCTACCCATTCACAATCCACTTTTTCACCCCAGTCTAGATCTTCCATTCCGTCCACCTCTTCAGATGTGGAAGTAGATTCGCTTCTGACAGTTCACACCTGTACACCTCCAGCATGTTCTATGGACTCGAATTCTATTCCTAATCAATTAGACCTGGTGCCCCACAATTTATCAACTAACACAGATCCACCCCAAAATACCTCACAATTTGATCCCCAATCCATAGAAGACCTTTCTATAGCAGGCCCATCTTTTTTTAGCTTTACTGCCTCTCATACACCCTACGGCAGCATATCCCATATTGAAAAGCCCAAAAACAGTAAATATCACCCATTTTTTTTCACCCACTAGGCCGGAAACCCACCAAAAGAAAAAACCTAGAAGAGGATGCCGAGCAGGCAAGAATAAAATCAAAAAGAAAAACATAAACCCGAAATATGATGCAGAAAAGACAACTAACATCGAAATGTCTTCAGGTATTTTTAACCTATCATCATACACACTAAAGAAAGCCGAAATGTCAGTGCTATCCAAAGGTCTGTCCTTTTGCCCCACAAGCAAAATAAATGAGTTTGATCTGTTCCTAGATCTAAACAGATTTATCAAGAAACTAACCCTTAAAAGACATTTCAAAATGCAGGAAAACTCAGTAGCAAAATTACCACAGACACAAATAGAAACTACTTCAACAACAGAAGGGCCAGACCTGAAAGCTATTCCATCAGGCCTCAGACCACCATCCAACTTTTATCCCATTCACCATAAGGGCAATTTTCTCTATACATTCTACTCGTTAGTATAAAACGATTTTAGACAAATAAACCAAGAGGCATTCCCGCCAGTCACAAAAAAAACTGAAAAAACATAACCTTAAACCATACGAGAGAGTAGCTCTAAAAAGCCTACAATCTAATACAAAAATTACGATAAGAACCGCAGACAAAGGGGGTGGAATCGTGATCCAAAACAGAGAGGATTATATAAAAGTAGCTCTGAACATAAGAAAATAGAAAAAAATGCTCCAGCACCGCGGTGGATGATATGAAAGTCCCGGTCTTTATTAACACCATAAAAAATCCAGGTGAGTACAGCAATCGAAGACAAACACTGGTGGTCCCCGGTACCCCGGATCTACGCGTTTCGAACTATTGAGTTCTTAGTCATGATCCTAGGTGTCTCCCATGTTCCAAGCCTAAAATACTATCCACCCGCCACTATCCCCTCCTAGTAAGGGAGGAGCATAATGGAACAGGGCGGGCAGCAAAATCGGCTGGGTCCATGGGAGACACCTGTGTAAACCCAATCACATGTTACACAATCAAAATCCCAATAGTATTACATGGAAAAATATATACATAAATAAAACATCTCTCTATATATAACTAACTAGTATAAAATCCTCTGTAGGCCATCTCTCCAAACATACTTGGCATAGTATTCTTATTCAGCATGAGTTGTGAATCAATAGGTGTAATATTCAAAAGACAAAGATGGATATAGACACAAAATCTCCGAATCTCAGTCGGCGCACGAAAGCAATATTTTATCATATTATATTGTCCCATTTGTATCACATATTACTTTGGTTCCATACATTCATCCTTTAATTTCTTCATTCATCCGTTATGCTGGAATATTTGATTTTCTTCATTATACTCAAAAAACGCATTGTATGAACCGGGGCCAATCTTTAAACTGAAAGAAAGAACCGCTTTTATCGGACACAATATATTCAATGGTTAATCCATATAACAAATCCACGGTGTGTCATGTATCATGGAATAGATTGTTTGATAGATGTAAAACAAAAATTTATATATATAAAAAAAAAAAAAAAAAATAATATATATATATATATATGGTGGTCAAAAGTTGCTACTAATCCCATCTCATTTGTAATGCAATTGAATTTTTGTTTCCAAAAATTGGGACTTTATATTCCAAATTCCTTTGGTCTATCTAGTATAGCGATGGGATTAATATGGCAATAAGACAGATTTACAGTCACAATTGACCCGCATATATTATTCCAAAGGAAATATAGTTCCATATATTTATCCATTTCATACATGCACACCGTGGACAGGTTATTAGACTATATAGACTGATTTGCAGTTGTCCATATTTTTCGGAGACATAGTGAGTCATTATACAGAGTCCTATATATTGTTCACATCATCATCTCATTTTTGGGACATGAGCTATTTATACCCAAGGCTTTTTTTTATTTAAACAACAAATACAGATATCCAAAACCGCACATGCGTCTATACTGGTATTCCAGTTCAACCTGTAATGCTTAAGTATTCCTTATTCATCTGATGTGCAAGGGTGTGCAGAAAGAAGAAAGCACGTTCTCATCCCTCTGTTATACCCATTATAAGGTTGATCAGTGTGAACACCATCAGTCGCATGTGCGGTTTTAGTTCCAACACTAATGCCTACTAATTTTTGTATTGTTTTTATGATGATATATCAGTGAGGAGAAAAAGGACCATCACAAGAGGAAAAAATAAACCTTTAAAGTTAAAATGAACATATAAATATATATGTTGGGCTAAAAACATTAGCAAAACCATACAACCAAACAGTTTCAGTAACTCTGAACTAGAAATCTCAGAGTCATGTGAATCGGCAGGTGAAGAAATCCATGAGGATCCCGGTACCCACAACTTACAGCAAGCAAAACCTTCTTATTATCAGAAAAATAGAAACAACAGAGATAAATCGGGACAATCAAAAAACGATACAGAAGGGGGGGCCGCAAGCACAAAAAGACCCCATCAGATGTCCACTCGCTTGCAGAACAAGTAAATGTGGGACATGGTAATGGTATACAATTTTTGGATGTTGTAAATTTATCTAGCCAAGAATTAAGTGTGGAACAAAGTGATGTACTTTCTCTGGGTTTAAATTTTGTGCCAACTATCAACTTTGACCCGTTTACAACTATTTTACAGGTCAACAAATTTGTTAGGAATCTCACATTAAGGAGATGTTTCCATGAATCCCCCTTGCCACAAGGAGATCATATTAGTGACAGACATGAATATAACTATGATAATCAGTTTTATAATATGCCATTCAAAGAACAGCAATCTCTATTATGTCTTACGGATCTACAGGCAGACAACGGGGATTCATGTGAACAACCTATACAACACAAATTTGTAACCCCTAACAGTAAATATTATCCTACTAAATTTCGTACCGATAGTATGGATATATTCCAGGAGGCAGTAGAGGGTGAACTGCATAGAATACAGAGTAGTATCCCTTTAAATAGAGAATGCAATTTGAATTATACACAGAAAACTGCACTAAGGGAGTTGGAAGATAAAAAAGACCTTATTATCAAAATGGCGGACAAAGGAGGCTCTGTGGTGGTACTTGACAAAATATGTTATTATTCTCAGATGCTTGAAATGTTGTCTGATACCACCACTTATAGTACCCTAAAGAGCAACCCCCTTGTAATTTACAAACAGCAATTGTCCTCCATTCTGAATAAAGGTCTAGAAAAGGGTCATTTAACACAAAAGCAAGTAGATTTTTTAAATGTGCAACATCCAATAACCCCCATTATCCATGCCCTCCCCAAAATACACAAGGGAATGAATCCTCCTCCTCTACGACCCATAATATCAGGCATTGGATCTTTAAATGAGAAATTGGGTGAATGGCTAGATTCAGTGCTGCAACCATTAGTGAAAAGGCTACCAGGATACATCAAGGATACCACCGATGTACTAAAATACATGCATAATTGCATATGGTCAAATAAATATACATGGGTCACTTTAGATGTTGTAGCACTGTATCCCTCCATTCCCCACTCATTTGCCCTTTTGGCATTGGAATATAATCTTCATAAATACAGTAGTTTCTCAAATGTGTTCATTGATTATGTGTTGGAGATCACGGCTTATCTCCTAACACACAATTATTTCACATTTAATGAAACTTTTTATGTTCAGACCTCAGGGGTCTCAATGGGGGCCAAATTCTCTCCATCTTTGGCTAACCTATCGATGGCCTTCTGGGAAGAAAAGTATATATATTCAGTAGATAATCCTTATTCTGGTTCCCTTGTCTGGTATGGCAGATACATCGATGACTTGCTACTCATATGGAGTGGCGATGTGTCTGCCATACCGGGCTTTACGGATTATTTGAATTATAATCAATATAATCTGAGATTTACTTGTTTCCACCATTCCGAAAATATCAGCTTCTTGGATCTTAAGCTGACTGGGAAACCAGGCCGAATAGTGATGACAGAGACATACCGTAAAGAGGTGTCTGGCAACACTATCCTAAAGGCAAATAGCCACCACCCACTGCATACAATTAAAAGTATTCCAGTGGGGGAGTTCATAAGAGCGAGGAGAAATTGTAGCACAGACACAGCCTTTTTTGGGGAATGTGCTAACATCTGGGATCGTTTGAAAAAGCGAGGTTACCCACATTGGATACATAGGGGTCTAAAAATAGCGAAAAATAAATCTAGAGCAGACCTATTAGGACTTACAACCAATTACAACCAAAAAAGATTTTCTACCAGATATGATTATCCTCTACAAGATGGAAAGAAAAAAGATGGTTCTGATAATACATGTATTTCATCTACAAAAGTCCGGACAAATGAGTTTATACCGACACTAGTTTTAACTTATAGCAGACAATTTCCTGAAATTAAGAAAGTTATTCAAAAATGTATTCCAATCTTGTATGAGGATAAAATTCTGAGAGAAGTCTTACAAAATGGATGCCGTGTGGTCTCAAAGAGACCCGGAACTTTAGGCAAACTACGTGGTTAAAATATACGGGCTTTTCTAAATGTGGAAGTAACAGATGTACAACATGTAAATTTACTATTAATACCAAGGAATTTTCCAACTCATCTCACTCAGAAAGGTTTCCCATTAAGAGCTATATAAACTGTGGTACAACGGGGGTTGTCTACATTATCACATGCACATTATGTGATCTAATATATATTGGCTGCACAAGCAGAAAATTCAAAGACAGACTGCGAGAACACCTGAATTATATCTGTAATCCATCAGCAACAGGTATATCAAATGTGGCCAAACACTTCATAAGTGTCCATGGGCGTAATGTAGACAACCTCAGCACATTTGCCTTTGAACGAGTTACATTACCAAAGAGGGGTGGAAATCTGAAACAAAAAATTCTTCTCAGAGAGGCATTTTGGATCTGGAGATTGAGCACAAGATATCCTTTGGGGCTCAATCTCAAAAGGGAATTAATGTATCTATACTGAAAGCGACTTGCAGCATTTGTATGGTTTTGCTAATGTTTTTAGCCCAACATATATATTTATATGTTCATTTTAACTTTAAAGGCTTATTTTTTCCTCTTGTGATGGTCCTTTTTCTCCTCACTGATATATCATCATAAAAACAATACAAAAATTAGTAGGCATTAGTGTTGGAACTAAAACCGCACATGCGACTGATGGTGTTCACACTGATCAACCTTATAATGGGTATAACAGAGGGATGAGAACGTGCTTTCTTCTTTCTGCACACCCTTGCACATCAGATGAATAAGGAATACTTAAGCATTACAGGTTGAACTGGAATACCAGTATAGACGCATGTGCGGTTTTGGATATCTGTATTTGTTGTTTAAATAAAAAAAAGCCTTGGGTATAAATAGCTCATGTCCCAAAAATGAGATGATGATGTGAACAATATATAGGACTCTGTATAATGACTCACTATGTCTCCGAAAAATATGGACAACTGCACATCAGTCTATATAGTCTAATAACCTGTCCACGGTGTGCATGTATGAAATGGATAAATATATGGAACTATATTTCCTTTGGAATAATATATGCGGGTCAATTGTGACTGTAAATCTGTCTTATTGCCATATTAATCCCATCGCTATACTAGATAGACCAAAGGAATTTGGAATATAAAGTCCCAATTTTTGGAAACAAAAATTCAATTGCATTACAAATGAGATGGGATTAGTAGCAACTTTTGACCACCATATATATATATATATATTTTTATTTATTTTTTATTTATTTTTTTATATATATAAATTTTTGTTTTACATCTATCAAACAATCTATTCCATGATACATGACACACCGTGGATTTGTTATATGGATTAACCATTGAATATATTGTGTCCGATAAAAGCGGTTCTTTCTTTCAGTTTAAAGATTGGCCCCGGTTCATACAATGCGTTTTTTGAGTATAATGAAGAAAATCAAATATTCCAGCATAACGGATGAATGAAGAAATTAAAGGATGAATGTATGGAACCAAAGTAATATGTGATACAAATGGGACAATATAATATGATAAAATATTGCTTTCGTGCGCCGACTGAGATTCGGAGATTTTGTGTCTATATCCATCTTTGTCTTTTGAATATTACACCTATTGATTCACAACTCATGCTGAATAAGAATACTATGCCAAGTATGTTTGGAGAGATGGCCTACAGAGGATTTTATACTAGTTAGTTATATATAGAGAGATGTTTTATTTATGTATATATTTTTCCATGTAATACTATTGGGATTTTGATTGTGTAACATGTGATTGGGTTTACACAGGTGTCTCCCATGGACCCAGCCGATTTTGCTGCCCGCCCTGTTCCATTATGCTCCTCCCTTACTAGGAGGGGATAGTGGCGGGTGGATAGTATTTTAGGCTTGGAACATGGGAGACACCTAGGATCATGACTAAGAACTCAATAGTTCGAAACGCGTAGATCCGGGGTACCGGGGACCACCAGTGTTTGTCTTCGATTGCTGTACTCACCTGGATTTTTTATGGTGTTAATAAAGACCGGGACTTTCATATCATCCACCGCGGTGCTGGAGCATTTTTTTCTATTTTCTTCTGCTTACAAGGGACTGGCTTGAGTCCGCCCCGTGCACCGCTGTGCAGGACGATGAGGTGAGCTGGCTACAATCCTTCTCTATATTAGCTCTGAACATACTCTCAGACAAAAATTACTATCTACCATTAGACAGTGATCCTTCTAAACAATATAGAGATGAATTTGAAAAACTAATAAAATCAGCAGACATAGTTCTGGATAAAAAGGAGAAGGAATATATCTTAGTGAAAGAAGCAACTCTAGTGACTTTCTACCATCTGCCGAAAATACACAAGGCCCTAAAAAACCCTCCTGGTAGACCTATAATCTCCGGAGTGTCCTCTCTGACCAGAAACCTCTCCCACTACATCGATGTACATCTCCAAAAATATGTCCAAAATCTGAAATCACATCTTAACACTAATAACATCCTTAAAAGACATCAAGTGGCAAGGAAACTACCATTGGTTAACTTTAGACATATAAGCCCTATATACGAATATTCCCCACAACCTAGGACTGGAATGTGTATCTGTCTTTCTAAACAATGATTTTGAAATGCCTCTAGAGCAAAAAACCTTCATCAATAAAGGCATGGAATTTATTCTCACCCACAACGTATTTACCTTTCAGGAGCAGACCTATAAACGGATACGAGGCACCGCGATATGGACACGTTTCGCACCAAGCTTCGCAAATCTGTTTATGGGTAGATTTGAAGAACACTTTATATATCAAACCAAGTTCTGGCATAAAAATATTATTTATTTCAAAAGATATATCAGTGATTTGATCTTCATTTGGGATGGTGAACAATCCACCATAGAGGAATTTATGTCTCACCTAAATACCAACAATTGGGGTATTAAATTTACAGGTACACATGATAGAATGAAAACAGAATTTTTTGGATTTAGAGATCTTCATCCTAAATAATGAAATCAAAACACAAACCTTTTTTAAAAAGGTAGACAGCAACAGCTATCTCGACTTTGGCAGTACACATTACAGAAAGTGGAAGACAAATGTCCCCTTTAGTCAGTTCAAACGTATCCATAGAAATTGCACATTAGACTCAGACTTCAGTTCACAATGCAATATCCTGACATTTCGTTTCAATCAATAGGGGTGGAGTGACATCATTGCGGGAGCCAGAGAAAAAGCGAACAAACTAACCCAACTAGAAAGCTTAGCCCCCCCCCAAAAAAAGTGATGACAAAG
Source organism: Bufo gargarizans (assembly GCF_014858855.1). Lineage (NCBI taxonomy): Eukaryota > Metazoa > Chordata > Amphibia > Anura > Bufonidae > Bufo > Bufo gargarizans. Next base: position 142,621,425 of record NC_058088.1, read on the forward strand.
ATGATATCAGCTCATACATTTTATAACAACGTATAACCAAAACCACAACGCCATTAAGGCAACTCTGGGGAAACACTGGCATATCCTTAAACGAGATCCGATACTGAGTCAAATCATTCCGGAGAATCCGAAATTTACGTATAGAAGAGCCAAACTCTGAAAAATATACTAGCCCCGAGCAAAATGAGATCTATAATACATCCCCCTAATGATGAGAAAGAGATTGAGGCTCCAAAAGGAAGTTTTAAATGTGGTCATTCGAGATGCCTCTGTTGTACTAGTATTTACCAACGTTCATCTTTTAATAGTAAGAGCACTGGGGAATCATTCGAAATCCAATCTCACCTGACCTGCAACTCTAATCATATTATTTATTGGAGTGCCCCTGTCACCTACAGTATGTGGGCCGTACAATACAAACTTTACGCAAACGTTTTAATACACACCGTTAGAAAATCCGCAAAAAATATATGAAACGGTGTGTCTAGACATGCGGCAGAACACCACAATGGCAATACCATAGGGTTCACTATAACACCGATTGAACACATTCCATCACACCTCCAAACTGACGTCCAGTACATTAGACGAAGAGAGATGTATTGGATTTTTAAAATTACTAGTCTTAATCCGTATGGGCCTAATAAGGCCTTTGAAATGAATTTATAATAGGGAAGGTTTTTTCCTCTATATGTATAATTTTATATATATTTTTTTATATGTTTATATATTTATACATTCATGTGTTTTTATATAGATATATTTTATACATTTTTTATATTATATATACTTTTTATTTTCATTTTTATTTAATATTATTATTATTTTTTTACATTCACTTATGTATTTTTATTCCTCCATTATTCTTTTAAATCTATATATATATATATATATATATATATATATATATACAAACCGGATTCCAAAAAAGTTGGGACACTAAACAAATTGTGAATAAAAACTGAATGCAATGATGTGGAGATGGCAAATGTCAATATTTTATTTGTAATAGAACGTAGCTGGCTACAGGTTGCCTGTGATTTTGGTCCCTTAGGCTGTGTATTATTATTGTTATTTAGCTTACCTTTGGATTTGACCCTTGATCTGCTTCCTGACACCTCTTCTGCCTGCTCCCTGAACCTTGACGCTACCTCTCGGATTTTGACCTCGGCTTGCTTTTGGATTTCGTCTTTGCCTCTTCCCTTGTACTGATGTGACCTCCTGGACTGACCTCGGCTAGTTGACCTGCCTCGCCCTTCCGTTTTTGGTGGTACCTTGCTTGTTCCACCTCTCTGTCCGCTCTAGTACTACCTCTCATTGGCTGTCCGCTTCCCTGCTGTCTCTATCTCTCTGCTGGCATTTACTCAGGTCAGGGACTGCCGCCCAGTTGCGCCCCGTCACCTAGGGTGGGTGGTGCAAGTAGGCAGGGACAGGGGACCGGGTGGCAGCTCAGGGGGTGCACCTCTGCTCTATCTTTATACCCACGACTCTACCCCGTGACAATGAGGGTGGACCACTTACATAACCCACAGCCACAGATGAGCGGCAACAGCCTTTTCATGCTTCCTCAGGCCACTATGTCATGACGCACTGCTTCTTGCTTCTTTTATGCCCTACTCCAAAGTCGCCATGGAGACCATGAATGCTTCTAAAAAAGGCAGCATTATAACAATACATCGAACATCAAAGACTCATTAACAATAACCATACATTTTAGTCTCATATAAACACACTCAGATAATTTTGTCATTTAAGTCTAACGGGCCCATAACTCCTGAGCACATTATCCACCTGACTTCCTTAAATAACAAGGTACAGTGTCTATCGCCTCCTTGTGGGGGGCAGGGGACAATCTTTATCACTGAGAAACTAAAAAGAGGCTCAGATCACCTCTCTTACATGCTCTATCAAGTGCGGCCAACCCTTTCCAGAGTTAATTAAGTTAATGTCTTCTCTAAACCTCTCATAGAGGCTCCTGATTGTTTTCCCTATGTAAAAAGGGCCACATCGGCACATTATCAAATATACCACATACTTGCTTCTGCACGTTATGAAGGTAGTAATCTTATGGTGTAACCCCCCACCCCTTTCAAATACAAATACTTATGTTGGGTATTATACTTGCAAAATGAGCATCCACCACATCTCTGATTACCCACAGGTACTATATCTTTCAACCAATCACTGGGTTTCTCCTCAATGAAATGACTTCTCACCAACCTATTCCAAATAGTATGGCTCTTCCTAAAGACTATCAACGAAAAGGTTTTTCTTTCACTAGATCCCTTAGACTGCTATCCTTAAAGGGAGTCTGTCATCATAATTTGCCCTTATAGACCACTTACATAGCACTGTAGCATAACTTTAGATCAGTCAAATGGTACCTTTGTCTTTTTGTTTGGATGTTCACCAGAGGCAAAAACTGAGTTTTATTCATATGTAAATTATGGCTCGCAAGTGCCCAGGGGCGGCGTTCAGGCTGTAAGTGCCCAGGCCGCTCTTCCTTTTTCTCACATAACCCCTCTCCAGCCTGTTGCTTGGCCCGCCCTGTAAGCCTCCTAAGTCATCCAGTGTACTGGCCGATATCCTGCTGGCGCATGTGCACTGTGATGACCAGTGTGGGCAGCAGCATCATTCAATGCAATGCGCATGTGCGGGCGGGATATCGGCCAGTACACTGGATGACGTAAGAGGCATACAGGGCAGGCCAAGCAACAGGCTGGGGAGGGGTTATGTGAGAAGAAGGAAGAGCGGCCTGGGCACTTACAGCCCGAACGCCGCCCCTGGGCACTTGCGAGCCCTCATTTACATATGAAAAAAAATAAGTTTTTGCCCCTGGTGAATATCCAAACAAAAAGACAAAGGTACCATTTGACTGATCTATAGTTATGCTACAATGCTATGTAAGTGGTCTATAAGGGCAAATTGTGGTGACAGACTCCCTTCAAGAATTTCCCAATTATTAACAATCACTTTACGGATGGCATCTGCCATAGGACTATATTTAAAGGAGAAGGCAAAATGTATCTTATCCTATTTCTTTCTCTATTTTTGTGTCCACTCTTAGAAGAAGATCTTCCTGGGAAAAGCCTGAAGCTTTTTTCATGGCTTCATTCAAAACCCTCTCTGGATAATCCCTCATAAGCAGACGTTCCTTCAACCCTGAGGCCTGAGAGGTATACCCTTCTTTTGTGTCATTGATTCTCACAAACTGTCCATAAGGGACTGATCTTTTTACACTTTCCGTGTGAAAGCTGTTGTAGTGCAGCAAGGAGTTGGTCTCCATGGGCTTCCTGTATCCCGCTGTGTCCAATCTGTCACCTACCACTGCAACAGCCGCATCTACAAACTCCATGGTGAGCCCACCATATTTGTACATAAACCCCATATTCATGTTATTCACATCATTAGATATTTGACAAAATCCTGATATTGCACTTCTGTGCCTGACCATATTAATAAAAAAAGATTTGCATGTACGGTATATTTGTTGAGTAGACTTATCTTCAAACCTTGCTAGATGGATATTTGCAAAAGTACAAAATACCGATGTGACCATGGCTGTACCATCTTTTTGCCTATACCATTGGTTCCCGAATCTAAATGTATTATCTGACAAAATTAAATCCAATGCTTCCCTGATAAATTCACTATACTCTTTGCTTTTATTAGTACCCTCTAACACTTCCATCACTGCTCCTACCCCTGCTCCATGTGGGATCTGAGTGTACAAGCTTTCAACATCCAGGGATACTAAACTGAAACCCTTCTGGTAATAGTTTCTCTGCATTTTTTTTTATAGTAAATCATTCCCCACATATTTGCAAAGCAAACTCCTCAAATGAGTTTGCATTTTCACCATGGGGTCTGCTGACAACTTCTTATATGCACTTGCATCATTTAACTGTTTCAAGGCTTCAGTTACATAATACTGTCTTGTTATCACATCAGGACCACATATGTGATATCGAGTAGCATTGGTATCTTCTATCACCAAGTTATTAAGAAAATTAAGTCACTTGTCTATCCAACTCTACATAATACTAGTACAGGGGAGGGAAGAGCCTTGAAGTGGGTCCAGTCACACAGATATAATAGGGAAACCGGTGGACAAGGGAGGTAATGTGGTCCTGATGACAAGGGAGTGTTATGTAACTGAAGCCTTGGGACAGTTAGATGATATGTATATGAGTGTATATGAAAAGTTGTCAGCAGACCCCACTGTGAAAATTCAAACTCATTTGAGGAGTTTGTTTTTTAAATACTCAATATGATTTATTATCTAAAAAACAGCAGAGAAACTATTACCATTGTTCCCCTTGAAACCTTCTTGGTATTTTTTGCCTAAGATACACAAGTCACTGAGCTGACCTCCAGATCGCGCTATAGTGGTGGGTATCGGAAACCCCTATCGGAGCACATCGATTGGCTCCTTAGGCCATTGTTAAAGAGTGTACCTTCATATCTACGAGATACAAACAATTTTCTCTGAGCGCTGAAATCATTTCAGTGACAGAAGGGTTTCAGTTTAGTATCCCTGGATGTCGAAAGCTTTTACACTTGGATACTGCATGGAGCAGAGATAGGAGAAGTGATGGAAGTGTTAAAGGGTACTTAGAAAAGCAAAGAGTATAGTGAATTTATCAGGAAAGCATTGGATTTAATTTTAAAAGTAATACATTTAGATTTGGGAACCAATGGAATAGGCAAAAACATGGTATGGCCATGGGCACACTGATATCTTGTACTTTTGCAAAATCCAGCTAGCAAGTTTTGACAATAAATACGTCTACTCAACAAAACTCCTCCTTTTTACCATATATTCAGATCTTTTTGCGGTATATCGATGATGTTTTCATAATATGGTCAGGCACAGAAGTGCAATGTCAGGATTTTGTCACATATGTAAATTATGTGAATGTCATGGATATGAGGTTTATTTACAAATATGGTGGGCTCACCATGGAGTTTCAAGATGTTAGAGCGGTAGGCGACAGATTGGACACTGTGGCATACAGGAAGCCCATGGCCACCAATTCCTTGCTGCACTACAACAGCTTTCACCTGAAAAGTGTAAAAAGATCAATCCCTTATGGTTTGTGAGACTCAGGAGAATCAATGACCCGGAAGAAGGGTATACCTCTCAGGCTTTAGAGTTGAAGGACCGTCTGCTTATGAGGGATTATCCAGAAAGGGTTTTCCCAGGAAGATCTTCTAAGAGTGCAAATTCCAGTTTGTGCACAAGATGAATGATCGACCACTTGTGGGACTATAATGACAAGCTGACCTACGATGACAGTGACAGGTCATACAACGTCTCTTCAGCCCCATTAATCCATATATGGGAGACAAATGTGCCATGCGACGCAATGCACCATATGGGTCCCTGCCCGTCAAGGTAGACACCGCTGTTATTGTATTGTAATGGATCACTAATCCTCAAAGTGCTGCTAGTATTTCTAGATGTGTTGTCGGGTATAGGAAGTCCACCAAAAACAAATTCTTAATAAAGTTTAATGGTAAGGACAACTCAATCATTAGAGATCCTCCAAATAAAAAATAAAATATCATGCCCACATCACGATACAGTAATGTGAATCAGAAAATATTTGTTGGTGGCAGGGGAGGGGTGAAGGAAGTAAAGTTCTGATACCCTTCGAATATCCTCCTTTATATACAAGGCACAGGTTTTTTTTTTTGCTTGCAGCAGTAGCCACACTCTCCCTAACTGCCACTTGGTGTCTGCATGCATGGTGGACAGCATGTAAACAATCTTCCTGTCCTTCCACTTCACTGCATGCAGCTGGTCACTTGCAAGGGGGAAGGATGAGCCTGTCTCCGGACACCAGATGTTGTGGGAATCCCACTCTGTTTCTGCACACTGTGCCAGGAGCAGCTGTGTTTGCAGCATGCAGCTATTTTAAAAAGTAGTGTAAAAAGTGTTGTATAGGTGTACATGTGGTACCCTTTAAGGGGTGCACCTAGCCTTTCTATAAATTCTCAACCTAACCTCTTCCCTCCTAACAAGACACACACAGCACTACAAAACTTACAGAGTAATAGTGACATATACCTCTTACATCCAGTGGTGTCTCCTTTGATGTAGATGTTCTCTTTCCTCATTTTCTTTTAGACCAGAACACCATGATGATTTCTTTCAGTCGCATCTTGTTTCTGCACAGCAATCTTAGTTTTCCACCTTTCCATCATCCTCTTACCTTCTGAACACCCCATCCAGCCGCTCCAATACTGTGCCAGCTGTGCTCCCCAATACTATACTGCAGAAACAGTCCACCTGAAAATACTAGTACCACACAGATAGTGACCCCTTCAATAATTATGGGCACAAAGAACCCTAAAAAATAACTGCACCAAGCAAATAGTGGCCCTGACACTAATAATGTCACAAAAATAATGTCCCTCAAAAATTGTTGTTACTGTTTCATGGCCCCCATAATTAGGGTTCCCAAATGCCCCATCAATAGTAATGATTCTCTGCCAGATCACACTATAGTTCCCCCAACAGTACTAATGTCTTCACTGTGCCCTAGAAGTAATAATTCTCCCATAGTGCACATACTAGTAATCAATTCCCCAAAGTCCCCTCATCATAATTTTCCTTATAATGTGTGACAAATGTCCCCTTTTAGTGTGAACGAGTAAAAAAATAAAGATCCCTTATAATGTGCGCTAGTACAACCAATATCCCCTTATAATGTGATCCAACACAAAAAATGCCCTCTTATAATGTGCAGTAGTAACAAAATAACTCCTTATAATGTGAGCCAGTACACAAAAATACCCCCTTATAATGTGTGCCAGTACAAAATATGTCCCCATAATGTGTGTCAGTACAAGAAATGCACAGTAAAAAAGTCACTAGTATCTGTAATCTTGCACTGCAGGTTTTGGGGTCATGTAAACTCACCTTTTTGCCAGAGTTTGCCATGAGCTTTTGGAGGGGGCTGCGTGCCCGCCTCTTGCCCTGGGATTATGGTCCCTTAAGTTATTGGGTCTTAAGGCACTTGGGACTGAGCCCTCTGTCCCTGGATCATTTGCCTTACTTGCTTGGATAGATAGATAGCGGCCATTTTAATTCACAGACACTGTTCTGACTTTTCAACACTGTGCTACCGTGCCTGTATTTGGTGCACAGAGACATCATTGAGTAGTTTGAAACTACCAAACAGGGGACACATTTATTAGTGACTATTTTCTGTATAACTTGTACAAACCGGATTCCAAAAAAGTTGGGACACTATACAAATTGTGAATAAAAACTGGATGCAATGATGTGGAGGTGCCAACTTCTAATATTTTATTCAGAATAGAACATAAATCATGGAACAAAAGTTTAAACTGAGAAAATGTACCATTTTAAGGGAAAAATATGTTGAATTAGAATTTCATGGTGTCAACAAATCCCCAAAAAGTTGGGACAAGGCCATTTTCACCACTGTGTGGCATCTCCCCTTCTTCTTACAACACTCAACAGACGTCTGGGGACCGAGGAGACCAGTTTCTCAAGTTTAGAAATAGGAATGCTCTCCCATTTCTTGTCTAATACAGGCCTCTAACTGTTCAATCGTCTTGGGCCTTCTTTGCTGCACCTTCCTCTTTATGATGCGCCAAATGTTCTCTATAGGTGAAAGATCTGGACTGCAGCCATTTCAGTACCCGGATCCTTCTCCTACGCAGCCATGATGTTGTGATTGATGCAGAATGTGGTCTGGCATTATCTTGTTGAAAAATGCAGGGTCTTCCCTGAAAGAGATGACGTCTGGATGGGAGCATATGTTGTTCTAGAACTTGAATATATTTTTCTGCATTGATGGTGACTTTCCAGACATGCAAGCTGCCCATGCCACACACACTCATGCAACCCCATACCATCAGAGATGCAGGCTTCTGAACTGAGCGTTGATAACAACTTGGGTTGTCCTTGTCCTCTTTGGTCCGGGTGACATGGCGTCCCAGATTTCCAAAAAGAACTTCGAATTGTGACTCGTCTGACCACAGAACAGTCTTCCATTTTGCCACACTCCATTTTAAATGATCCCTGGCCCAGTTAAAACGCCTGAGCTTGTGGATCTTGCTTAGAAATGGCTTCTTCTTTGCACTGTAGAGTTTCAGCTGGCAACGGCGGATGGCACGGTGGATTGTGTTCACTGACCATGGTTTCTGGAAGTATTCCTGAGCCCATTCTGTGATTTCCTTTACAGTAGCATTCCTGTTTGCGGTGCAGTGTCGTTTAAGGGCCCGGAGATCACGGGCATCCAGTATGGTTTTACGGCCTTGACCCTTACGCACAGAGATTGTTCCAGGTTCTCTGAATCTTCGGATGATGTTATGCACAGTTGATGATAGATGCAAAGTCTTTGCAATTTTTCGCTGGGTAACACCTTTCTGATATTGCTCCACTATCTTTCTGCGCAACATTGTGGGAATTGGTGATCCTCTACCCATCTTGGCTTCTGAAAGACACTGCAACTCTGAGAAGCTCTTTTTATACCCAATCATGTTGCCAATTGACCTAATTAGTGTTAATTGGTCTTACAGCTCTTTGTTATGCTCAAATTTACTTTTTCAAGCCTCTTATTGCTACTTGTCCCAACTTTTTGGGGATTTGTTGACACCGTGAAAATTTAAATCAACGTATTTTTCCTTTAAAATGATACATTTACTCGGATTAAACGTTTGATCTGTCATCTACGTTCTATTACAAATAAAATATTGACATTTGCCATCTCCACATCATTGCATTCAGTTTTTATTCACAATTTGTTTAGTGTCCCAACTTTTTGGGAATCCGGTTTGTATATTTTCGGTGTAACTGGCATAAAACTGTATCTTCCAAACTACTGAACGGATGTCAGTGAATTTTGGATATGTGGTTCACCCAGATCCCCCAGTTCCGAGGATATACTGGTTATGGGGTTATTGCATGTTTTGGGGTTCCTGTGATATGTTTTATAAAACTGTATTTCTCTGCCTTTGATAATTATATTCGCCATTGTGTTCAGTAATCATCACCGGCAGAGGAGAGGATTTTGTGTGGGTGTGTTTCTATTGTCCCATTGTGTGTTTAAATGGTGATGGCTGTCCTGTTGTCTCCACATGTGTATTGGCGATTTCCCTTTGTCCTGAGAGATAATTGGATTGCTCCTCGGTTGTCTCCGGGACAGAGAGGAGGAAACCATGATGCATTGTAGGGATGTGTTGCATCTGTCCTGTGTCGCAGTCTCCCTTCTGGGCCCCTAGGGGCGTGAACGATTGGTTGCTGTGTATGTGTTGTAATATACTGATTGGTTGTATTTCAAAACCCTGTGGGCAGTACTATGTTGGTGGTTTGGGAATAAAAGAGGCTGTATGCCCCAGGACGGAGTTCCTGTTTTAACCCTCAAGGTGAAGTGTCGTCTCATTCTTGGGGGAGGATTTATTGCATGCTGTCCCAGTTTGACTGCTACGAGTGTAAACCTATTCGTATGGTTTCCTATTCAACTGTCTACAGCATTCATATGCTTGAAGAGGATTTATATGCTGCTTCGGTTCGGTGATTGTGGTGTCTGCCAGAGTGCTTGGAAACCTCAGGAAAACGCTAGGAGCATCCGTCAACGGAGGTACTCAGTCGGGGTGCCAGGTGATCCGTTACAGTGACCATGTGTACGATGGGGCAAAAATAAGACTTCCAGGAAATTCCTGTACCAATCTGGGTGATTTTTGGACAGGTTGTTCACCCAGATCGAGGCTATCAGGGATATAACTTTTATGGCCATATGTGGTGTTTTCTGTGGCTGGGAAAAATTTGTATTTTATGCCTGTGAGTAATTAAGTCCATTGTGTTTGTTAAATATGTCACAGGCAATGCCATTGTGTTGTTAATTGCATCACAGGCAATGCCTATTCTGTTATGGATTGCATCATGGGCAATGCCATTGTGGTTTTTGAATAGGGCTAGTTTTTGTGTTTAAACTGTAAAGCTGTAAAGGATTGGCTGCTATGTTATGTCCTCAGTTCCCAACCAGGTCCACAGGGGTGGTACCCTTGTTGGAAAATGTGTATAAAAGTCGATGCTTATGTGGTCAATAAAGTGAAATCCTGTTTTACATTCAACATAGAGCCTTGTCTCATGTGTATGGGGATTGCTATACACTGCATACTCCCCTGGCTATAACCCCTAGCTCTTGTAAGAGCTGTTCCTGTTCCTTGTTCCTGTGGTGGTTACGGTGTCGAGCGGAGTGCTTGGAGCCCTTGGGAAGCACTAGGAGCATCCATCAACTGAGATACCCAGTTGGTCCATTACAGTTTGTTTTATGTATTTTGATACGGTGAATCTGACTTTTATTAAAATTATTTATACACTTCTTTTATGATAAATTTTGATGTATTTTTTAATTGTATTATATTGTAACAAAGGAGGTGTGACCCTGAGTGGTGACACAGGGAAAGGGTGTGCCTTTTAATGGTATTTAAGATTGGTTTCTGATGCTAAGATGTTCGCTCCTGACGAAGCGTGACAGCCAAACCCGGGTCGGGCGATACCGAAGTGTGCATACCATTGTTTTATGCGTTTTATCAGAGACTGTTGTAAGTACAATAAATCTTTGCACATGACAGTGGAAGTCTGAGCTTTACTATTGTTGCAACCTTTAATTACTGTAATGACCGGCAACACGCACAGGGAGGAAAACAGGGAAAGCCCTGCTCAAGGGAGAGGGAAAGGTGGTGACCCCTAACTCACCTTGCAGCTGGCACCTGCCTGCCCTGACGTCCCTAGACGGGTTCCTCACCCGTGCGGCGATCACGTGCCTAAACCCTGGCTTTCCCTGAAATGAGCCCTAGATAATGAACAGGCCGGTGGGATCGCTAGTCCTCACCACTGCACTAAGAGGGAAACACCAGGGAGAGGACAGACAAACACAGACAAACACAAACACCCAGGTGGACAGCAACAATTGTCCACAAAGGTCCAACAGGGATCCGGAGGGTAGCGTTCTAAGGCAACACTCAGAGAACGCAGCAACACAGCTCCAGTGGGTCAGAATAGATGTCCAGGCAAGAAGCTCTATATCTGGCAACCAGAGAAGTGTGAGAGGGGAATATAAGGAGGATTGGGAGTGCTGGACAAGGAACAGCTGAGAGAAGGAGCTATGGATCCCTGAGTGAGCCAAAAGGGTTTGTAAAGCAAACCCAGAAAGCTACAATAAGGAAACGTCCCTATCTGACATAGAGCGTGCAGCCAACCGCTGCGACCTCCTGACCCCGGGTACAACGGAGTCAGGCGTGGCTCTTGACACCCTCGTGACAGTACCCCCCTCTCTACGAGGGGCCTCCGGACACTCAGGACCAGGTCTCTCAGGATGAGAGGCATGAAAAATCCGGACTAGCCTGTCGGCGTTTACCTCAGACGCAGGAACCCACATTCTTTCCTCGGGACCGTAACCTCTCCAGTGCACCAGATATTGGAGAGAGCGGCGGACCCGACGAGAATTAACAATTTTGGATATCTGAAATTCCAAACTACCATCCACGACAACAGGAGGGGGTGGCAGCGGTGACGGTTCTAGAGGTGGAACATATTTTTTGAGTAACGACTTATGAAAGACATTATGGATTTTAAAAGTCTGAGGTAACTCCAGGCGAAAAGCCACGGGGTTGATGATGGCTACAATCTTGTAAGGACCAATAAACCTAGGACCCAGTTTCCAAGAGGGAACCTTCAACTTGATATTCCTAGTAGACAACCACACATAGTCATTCACTCCTAGGTCCGGACCTGGCGACCGTCTCTTATCAGCCATGCATTTGTATTTACCTCCCATATTTTTCAAGTTAGCTTGCACCTTCTGCCATACTGATGAAAGAGATGACGAAAACCGTTCCTCTTCGGGAACCCCAGAAGACCCCCCCTCTTTGAAAGTACAGAATTGGGGATGAAAACCATATGCACCAAGAAAAGGTGACTTGCCAGTGGATTCCTGACGGCGATTATTTATGGCAAACTCAGCTAACGGTAAATATGACGACCACAACTCTTGGTTTTCAGACACAAAACATCTTAGATATGTCTCCAGGTTTTGGTTGGTACGCTCAGTCTGTCCATTCGACTGAGGATGGAAAGCTGAGGAAAAGGACAAGTGAACCCCCAAACGGGAACAAAAAGCTTTCCAAAATTTAGAAATAAACTGGGTTCCCCGATCCGAAACAACATCGGAGGGGACCCCGTGAAGCTTCACGATCTCACTGACGAATACCTGAGCAAGAGTTTTAGCATTAGGTAGTGCGGGTAACGCAATGAAGTGTGCCATTTTGCTAAACCTGTCCACTACTACCAAAATCACTGTTTTACCCGCAGACAAAGGTAAGTCAGTGATAAAATCCATAGACAGATGTGTCCATGGTCTATTGGGAATGACGAGTGGTAATAGAGACCCTGCAGGACGTGTATGTGAAACTTTTGCGCGTGCACAGGTAGAACAAGAAGACACAAAATCCAATACATCCTGACGCAACCTTGGCCACCAAAAACGACGAGACAATAGCTCTAAGGTTGCTTTACTACCCGGGTGCCCAGCAAGTGCCGAATTATGATGTTCCTTTAATAATTCGAGACGTAGGTTCAACGGTACAAACAATTTCTCCCCCTGGGCCTCTAACACCTTCCCCTCCAAAGCAGAGTGTACCGCAGAGACAACTACTCCTCTTTGTAGAATGGGTACCGGATCACTCACATTACCCCCTCCAGGGAAACAACGAGATAGTGCATCAGCCTTGGTATTCTTTACCCCAGGACGATAGGTAATCACAAAGTTAAACCTGGTAAAAAATAGCGACCACTTAGCCTGTCTAGGGGTGAGACGCTTAGCTGATTCGAGGTACAGCAGATTTTTGTGGTCCTTAAACACAGTGACGGGGTGGACTGCCCCCTCTAAAAAGTGACGCCACTCCTCAAACGCAAGTTTAATAGCTAACAGTTCCCTATTGCCAATATCGTAGTTCTGTTCTGCTGCAGATAGTTTTTTAGAAAAGAAAGCACAAGGACGCCATTTGCCAGGAGACGGACCCTGAGACAGCACAGCCCCCACTCCCACCTCTGATGCATCGACTTCTACAATAAAAGGCTGAGAGACATCAGGTTGGACTAGTACAGGTGCTGAGGTAAACCTCTCTTTTAGAGAGGAAAAAGCAACTTTAGCGGCGTCAGACCATTTAGAAAAATCAGTCCCCTTCCTAGTCATGTCAGTAAGGGGTTTTACGATCACCGAATAATTTTTAATGAATTTCCTATAGAAATTCGCGAAGCCCAAGAACCGTTGTAGTGCTTTGAGGTTCTCAGGAAGATCCCAATCCAAAATTGCCTGGACCTTCCTAGGATCCATACGGAAACCTGACGCAGATAAATAATAACCTAGGAATTGTATCTCCTGAACGGCAAAAACACATTTTTCAATTTTAGCATATAATTCATTCGTCCGTAGGACCTGTAGTACTTGTCTGACATGCTCCTCATGTGTTTTCAGATCAGACGAATAAATTAAGATATCATCTAGGTATATTACCACAAACCTGCCGATTAGATGACTAAAAATGTCATTAACGAAATGTTGAAAGACGGCAGGAGCATTGGTCAGGCCGAAAGGCATAACTAGATTTTCATAATGCCCCTCAGGGGTGTTAAAAGCGGTTTTCCACTCATCCCCCTCTTTAATACGAATCAGATTGTAGGCCCCCCTAAGATCGAGTTTGGAGAACCACCTAGCACCCGCAATCTGGTTAAACAGGTCAGGAATGAGAGGAAGAGGGTATGGGTCTCGGATGGTTATCCGATTTAATTCACGAAAATCTAGGCAAGGACGCAGGCCCCCATCTTTCTTTTTAACAAAGAAAAACCCTGCAGCCACGGGTGAAGAAGTGGGTCTGATGTGTCCCTTAGCCAAACTCTCGGAGATATAATCCTTCATGGCTTGTCTCTCTTGACTTGAAAGATTATATAACCTGGTCTTGGGTAATTTTGCGCCGGGAATAAGGTTAACCGGGCAATCATAAGGACGATGAGGTGGTGACTTCTGACAACCCTTTTCAGAAAAAACGTCCTCAAAGTCCGAAACAAAGGTAGGTAGGGTAGTTATGGAGGCGACTAAGCAATTGCTATTTAAGCAATTTTCTCTGCACGGCTCACTCCACTCCAATATCTCCCTGACCTGCCAATCCACCACTGGATTGTGCGCTACCAACCAGGGAAGGCCCAGCACCACCGGAGTGGGAAGCCCCTCCAGAACATAACATGAGAGCATCTCGTTATGGTGGTCCCCTACCTGAAGGTGTAAATTATGAACGATGTGGGTGAGGTTTCTCTGAGACAGAGGAGCAGAATCTATAGCAAATATGGGAATAGGTCTCTGTAACGTACAGAGAGACAAACCCATAGTGCGGGCAAAATGGGCATCTATCAAATTTACCCCTGCTCCACTGTCTAGAAAGAAAGAAACAGTCTCTGTCTTATCACCAAAAACAATAACCGCTGGCAACACAAATTGCGATGTACGTATGGAGGAAACGTATACCCCCCGGCTGACATCCTCCACACAGCCTGGGGTTAGTAGTTCCGACGGTTTTTTGTTTCTGAGGAAAGAAGGACAGACGTTAATGAAATGACCCCTCTCCCCACAAAAAAAACAACCCCCACGCCTACGGCGAACCTCAGGAGGACGGACCTGACGAGTAGTTCCTCCTAGCTGCATAGGCTCGTCTAAGTCCGTACAGACTAACTGCTGCTTGGGAGGGGTTACCAATGGCTCCGGTTTTTTCAACCTGTCCCTAAGGCGTCTATCTATACGGATAGAAAGGGACATAACTGCATCAAGGGAAAAGGGGGTCTCATACAATGCAAGCGCATCCTTAACCCTTTCGGATAACCCAGAGCAGAACTGACTCCTGAGAGCCGGGTCGTTCCATTGGGTATCCGTAGCCCACCTACGGAAGTCAGAGCAATACTCCTCTACCGGCCGCTCTCCTTGTAGGAGTCTCCGTAATTTTGATTCAGCCAGTGCGACTCGGTCAGGGTCGTCATATATGAGACCCAAGGCCCCGAAAAACTCATCCACTGACCGAAGAGCCTGGGAATCAGTAGGTAAAGAGAACGCCCAGGACTGCGGGTCCCCCTGCAGCAGGGAAATAACAACACCCACCCGCTGTTCTTCATTACCAGAGGAGTAAGGACGCAGTTTAAAGTATAGTTTACAGGCCTCACGGAACGTCAAAAACTTGTCCCTTCCCCCAGAAAATCAGGGAGAGGGACCTTGGGTTCCGCAACAACCTGGTTACCAGTAGCAACCGCTGGGCTTGCGGTCTGTTGTAATTGCTGCTGTTGCTGGAGGACCGACGCCTTCAATCCTGCCACCTCCAAAGACAGGCCATGAAATTGTTCGGACAGAGCAGCAATTGGATCCATACTGGATTCTAAGTAGGTAAAAAAAAAAATGTTTTTTTTTTTTTTTTTTTTTTTTTTTTACCTACACAAAAATAAGGGCCAGATATAATGTAATGACCGGCAACACGCACAGGGAGGAAAACAGGAAAAGCCCTGCCCAAGGGAGAGGGAAAGGTGGTGACCCCTAACTCACCTTGCAGCTGGCACCTGCCTGCCCTGACGTCCCTAGACGGGTTCCTCACCCGTGCGGCGATCACGTGCCTAAACCCTGGCTTTCCCTGAAATGAGCCCTAGATAATGAACGGGCCGGTGGGATCGCTAGTCCTCACCACTGCACTAAGAGGGAAACACCAGGGAGAGGACAGACAAACACAAACACCCAGGTGGACAGCAACAATTGTCCACAAAGGTCCAACAGGGATCCGGAGGGTAGCGTTCTAAGGCAACACTCAGAGAACGCAGCAACACAGCTCCAGTGGGTCAGAATAGATGTCCAGGCAGGAAGCTCTATATCTGGCAACCAGAGAAGTGTGAGAGGGGAATATAAGGAGGATTGGGAGTGCTGGACAAGGAACAGCTGAGAGAAGGAGCTACGGATCCCTGAGTGATCCAAAAGGGTTTGTAAAGCAAACCCAGAAAGCTACAATAAGGAAACTTCCCTATCTGACATAGAGCGTGCAGCCAACCGCTGCGACCTCCTGACCCCGGGTACAACGGAGTCAGGCGTGGCTCTTGACACCCTCGTGACAATTACCCACAGGAGTGTTTGAGAGAGGAGGGATCGTCGGTATACCCCTTGCAGATCCGTCCCCGTGCCTTTTGTAACCTGTACCAAGAAGGGAGGAGGTGTATCAAGCAGCACAGTTTTCCACTTTCTTGAAGTACAAGAAATGCCCCCATTGTGTGTCAGTACATAAAATACCCCCTCTTAGTGTCCCCAGTAAATCCAATGTCCCCTTAGTGCCCCAATGTGTGCCATTACAAAAATGCCCCCTTCTGTGTGCCAGAAAAAATGTATATATCCTCTTAGTGCACCCAGTTTTGCCAATGTCCTCACAGTGCTTCAATAATGTGTGCCAACAGTAATACCCCCTCTTAGTGCCCCCAGTTCAGCTAATGTCCCCATAGTGTCCCAATAATGTAATTTGGGCCAGTATAAAAGATACATAAATAGTGCCCCCCCATACCAGTATATAGTGCCCACAGTAGATGCCCCATAGTGCTCCTCTCCTCTCTTCCCCATATTGGCTAAACAACATGGTGTTAAAAAAATAAAAAATACAAATTTAACTCAAACCCTTAAAACCATGTCACTGTCAGCAATGTGATACAGGCCTCTTTCAGCCTGTGCTGCCTGGCTCATCATCACGCTGCCCATGCTGGCCTATGATAGGCTACATGTGCGAATCCCGAAGGGAATGGGGACATCACACACGCGCCCAGCAGCGACATTCAACTGTATTGCCCTGCTGGCAATGTCAAAGCAGTTGAATACAGATAGATGAGTGCTTCCACAAGGGAAGCTCTCATTTCCCTCGGCCCTGCTGCCGCCCCCCACTTATCTCCAGGGCCGCACCACCTGAGGTGATCGTTTCACCTCACCTAATTGGCTGTGCGTCTGTCTACCCTTTGTGTAGGAATAGCGCCAATAGATACCACATAATTTTGCCCTATGTCCAAATAATTTTGAGGCAGCAGGAGCGGTTAAGTTGGCATTTTCTGCCTTCATATACAGACAGACCACAGGTGCAACCTGTTGTGCTCTCACACACCTTATATAATTTAACAACACCAGTATCTGTACATACAGTACAGCACCAGTATCTGTACCGGTTCATACAGTACCAGTACATACAGTACAGTATACAAATGGCTAACAGTTAAGATCCCATCATGGATCTACCAGAAAGAAGAAAAAAATATGAAGCCAGTATCAAACTTAAAGTTGTAAACTTTGCCATGGAACATAATAACTGCGCTGCTGCAAGACAATATGGAGTAACAGAAAAGATGGTTCGGGACTGGAAAGCAAATGAAAAAGCATTAAAGAGTATGCCAAGGGGTAAGTGTGCATTAAGAAGAGGTACCCCACATTGGCCAGAACTCGAAAAACATGTAGGAGTGGGCCAAATCTAACCCAGATCACAGCAACAGATTTAAGGCCACTGTATCCTCGTGTACTAGATTTTTGGAAAGGCATAATATGGTACTGAGGTACAACAATTACCTGCAGATCTTGATGCCAAAGTAAATAGCGGAGGGGTAGTCTTATACAGCGAGTATAGGCCGAACCCTATATTTTTACTGGAAAAGTTGGGGGTTGTCTTATACGTCCAATCGAAAATACGGTAGTAGGCTATAGTATATAATTTAGTCCATGCACATAATATATGTGGGTGAATAGCGAAATTACTCACTTTTTTTTTTAGAGGACTCAGCTCGGAGTTCCGCACTTTCCGTGGCGTCCCACATGTTGTGGTACAAAGGCTCTTACCTGCGGCTTCTTCCTATGGTGAGTAGTTGCGATGTATTGTTTGGATGGACACTTATTGACCTGCACCGAGGTCTCCCAACATCAGGCACGGTCTATGTGTCGGCGTCACACGTGTCTCAATACATTCAGACGCAGCAAGATTTTGCATACACTTTAACTAGCAGGAGCGCTCCGGAACTTTGTAACTTTGTTTCGCAATTGTTTTTCAGGCTCAGTGGCCAGAAGAATTATTCACACCATATGCGTTTCAGAGTTAACAGACTCCATCCTCACTGGTATGCAAAATTTAGCTGCATTTGGATGTGTTGAGACACGAGGAATGCCGACACACAGACAGTACCCGATATTGGGAGACCTCGGTGCAGGTCAATAAGTGTCCATCCAAACAATATACACAACTACTCACCATAGGATGAAGCCGGATGTAAGAGCTTTTGTACCGCAAAACGTGGGACACCACGGAAAGTGCTGAACTCCGAGCTGAGCTCTCGAAAGTGAGTAATTTCTCTATTTACTATGTCGCAGTAATTTACCTACATATTACAACAATGGGATGATAAAAGAACTATATATAAATACCGCAGGATACTGATATCACAAAACCGATTTATCAACAACATAAACCTTGATATACAGGCGACTGTATTATGATACTCCTCAATGCAATATTATATGCGGAGGGGTAGTCTTATACAGTGAGTATAGGCCTCAATCCAATACAATCATTTCAGCGTCCACAAAAGTCTTACCATTCATAATTGGGATCATATGGTGTTTTCAAAACATCAATTTTTATATATTTTTTTTGTTTTGGATTTAGTTTTTTATGTTTCAATAACATGTCTTTTTGCCTCTATTTTTAACTATGTGCAAGGACTAAATAATATACTATAGCCTACTATTTATGTATTTTATGTTAATACCCCTCATGGTGGATTTTTGGGTGTGCTGATATTTTATAATAAATGATCTATATTTCTACAATTACATTGTTTCTATGTTTGATCCAGGTGTACGTGTGCCTTACTATTATATTATTATTATTATTATTATTATTATTATATAACTTTTTGTCTATTACTAAGATTGGGTGGCTCTTGTAGTTGGAGGGCGAGCCATCTCAACAGTTATTTCAAGATTTTTATCAAGGGTGTATAATTTTAAGAATAAATCCCTAAGGAGAGAAATTAAAGTCTATATACACCTTTGGGGCTCCTCCAGCTGTCTTCTTTGCCCTTATAATCACTCATTATAGCCCAATTAATATCTTATTAATAAGAATGTGGCTTAAATAAGTGTTTATGAATGGTTTGGCAATTTAGAGATAAGGGTTATTAGATGAATTGCGCAAACTGAAAGTACCAATCACACAGCAAGACAAACCGTTAACCTTTTGTGACAGAACGGCTCAATATTTTTAATAAAGGCCAATTATAGAAATGATTTTTTATCCCAAAATGAGTCAAATGCAACGGACGTCTAGTAACAGATGCCCACTGACTGACAGCAAAAGATGGACTGTAACGGACGCCGACTAACTGCCAGTAACGGATGGACTGTAATGGACGCCTAGTGACAGACAACCAGTGACCAACAGTAACTGATAGATGCCCGATGATCAACAGTTATCGATTGATAGTTTATGAATTGATTTGCCAGAACAGCCATTTTTTGTCACCTTGCCCCAAAAAGTGTAATATTGAACAACCAAAAATTCATGTGTCCCCAAAAAATGGTACCAATATAAACGTCTACTCTTCCTGCAAAAAATTAGCCACTAGACAAGACAATCAGCAGAAAAAAATGAATTTCAGAAAAGGGAGGCAGAAAAACATGATTTGTTTTTCAAAAGTAGACATATTTAGTATCACTGCATCCATAACGACCTGCTATGTAAAAGCAACATAAGATCTATCCTGTCAGGTGAATACTGTGAAAAATAACTGTGCCAGAGCAGCCATTTTTGGTTCCTTGCCAAAGCATAATATTGAGCACTCAAAAATCATGTGTATCCAAAAATAGTACCAACAAAACTGTCATCTCATAATATAGTTTCCAAAATAGGGTCACTTTTATGGAGTTTCTACTGTGGGGGTGCATTAGGTGGTCTTTAAATGCGACATCGCAACTTAAAATTATCCCATTGAAATCCTCCCTCCAAAAACCAAAAGGTGCTGTTTTTCCTTATGCACCCTGCCTTATGTCCATACAGCAGTTTAAGACCACATATGGGGTGTTCCTGCAAACTGCAGAATAACAATAATAAATATTGAGTTTTGTTTGGCTGTTAACCCTTGCTGTGTTACATGGAAATGGATTCAAATGGAAAATCTGCAAAAAACATGATTTTCTGAAGGTTCACCTCCATTTTGCTTTTATTGTAAAATCAGTTGAATAAATTGGTGTAGTTTCTAAAATGAGGTTATTTCAGATTTTTTTTTTTTCCTATGTAAGGCCCACAAAGTGACTTCATATCTGAACTGATCCTTAAAGTCGTTTTAAAAAAAAAAATAAAACAATTAAAATGTAATTTACAAAATGATGCAAACATAAAGTAGACATAGGGTAAATGTAAAGTAAGCTATTTTATGTATCGCTGTCTGCCTCAAAATCAGAGAAATTAAAATTTAGAAAATTAAGAATTTTTCAAAATGTTTGGTACATTTGGGATTCTTTTTTATAAATAATGTTAAACATATTGACTCAAGCATGAAGTGCACGAACATGAAGTACAATGTTTCACGAAAAAACAATCTCAGAATGGCTTGGATAAGTAAAGGCATTCCAGAGTTATTAACACAAAATGACACTAGAATTTAAGGTGAATTTGTAGATGACATATGGTCATTCCACTCTATGGTTATATATAGCAATATAAGGCTATTACTTATGCTAAATTAGCTCTTTTCATCTTACAATGTAAACACACTATGAAACAGATGCTGAGGAATGCTAAATTCCCAGTACAAAATCTGCAAATGTATAAATAGAAAGTGGAATCCCCAAAGGTTCTGTTGATGTGTACATAATAATACCACGGCCATTTTACAGTTATAGGATGGAGCTGTCAGGGAGTCATGAACATGTGTGTATTATTCATGAACATGTGTGTGCATAATGGCTCCACACATAAATCATGGCTGAACATAGGATGTGATAAAATCCTGTTCAATTAGATCAGAAAAACATTTCCCAATCAAGACTGAAACCCTAAGGGGCTTGTAACAAACGTACCTGTCTGGGCTCCAGTGGGATGAGTCTCAGCATGGCTGCGCCAGGAGAGACGTGCTCCTGAGCCATGCCCCCTAGTGATGCGAAAACATCCTTAAAATCAGGATGCAATGCGCTATTTATCCTCTCAGCAAGCATGTGCTCGGAGAGCTTAGCAGTGGGCTGATTGCTCAGTTGCTCTTTTACTGTGTGCTAGTATTTCTAACTAATGGTTCTGATCCAGGGACTCAGTGCTCTATTTAAATCCCTTCCTGGCCATACACCAGTGTCAGTGATAGTTGTTGACTACTAACTGTTCCTGGTTTTTGATCCTGTGCTTATTTGGATTGCTCGTTCTTCTGACCCCAGCTTGCCTTCTGACCAATCCCTGTCTCTCGTTTGGTACTGTGTAGTCCATCTGTTTCTGAACTCGGCTTGTCTTCTAACCACTCTTTGTCTCTTGTTTTGTGTTTGTCTATTTTTCTTAGTCTGTCTCTAGTGATGGACGAACATCGGCCAGGACGATTCGTGAACGCGGTCAAATGTTTGCAAACCACAAGTTCGCAGTGAGCCCCATTCACTTTAATGGCAGGCAAACCTGAAAACTCTTCAGCTCATATTTGCAGCCACCAAATACTTACAAGAAGTGCACAAATTGTCCCACAACATAGACAGTGACATACCAGAGAGGGATTAATGGCAAAAATTCCCACAAAAAGATGTATTTTAATCAGGGGCCTGCTGGAGCCTAGAAAAATTTCCACGGGAGTACAGGCCCCAAAAATCTGCCATTCACCTGACAGAAAACATCAAGTGATTATGTGGCTGGAGGTATATTAGACAGTCATTGGATATCAATTTTACTGCAGGCCAGTACAAATACTGTATTTTTCGCCCTATAAGACACACCGGCCCATAAGACGCACCTAGGTTTTTGGGGAGGAAAATAAGAAAAAAAATTTTTTTAACCAAAAGGTGTGCTTTTGGTGGGTTTGGAACTAATGGTGGTCTGTGGATGGCACTATTACTGGGGATCTGTGGATGGCACTGTTATGGGGGGATCTGTGAAGGACACTGTTATGGGGGGATCTGTGGATGACGCACTGTTATGGGGTGATCTGTGGATGACGCACTGTTATGGGGGGGATCTGTGGATGACGCACTGTTATGGGGGGGATCTGTGGATGACGCACTGTTATGGGGGATCTGTGGATGATGGACACTGTTATGGGGGATCTGTGGATGACGGACACTGTTATGGGGGGATCTGTGGATGACGGACACTGTTATGGGGGGATCTGTGGATGACGAACACTGTTATGGAGGATCTGTGGATGACGGACACTGTTATGGGGGGGATCTGTGGATGACTGACACTGTTATGGGGGGATCTGTGACAGACACTGTTATGGGGGATCTGTGGCTTGCACTGTTACAGGGGGAGCTGTGGCTGGCACTGTTACAGGGGGAGCTGTGGCTGGAACTGTTACAGGGGGGATCTGTGGATGGCACTGTTATGGGGAATCTGTGGGTGGCACTGTTATATATAAGCCATCCACAGACCCCCCAGCCCATAACAGTGCCATCCACAGACCCCCCACCCCTTAACTGTGCCATCCACGGATGTTGCCCATAAAACTGTCATCCACAGATCCCCCCCCCCCGCCGCTCCAGTATACAAATATAAAATGTCTTATTTAATTAAAAGTGATTAAACATGCCCCCTCACTCCTAATGTTACCGTACATCCTAACAGCTTCTGTACAATGCAGGCAGGCAAGCGGGACGGCCGGCGCGTCACTCACTGACGTCACTTGCCTGCGCCGCCTGCTTCATTCATAAAGTAGGTGGAGCAGGCACGTGACATCAGGGAGTTACGCTGCCGCCCGCCCGGCTTGCCTGCCTGCATTCTACAGAAGCTGTTAGGGTGTACGGTAATATTAGGAGTGGGTGGGCATGTTTAATCACTTTTAATTGAATAAGACATTTTATATTTGTATTGTGCAGCACTGGAGCGGCGGGGCAATAGTACAGTGACTGCACCGCACCACTGCTATTACCGGCCCCCAGCTCCTCCTCCCAATCGCTCCCCGCTCGCTCGTACATCGCAGCCTGCAATGTAAAACTGTCAGCATTCACCCCATAAGATGCAGGGGCATTTTCGTCTTATGGGGCGAAAAATACGGTAGATGTCAAACATATGTTTAAAAGAAGAAAAAATATTAATTTGGATTAAAACATGTCTAACGAAATCTCCCCTCTTGAAAAAAATAAAATAAATAATAATATTCGATAACATGTGGTCGTCGTCAACAGGTGTTGAATTTCTCCGAGGTCCCAAACATTAGGCATTCACCGGACATAAAAGAACAAGTAATTATGTGGCTGGAGGTAAATTAGAGGGTCATTCAATATCAATTATACTGCAGGCCAGTGTAGTACAGGCCCCAAAAATTATGCATTCACCATAAATAAATGATCAAGTAATTATGTGGCTGGAGGTATATTAGACGGTCATTAGATATCAATTTTATTGCAGACCAGTACAAATAGATGTCAAATACATATGTTTAAAAGAACAAACATTATAAAATTTGATTAAAAACATGGCTAACGAAATCCCCCCTCTTGAAAAAACCCCAAATGATAGTTGAAAGTCGATAACAAGTGGTCGTCACAGGTGTTGAATTCCTCTGAGGTCCCAAACATTAGGCATTCACCGGTCAGAAAAGGCATTTTATGTTGCTGTATTTAAAGTACCTAAGACAGGGACCATTCTTTGTTCTGGGTGGTGGCGGATATTTGTGGGCTGTCATGAGGAAATTCAATTAAACGTGGTCATCACAGGTGTTGAAATCCTCTCGGACAGGACACTCGACTAGAGTTGAGCGGACACCTGGATGTTCGGGTTCGGCAGGTTCGGCCGAACTTGAAAAAAAAATTTGGGTTCGGAACCCGAACTTGACCTGAACTTGACCCTGAACCCCATTGAAATCAATGGGGACCCAAACTTTTTAGCACTAAAATGGCTGTAAAAATGTCATGGAAAGAGCTAGAGGGCTGCAAAAGGCAGCAAAATGTGCTTAAGAGCATGGCAAATGCTCTGCAAACAAATGTGGATAGGGAAATGAATTGAAAAAAACATAAAAGACCTTAAAAAATTATAATTAGGAATGATGTAGGAGGAAGAGGTTGAGGAGGCGGTGAATGGGTGGATGTGGCCGTGTAGGCTCACGTGGCGGTCTAGGTGGAAGCGGCGGCGAAGGAGGGATAGGTAGCCAACACAGATGTGTCATTTTGCATTTTTACATAGGGGTATCCCCCAAAATATTTGGACATATAAAAAATAAAAATAAATGAATAAGTGCACTTGAGTACAAGAATGGATGGTTGAAGCTGTTAGAACTGTCCATTCTGCACAAGGTACAGACAAGTCTTGTGGGACCCAGGCTTGGTTCATTTTAATGAACGTAAGCTTGTCTACATTGGCTGTGAACAGGCGGCTGCGTCTGTCTTTAATGACGCCTCCTGCCGTGCTAAATACACGTTCAGAGAGTACACTGGCTGCAGGGCAGGCCAGCACCTCCAAGGCATACAGGGCAAGCTCTGGCCATGTGGACAATTTGGAGACCCAGAAGTTGAATGGGGCAGAACAATCAGTCAGTACGTGTAGTTGTGTGCACAGGTACTGTTCCACCATGTTGTTCAAATGCTGCCTCCTGCTAACACGCTCCATATCAGCAGTTGGAGCCGGTTGTTGCGGCGAGGTGACAAAGCTTGTCCACATGGCGGCCATGCTAACCCTGCCTTCTGAGGTGCTGGCGCTGACACAGCTGCGTTGGCGACCTCTTCCTCCTCCCCTGCCTTCGCCTTGTGCTTCCACTTGTCCCCCGGCGTCAGTCAGGAACGCTCTCAGGAGCACGTCTACCAGCGTGCGCCTGTAGTCGCGCATCTTCCGATCACGCTCCAGTGAGGGAACTAAGGACGGCACATTGTCTTTGTAACAGGGATCCAGCAGGGTGGCCACCCAGTAGTCAGCACACGTTAAAATGTGGGCAACCCTGCAGTCGTTGCGCAGGCACTGCAGCATGTAGTCGCTCATGTGTACCAGGCTGCCCAGAGGTAAGTACAAGCTGTCCTCTGTGGGAGGCGTATTGTCTGCGTCCTCCGCATCCCCCCAGCCACGCACCAGTGATGGGCCCGAGCTGCATGAATGCAACCATGCTGTGAACATGCTTTATCCCCATCCTCATCCTCCTTCTCGTCGTCCTCCAGTAGTGGGCCCTGGCTGGCCAAATTTGTACCTGGCTTCTGCTGTTGCAAAAATCCTCTTTCTGAGACACTTCTAAAAGACTGGCCTGAAAGTGTTAGAGATGTCCCCTCTTCCTCCCCTCATCCTCATCGCTCTAAGTGTTTTCTCAAGGAGACATAGAAGTGGTATTGTAACGCTGATAATGGCGTCATCGCCACTGGCCATGGTGGTGGAGTACTCGAAACAGCACAACAGGGCACACAGTTCTCGCATGGAGGCAGTCATTGGTGGTGAAGTGGTGCTGTTCCGCAGTGAGACTCACCCATGTGTGCTGCAGCTGAAACTCCACTATGGCCTGCTGCTGCTCGCACAGTCTCTCCAGCATGTGCAAGGTGGAGTTCCACCTGGTGGGCATGTCGCATATGAGGCGGTGAGCGGGAAAGCCGAAGTTACGCTGTAGAGCAGATAGTCGAGCGGTGGCAGGATGAGAACGCCGGAAGCACGCACAGATGGCCCGCACTTTACAGGGAGTGCAGAATTATTAGGCAAGTTGTATTTTTGAGGATTAATTTTATTATTGAACAACAACCATGTTCTCAATGAACCCAAAAAACTCATTAATATCAAAGCTGAATATTTTTGGAAGTAGTTTTTAGTTTGTTTTTAGTTTTAGCTATTTTAGGGGGATATCTGTGTGTGCAGGTGACTATTACTGTGCATAATTATTAGGCAACTTAACAAAAAACAAATATATACCCATTTCAATTTTTTATTTTTACCAGTGAAACCAATATAACATCTCAACATTCACAAATATACATTTCTGACATTCAAAAACAAAGCAAAAACAAATCAGTGAACATATAGCCACTTTTCTTTGCAAGGATACTCAAAAGCCTGCCATCCATGGATTCTGTCAGTGTTTTGATCTGTTCACCGTCAACATTGCGTGCAGCAGCAACCACAGCCTCCCAGACACTGTTCAGAGAGGTGTACTGTTTTCCCTCCTTGTAAACCTCACATTTGATGATGGACCACAGGTTCTCAATGGGGTTCAGATCAGGTGAACAAGGAGGCCATGTCATTAGATTTTCTTCTTTTATACCTTTTCTTGCCAGCCACGCTGTGGAGTACTTGGACGCGTGTGATGGAGCATTGTCCTGCATGAAAATCGTGTTTTTCTTGAAGGATGCAGACTTCTTCCTGTACCACTGCTTGAAGAAGGTGTCTTCCAGAAACTGGCAGTAGGACTGGGAGTTGAGCTTGACTCCATCCTCAACCCGAAAAGGCCCCACAAGCTCATCTTTGATGATACCAGCCCAAACCAGTACTCCACCTCCACCTTGCTGGCGTCTGAGTCGGACTGGAGCTCTCTGCCCTTTACCAATCCAGCCACGGGCCCATCCATCTGGCCCATCAAGACTCACTCTCATTTCATCAGTCCATAAAACCTTAGAAAAATCAGTCTTGAGATATTTCTTGGCCCAGTCTTGACGTTTCAGCTTGTGTGTCTTGTTCAGTGGTGGTCGTCTTTCAGCCTTTTTTACCTTGGCCATGTCTCTGAGTATTGCACACCTTGTGCTTTTGGGCACTCCAGTGATGTTGCAGCTCTGAAATATGGCCAAACTGGTGGCAAGTGGCATCTTGGCAGCTGCACGCTTGACTTTTCTCAGTTCATGGGCAGTTATTTTGCGCCTTGGTTTTTCCACACGCTTCTTGCGACCCTGTTGACTATTTTGAATGAAACGCTTGATTGTTTGATGATCACGCTTCAGAAGCTTTGCAATTTTAAGAGTGCTGCATCCCTCTGCAAGATATCTCACTATTTTTTACTTTTCTGAGCCTGTCAAGTCCTTCTTTTGACCCATTTTGCCAAAGGAAAGGAAGTTGCCTAATAATTATGCACACCTGATATAGGGTGTTGATGTCATTAGACCACACCCCTTCTCATTACAGAGATGCACATCACCTAATATGCTTAATTGTTAGTAGGATTTCGAGCCTATACAGCTTGGAGTAAGAAAACATGCATAAAGAGGATGATGTGGTCAAAATACTCATTTGCCTAATAATTCTGCACTCCCTGTATGCAGCAGCTCTGACATGTCGGGGTAGTTTTGAATGAATTTCTGCACCACCAAATTCAGCACATGCGCCAGGCAAGGGATGTGTGTCAAACCGGCTAGTCCCAGAGCTGCAACGAAATTTCGCCCATTATCGCACACCACCAGGCCGGGCTTGAGACCCACTGGCAGCAACCACTCGTCGGTCTGTTGTTCTATATCCCGCCACAACTCCTGCGTGGTGTGGGGCCTGTCCTCCAAACACATCAGTTTCAGAACGGCCTGCTGACGTTTACCCCTGGCTGTGCTGAAGTTGGTGGTAAAGGTCTGTCGCTGACCGTACTGGAGTCCCTGTGTTCAGGGACTCCAGTAGAGGACTCACCCGTGCGTGCTGCAGCTGAAACTCCACTATGGTCTGCTGCTGCTCACACAGTCTCTCCAGCATGTGCAAGGTGGAGTTCCATCTGGTGGGCATGTCGCATATGAGGCGGTGAGCGGGAAAGCCGAAGTTATGCTGTAGAGCAGACAGCCGAGCGGTGGCAGGATGAGAACGCTGGAAGCGCGCACAGACGACCCGCACTTTATGCAGCAGCTCTGACATGTCGGGGTAGTTGTGAATGAATTTCTGCACCACCAAATTCAGCACATGCGCCAGGCAAGGGATGTGCGTCAAACCAGCTAGTCCCAGAGCTGCAACGAGATTTTGCCCATTATCGCACACCACCAGGCCGGGCTTGAGGCCCACTGGCAGCAACCACTCGTCGGTCTGTTGTTCTATACCCCGCCACAACTCCTGCGTGGTGTGGGGCCTGTCCCCCAAACACATCAGTTTCAGAACGGCCTTCTGACGTTTACCTGTGCTGAAGTTGGTGGTGAAGGTCTTTCGCTGACCGGATTAGGAGGTGGTAGAAGAGGAGGAGGAAGCCGAGTAGCAAGAGGAGGCAACAGGAGGCAAAGAATGATTCCCATGCCAGGGAACTCCTTGAAGCTGCCTTTGGTGTGCTCGGTCCCTGGTGACGGTGGCCAGAAGCAGGCAAACTGTTTTGGTGATGGCTGCTCTGCTTTTGCTACGCTGTTGGCTAAGTCTCACCACTGCCTCTTCCTCCAAACTCTGAAAGTCAGTGGCACGACCTTCATTCCATGTGGGGTCTAGGACCTCATCGTCCCCTGCATCGTCTTCCACCCAGTCTTCCTCCCTGACCTCCTTTTCGGTCTGCACACTGCAGAAAGACACAGCAGTTGGCACCTGTGTTTCATCATCATCACAGACATGCTGAGGTGGTATTCCCATGTCCTCATCAGGAATCATAAGTGGTTGTGCGTCAGTGCAGTCTATGTCTTCCACCCCTGGGGAAGGGCTACCTAGCCCTTGGGAAACCCTGCCAGCAGAGTCTTCAAACAGCATAAGAGACTGCTGTATGACTTGAGGCTCAGACAGGTTCCCCGACAACGTTCTGAACCTTAGCACAACCTGCATGACCAGGCATCTACATGCGAGACACGGGATAGAGTGGAGTAAGCACCTTCAAAACCAAGAAAGGCCCCCTCCTGTGACAGACTGATGGGCATAGGTTTCAGGCACCATCTGTGCACTTTCTGCAAACGACTTGGTGGGAGATAATGTGAACGTGCTGGATCCACTGTCGGCCACCCAATTGACTAGCGCCTATATTTGCTCAGGCCTTACCATCCTTATAACGGCATTAGGCCTGACCAAATATCGCGGTAGATTCTGGTGGCTACTGGGACCTGAGATAGTAGGTTCAGTAGGACGTGTAGCTGTGGCAGAACGGCCACATTATCTGCCTGCAACAGAGGCTCCACCAACACCACCATGACCGCGTCCCTTATTAGATGTTTGCCTCATAGTTAGCGTTCACAAAGCAAAGTAAAAAGTGGTTAAGTCTGTTAGAAATAATTAACCGCCAATAAAAACATTGATGTAGGGTATTGCATAAATTATTTTTTTCAACTTTATATAACAGAGGTATTTGTGGCCTAAATGTGACACTCACTTATGCATGTCTTATCCCAGATGTGCAGTATATCAGAGGGTCTTTTCACCCCAGTAACCAAAAAGCCGTATTTCTGGCCTAAATGTGACAGTCACTTATGCATGTCTAATCCCAGATGTGCAGTATATTAGAGGGTTTTTTCACCCCAGTAAGCAAAAAGATGTATTTCTGGCCTAAATGTAACACTCACTTATGCAAGTCTAATCCCAGATGTGCAGTATATTAGAGGTTTTTTCCACCCCAGTAACCAAAAAGCTGTATTTCTGGCCTAAATGTGACCCTCACTTATGCAAGTCTAATCCCATATGTGCAGTATATTAGAGAGTTTTTTCACCCCAGTAAGCAAAAAGATGTATTTCTGGCCTAAATGTGACACTTACTTATGCACGTCTTATCCCAGATGTGCAGTATATCAGAGTGTTTTTTCACCCCAGTAACCAAAAAGCCGTATTTCTGGCCTAAATGTGACAGTCACTTATGCATGTCTAATCCCAGATGTGCAATATATCAGAGGGTTTTTTCAGCCCAGTATGCCAAAGCCGTATTTCTGGCCTAAATGTGACAATCACTTATGCACGTGTAATCCCAGATGTGCAGTATATAACATAGTACATAAGGCCGAAAAAAAACATTTGTCCATCCAGTTCGGTCTGTTATCCTGCAAGTTGATCCAGAGGAAGGCAAAAAAAAAACCTGTGAGGTAGAAGCCAATTTGCCCCACTTTAGGGGAATAAAAAATTCCTTCCTGACTCCAAACAGGCAATAAAAATAACTCCCTGGACCAACAACCCCTCTCTAGTAGCTATAGCCTGTAATATTATTACGCTCCAGAAATACAACCAGGCCCCTCTTGAATTCCTTTATTGTACTCACCATCACCACCTCCTCAGGCAGAGAGTTCCATAGTCTCACTGCTCTTACCGTAAAAAATCATTTTCTATGTTTGTGTACAAACCTTCTTTCCTCCAGACTCAGAGGACGTCCCGTCATCACAGTCACAGTCCTGGGGATAAAAAGATGATGAGATAGATCTCTGTACTGACTCCTGATATATTTATTCATATTAATTAGATCTCCCCTCAGTTGTCTTTTTTCTAAAGTGAATAACCCAAATTTTGATCATTTTTAGGGTACTCTAGTTGCCCCATTCCAGGTATTACTTTAGTTGCCCTCCTCTGGACCTTCTCCAGCTCTGCTATGTCTGCCTTGTTTACAGAAGCCCAGAACTGTACACAGTACTCTATGTGTGGTCTGACTAGCAATTTGTAAAGTGGTAGGACTATGTTCTTATAACGGGCATCTATGCCCCTTCTGATGCAACCCATTATCTTATTGGCCTTGGCAGCAGCTGCCTGACACTGGTTTTTGCAGCTTAGGTCTTAGATAGAGTTGAGCGGACACCTGGATGTTCGGGTTCGATAAGTTCGGCCGAACTTCCCGAAACTGTTCGGGTTCGGGATCCGATCCGAACTTCGTCCCGAACCCGAACCCCATAGAAGTCAATGGGGACCCGAACTTTTCGGCACTAAAAAGGCTGTAAAACAGCCCAGGAAAGGGCTAGAGGGCTGCAAAGGGCAGCAACATGTAGGTAAATCCCCTGCAAACAAATGTGGATAGGGAAATGAATAAAAATAAAAAATAAATAAATAAGAATAAACCAAAATCAATTGGAGAGAGGTCCCATAGCAGAGAATCTGGCTTCACGTCACCCACCACTGCAACAGTCAATTTTCATAAATTTAGGCCCAGCACCCAGGCAGAGGAGAGAGGTCCCGTAACAGAGGATCTAGCTTCATGTCAGCAGAGAATTAGTCTGCATGTCATAGCAGAAAATCAGGCTTCACGTCAGCCACCACTGCAACAGTCCATTGTCAGATATTTAGGCCCAGCACCCAGGCAGAGGAGAGAGGTCCCGTAACAGAGAATCTGGCTTCATGTCAGCAGAGAATTATTCTGCATGTCATAGCAGAGAATCAGGCTTCACGTCAGCCACCACTGCAACAGTCCATTGGCATATATTTAGGCCCCGGCACCCAGACAGAGGAGAGGTTCATTCAACTTTGGGTAGCCTCGCAATATAATGGTAAAATGAAAATAAAAATAGGATTGAATGAGGAAGTGCCCTGGAGTACAATAATATATGGTTAAGGGGAGGTAGTTAATGTCTAATCTGGACTAGGGACAGACAGGTCCTGTGGGATCCATGCCTGGTTCATTTTTATGAACGTCAGCTTGTCCACATTGGCTGTAGACAGGCGGCTGCGTTTGTCTGTAATGACGCCCCCTGCCGTGCTGAATACACGTTCAGACAAAACGCTGGCCACCGGGCAGGCCAGCACCTCCAAGGCATAAAAGGCTAGCTCTGGCCACGTGGACTATTTAGAGACCCAGAAGTTGAATGGGGCCGAACCATCAGTCAGTACGTGGAGGGGTGTGCACACGTACTGTTCCACCATGTTAGTGAAATATTGCCTCCTGCTAACACGCTGCGTATCAGGTGGTGGTGCAGTTAGCTGTGGCGTGTTGACAAAACTTTTCCACATCTCTGCCATGCTAACCCTGCCCTCAGAGGAGCTGGCCGTGACACAGCTGCCTTGGCGACCTCTTGCTCCTCCTCTGCCTTGGCCTTGGGCTTCCACTTGTTCCCCTGTGACATTTGGGAATGCTCTAAGTAGCGCGTCTACCAACGTGCGCTTGTACTCGCGCATCTTCCTATTACGCTCCAGTGCAGGAAGTAAGGTGGGCACATTGTCTTTGTACCGTGGATCCAGCAGGGTGGCAACCCAGTAGTCCGCACACGTTAAAATGTGGGCAACTCTGCTGTCGTTGCGCAGGCACTGCAGCATGTAGTCGCTCATGTGTGCCAGGCTGCCCAGGGGTAAGGACAAGCTGTCCTCTGTGGGAGGCGTATCGTCATCGTCCTGCCTTTCCCCCCAGCCACGCACCAGTGATGGGCCCGAGCTGCGTTGGGTGCCACCCCGCTGTGACCATGCTTCATTCTCATCCTCCTCCACCTCATCCTCGTCCTCTAGTAGTGTGCCCTGGCTGGCCACATTTGTACCTGGCCTCTGCTGTTGCAAAAAACCTCCCTCTGAGTCACTTCGAAGAGACTGGCCTGAAAGTGCTAAAAATGACCCCTCTTCCTCCTCCTCCTCCTGGGCCACCTCCTCTTCCATCATCGCCCTAAGTGTTTTCTCAAGGAGACATAGAAGAGGTATTGTAACGCTGATAACGACGTCATCGCCACTGGCTATGTTGGTGGAGTACTCGAAACAGCGCAACAGGGCACACAGGTCTCGCATGGAGGCCCAGTCATTGGTGGTGAAGTGGTGCTGTTCCGCAGTGCGACTGACCCGTGCGTGCTGCAACTGAAACTCCACTATGGCCTGCTGCTGCTCGCACAGTCTGTCCAGCATGTGCAAGGTGGAGTTCCACCTGGTGGGCACGTCGCATATGAGGCGGTGAGCGGGAAGGCCGAAGTTACGCTGAAGCGCAGACAGGCGAGCAGCGGCAGGATGTGAACGCCGGAAGCGCGAACAGACAGCCCGCACTTTATGCAGCAGCTCTGACATGTCGGGGTAGTTGTGAATGAACTTCTGCACCACCAAATTCAGCACATGCGCCAGGCAAGGGATGTGCGTCAAACCGGCTAGTCCCAGAGCTGCAACGAGATTTCGCCCATTATCGCACACCACCAGGCCAGGCTTGAGGCTCACCGGCAGCAACCACTCGTCGGTCTGTTGTTCTATACCCCGCCACAACTCCTGTGCGGTGTGGGGCCTGTCCCCCAAACATATGAGTTTCAGAATGGCCTGCTGACGTTTACCCCGGGCTGTGCTGAAGTTGGTGGTGAAGGTGTGTGGCTGACTGGATGAGCAGGTGGAAGAAGAGGAGGAGGAAGCCGAGAAGGAGGAGGTGGCAACAGGAGGCAAAGAATGTTGCCCTGCGATCCTTGGCGGCGGAAGGACGTGCGCCAAACAGCTCTCCGCCTGGGGCCCAGCTGCCACTACATTTACCCAGTGTGCAGTTAGGGAGATATAGCGTCCCTGGCCGTGCTTACTGGTCCACGTATCTGTGGTTAGGTGGACCTTGCTACAGATGGCGTTGCGCAGTGCACACTTGATTTTATCAGATACTTGGTTGTGCAGGGAAGGCACGGCTCTCTTGGAGAAGTAGTGGTGGCTGGGAACAACATACTGTGGGACAGCAAGCGACATGAGCTTTTTGGAGCTGTCTGTGTCCACCAGCCTAAATGACAGCATTTCATAGGCCAGTAGTTTAGAAATGCTGGCATTCAGGGCCAGGGATCGAGGGTGGCTAGGTGGGAATTTACGCTTTCTCTCAAATGTTTGTGAGATGGAGAGCTGAACGCTGCCGTGTGACATGGTTGAGACGCTTGGTGACGGAGGTGGTGGTGGTGTTGGTGGTACATCCCCTGTTTGCTGGGCGGCAGGTGCCAACGTTCCTCCAGAGGCGGAGGAAGAGGCCGAGGCGGCAGCAGCAGAAGAGGCCGAGGCGGCAGCAGCAGAAGAGGTAGCAGGGGGAGCCTGAGCAACTTCCTTGTTTTTAAGGTGTTTACTCCACTGCAGTTCATGCTTTGCATGCAGGTGCCTGGTCATGCAGGTTGTGCTAAGGTTCAGAACGTTAATGCCTCGCTTCAGGCTCTGATAGCATAGTGTGCAAACCACTCGGGTCTTGTCGTCAGCACATTGTTTGAAGAAGTGCCATGCCAGGGAACTCCTTGAAGCTGCCTTTGGTGTGCTCGGTCCAAGATGGCGGCGGTCAGTAGCAGGCGGAGTCTCTTGGCGGCGGGTGTTCTGCTTTTGCCCACTGCTCCCTCTTTTGCTACGCTGTTGGCTCGGTCTCACCACTGCCTCTTCCTCCGAACTGTGAAAGTCAGTGGCATGACCTTCATTCCATGTGGGGTCTAGGACCTCATCGTCCCCTGCATCGTCTTCCACCCAGTCTTGATCCCTGACCTCCTGTTCAGTCTGCACACTGCAGAAAGACGCAGCAGTTGGCACCTGTGTTTCGTCATCATCAGAGACTTGCTGAGGTTGTATTCCCATGTCCTCATCATCAGGAAACATAAGTGGTTGTGCGTCAGTGCATTCTGTCTTCCACCGCTGGGGAAGGGCTAGGTGGATGCCCTTGGGAAACCCTGCCAGCAGAGTCTTCAAACAGCATAAGAGACTGCTGCATAACTTGAGGCTCAGACAGTTTCCCTGATATGCATGGGGGTGATGTGACAGACTGATGGGGTTGGTTTTCAGGCGCCATCTGTGCGCTTTCTGCAGAAGACTGGGTGGGAGATAATGTGAACGTGCTGGATCCACTGTCGGCCACCCAATTGACTAATGCCTGTACCTGCTCAGGCCTTACCATCCTTAGAACGGCATTGGGCCCCACCATATATCGCTGTAAATTCTGGCGGCTACTGGGACCTGAGGTAGTTGGTACACTAGGACGTGTGGATGTGGCAGAACGGCCAGGTCCTCTCCCAGCACCAGAGGGTCCACTAACACCACCACGACCATGTCCACGTCCGCGTCCCTTACTAGATGTTTTCCTCATTGTTATCGTTCACCACAACAACAAAAATATTATTTGGCCCAATGTATTGTACTCCTAGATCCTTTTCCATGTCAGTGTTACCGAGTGTTTTACCATTTGAATGTACGGGTGACTTGCATTATTCCTTCCCATGTGCATAACTTTACATTTGTCAGTGTTAAACCTCATCTGCCACTTATCTGCCCAAGCCTCCAATCTATCCAGATCCCTCTGTAGTATTATACTGTCCTCTTCAGTATAAATTACTTTACACAGTTTAGTGTCATCTGCGAAACTTTACTATGCAAGCCTTCTACAAGATCATTAATAAATATATTGAAGAGAATAGGGCCCAATATATCAGAGGCTTTTTTCACCCCAGTATGCCAAAGCCGTATTTCTGGCATAAATGTGAAAATCACTTATGTTTGTCTAATCCCAGATGTGCAGTATATCGGAGGCTTTTTTCACATCAGTATGCCAAAGCCGTATTTCTGGCCTAAATGTGACAATCTCTTATGCACGTCTAATCCCAGATGTGCACTATATGAAACAGATGTTTTTTTTTTCACCCCAGTAAGCAAAAAGCTGTATTTCTGGACTTGCAGACATGCAGATAGCCTGTGCTGGTGCACTATCGTTGCATAAAATGGCTGCCAATTTACAGTACAGACCAAAAGTTTGGACACACCTTCTCATTCAAAGAGTTTTATTTATTTTCATTACTATGAAAATTGTAGATTCACACTGAAGGCATCAAAACTATGAATTAACACATGTGGAATTATAAACACAACAAAAAAGTGTGAAACAACTGAAAATATGTCATATTCTAGGTTCTTCAAAGTAGCCACCTTTTGCTTTGATTACTGCTTTGCACACTCTTGGCATTCTCTTGATGAGCTTCAAGAGGTAGTCACCTGAAATGGTTTTCACTTCACAGGTGTGCCCTGTCAGGTTTAATAAGTGGGATTTCTTGCCTTATAAATGGGATTGGGACCATCAGTTGCGTTGTGGAGAAGTCAGGTGGATACACAGCTGATAGTCCTACTGAATAGACTGTTAGAATTTGTATTATGGCAAGAAAAAAGTAGCTAAGTAAAGAAAAACGAGTGGCCATCATTACTTTAAGAAATGAAGGTCAGTCAGTCCGAAAACTTTGAAAATGTCCCCAAGTGCAGTCACAAAAACCATCAAGCGCTACAAAAAAACATGCAGACACATGCAGACCGCCCCAGGAAAGGAAGACCAAGAGTCACCTCTGCTGCGGAGGATAAGTTTATCCGAGTCACCAGCCTCAGAAATTGCAGGTTAACAGCAGCTCAGATTAGAGACCAGGTCAATGCCATACAGAGTTCTAGCAGCAGACACATCTCTAGAACAACTGTTAAGAGGAGACTGTGTGAATCAGGCCTTCATGGTAGATTATCTGCTAGGAAACCACTGCTAAGGACAGGCAACAAGCAGAAGAGACTTGTTTGGGCTAAAGAACACAAGGAATGGACATAAGACCAGTGGAAATCTGTGCTTTGGTCTGATGAGTCCAAATTTGAGATCTTTGGTTCCAACCACCATGTCTTTGTGCGACGCAGAAAAGGTAAACGGATAGACTCTACATGACTGGTTCCCACGTGAAGCATGGAGGAGGAGGTGTGATGGTGTGGGGATGCTTTGCTGGTGACACTGTTGGGGATTTATTCAAAATTGAAGGCATACTGAACCAGCATGGCTACTACAGCATCTTGCAGCGGCATGCTATTCCATCCGGTTTGCGTTTAGTTGGACCATCATTTATTTTTCAACAGGACAATGACCCTAAACACACCTCCAGGCTGTGTAAGGGCTATTTGACCATGAAGGAGAGTGATGGGGTGCTGCGCCAGATGACCTGGCCTCCACAGTTACCGGACCTGAACCCAATCAAGATGGTTTGGGGTGAGCTGGACCGCAGAGTGAAGGCAAAAGGGCCAACAAGTGCTAAGCATCTCTGGGAACTCCTTCAAGACTGTTGGAAGACTATTTCAGGTGACTACCTCTTGAAGCTCATCAAGAGAATGCCAAGAGTGTGCAAAGCAGTAATCAAAGCAAAAGGTGGCTACTTTGAAGAACCTAGAATATGACATATTTTCAGTTGTTTCACTTTTTTTTGTTAAGTATATAATTCCACATGTGTTAATTCATAGTTTTGATGCCTTCAGTGTGAATCTACAATTTTCAAAGTCATGAAAATAAAGAAAACTCTTTGAATGAGAAGGTGTGTCCAAACTTTTGGTCTGTACTGTATGCAGGCTCGGACTGGCCCACAGGGGTACAGGGGAATCCCCCGGTGGGCCCCTGAGCAAGGTGGGCCCCTAGTCTCACACCTCCTGCACAAGTTAAACATAAAACATTAGATTTACTGCACTACATACATATATTCAATGTACAGCACCTCAACCAGCTTATGTTCATATAAAAAACTTGTTAAATTATTTATGATATTTGAATGTATCTGTATGGTGGGCCCCCAAAAGAAATTTTACTGGTGGGCCCTAGGTACCTCAGTCCGACACTGACTGTATGTATTGCTATTGACTAACTGAAGAAAAAAAAGTTTGTTTTCAGTAGTAGTTGGCTCAGGGCAGGCTTAAAAAAATTGTTCACTGCTCCCACAAAACACATTTGCTGTAGATCACTGAGTAAAGAAGCAGTTCTGAATCTTCATAAGATTTCTCCCTGATCTCTCCCTCACAGCAGCTGCAGCCTCTCCCTACACTAATCCGAGCAGAGTGATGGGCGGCGCTACGTGACTCCAGTTTAAATAGATGCTGGGTCACATGCTGCAGTTGACCAATCACAGCCATGCCAATAGTAGGCATGGCTGTGATGTCCTTTTGGGGCAAGTAGTATGACGCTTGTTGATTGGCTACTTTGCAGCCTTTCAAAAAGCGCCATAAAAATCACCGAACCCGAACTTTTACGTAAATGTTCAGACAATACAAACATTCAGACAATACACTGGCTGCAGGGCAGGCTGGCACCTCCAAGGTGTAAAGGGCAAGTTCAGGCCATATGCCCAATTTGTAGACCCAGAAGTTGAAGGGGGCAGACCCATCAGTCAGTATGTGCAGGCGTGTGCACACATACTGCTCCACCATGTCGCACGTCCCTGTGATATCCACGATCCAATTGGATATCAGCTAGATCAACTTTCGATGTTCTTTTCTGCGCCTACCATGTTGATCACGCTTAGCAGCGAATCAGGGTTCCACGCCGGAGAGGGAGCGTGAGAAAGGGAGACCACATCCAATGGAGGTCAATGGCTGCAAGCTGATTAAGCTGAAATCTGGGACAAGTTATTGAAGCAGAAGGATCAAATGAAAGGGCCAATTAAAGACACATTTTAGAAATTTAAGTCTTTGTCACCTATGCAGAGCAGGGGTTCTTCATTGCCAGAAATGGGTTAAAAGGGTATTCCCATCACAATGATAACTGTTAAATCTGTTAATGACTCGACAGTAATCATTTTTGTAAATACATTTTATTACTTAATTTCCACCCTTTTTCAAAAAATAAGTCCCCTCTTACCTGATTGTTGTCTTTCGTCTCCCCTGGTTTTGGTCATCTCTCGCCTGTCGAATCCTGTGGCCGCGCTTGAGCAGAAGACTAAAGATTTTCTCCCTGCCGGGCCACGCTATGTCCTGAACCCGCCGTGCATGCACCATGATGGCTTCTTCCTGGCCATTATACAAACCGGATTCCAAAAAAGTTGGGACACTATACAAATCCTGAATAAAAACTGAATGCAATGATGTGGAGGTGCCAACTTCTAATATTTTATTCAGAATAGAACATAAATCACGGAACAAAAGTTTAAACTGAGAAAATGTACCATTTTAAGGGAAAAATATGTTGAATCAGAATTTCATGGTGTCAACAAATCCCCAAAAAGTTGGGACAAGGCCATTTTCACCACTGTGTGGCATCTCCCCTTCTTCTTACAACACTCAACAGATGTCTGGGGACCAAGGAGACCAGTTTCTCAAGTTTAGAAATAGGAATGCTCTCCCATTCTTGTCTAATACAGGCCTCTAACTGTTCAATCGTCTTGGGCCTTCTTTGTTGCACCTTCCTCTTTATGATGCACCAAATGTTCTCTATAAGTGAAAGATCTGGACTGCAGACTGACCATTTCAGTACCCGGATTACTAGCGCCACAGTGTATAACGCAGGCGCGCCGGACTGCAGATACTGCTGGCAGTTTGGGAGTTAAAATCCCACTGTCTTCCTGCTAAAGCTACATAGCTGGTTGTTGGTGTTCGCTCCCCCCCTCCCTTGGGGGGGCGGGGTAATGGGTGAAGATACCACCCTTAGAGTTAATAAAAAGGAGGGTCATCCCTGTGTCCTGCCTCTTAGTCTCCGGCACCTCTGGAAGGAAGCTTCCTAACAAGGTATGGCCGACGACAGAGCCCGCCTGGCAGCCCTAGCTGCTAGAGTCCAGGAAAACCCAGCTTTCCTGACATCCCTCATTGCTGGCTTGCAGGAGCCCCCTCCTGCTATGCCTGCAGGGGACTCTTTAGTTTCTGGCCGCCCTAAACGGCGTACTAGAGCCCCAGCCAGACTCAGCTCTCCCTCCCTCCCTCCTCCACGTGTGAGAGTTTCAAAGCGGGGGTGCGCAGCCTCCAGCGTGTGTGCAGGAGTGTTATCAGCTCAGCCTGCAGCACGTTCTGGTCTCCCGCCCCCTGCTTCTTTCATTAACCCCCGAGCTCCCTCTGTCCCCTTGCCTGAGCTAGTGCCTAGTAACACTGCTAGTGTACACACATCTGCTGTGATCTCTGCCCCCACTCTGGCACT
Source organism: Bufo gargarizans (assembly GCF_014858855.1). NCBI lineage: Eukaryota > Metazoa > Chordata > Amphibia > Anura > Bufonidae > Bufo > Bufo gargarizans. The sequence goes on from NC_058088.1 coordinate 142,661,275, forward strand.
AAGTGCCCAGGCATCCCAGGTCCCTGCAGCGCAGCATACAGCTGCGCTCACCTGTGTTAATGAGCGGGGTAGCGATGTTTCCAGAGAGCTGGCCGGAGTGCAGTCAGTGCTTCCGGCAGCGTGGTCTGTGGCTCCGCCCCCCTCCAGTCCTCAGCAGTTTCCCGCTCCCTGGCAGACAAGCTCCTCTCTCCTCAGCTCCCTGCTGCAGACTGTCAGCCCAGTATTATTGGGCAATAGAAATTCCAATGTGTCATCTGCAGATGAGCCCAGGGATGCCCCCTCTACCGAGGCACAGGCTCCTGGGAGTGCCAACAGTTGCACTAATGCTCCTGCCAACCCACCCCCCCTACCCCCCAATTCCACTCAGGCCACCCTGCCTGACTTTATTGTAGCCAATCCCACCACTTCCTCATCGCTTTTGGCACATTTAGGGCCCCCTACTGGGGTCTCTGCCCCTTTTGCGCATATGGGGGAACGCCCCAATTCCAGAAGGTGCTCATCTGATGTATCCGACCGCCGTTACCGGCGCAGGTCGGCAGCTTGTCATCCACGTTGTTCCCGTCATCGTTCACGGTCTGCGCGGCGGTCCCACAGAAGTGCCCGCTCCAGATCGTCTCGTTGGCGGTCACCTTCATCATCGGAGGTCAGCTCCTGCAGCGATATCGCTGGCAGGTCTCATTCACGACGCAGTAGGGGTGCCCATGCATCAGCTGCACGGTCTTCTCGCGGGACCAGCCGGGCCAGCGCGGTTCAGGATCCGAATCCTCCAATCGCTCCAGTCGAACCTCCAGGTCCTTCTACTACTGGTGAGTTTAATTTTACGGGGGCTTGGGGGGCCTCTTTGGGTCCTCAGTTGGTCCCGATACTTAAATCTTTATTGTCGCACTTGGACGGGAGTAATGCTGCTGCAGGTAAGCCCCCTCCTTCTGCCCCGCCCAGGGCAAGTGATCATAAAGAATCGCTATTCTGCGGCCTGTCTCCTTTGGGGGCGCACTTGGACATGGACACTATGGAGAAAATTTGGGCTAACCAATACATAGACATCTGGTCATTAGTTACTGTAGACCAGCATACTGTCGATAAAGAGCGTCCCCCCAATTCAGACAGGTTCTTCGATCGCCGGCCCAAGGTGGCGCGCACCATGGGTAATTGGCTACAGGCCTTCTCGGTCTTGGGTTATGTCATGGCACAGAAGCACCCGGAGCACTGCAGTGAATTATTTCTGTATTTGGAATCCGTTTATAGCGCCTATAAGTCTCACGGCGGTTCCGCCTGGTGGCGCTACGACGAGGAGTTCCGTAGGCGATTGGCGCTTCAACCGCATATCGGTTGGGGTGTCAAATCCACAGACCTCTGGTTGCGACTGATGCTGTCACAAAAATCTGTGCCCTTTCTGTCAGCGGCACCCGGCCTCACTTCCAGCGGTCAGGGGCCTGTGTCAATCCGCAGGCCAGGATCCTGCTGGATGTATAACGAAGGCCACTGTAGGTTCTTCTCTCTATGTAAATTCAAACATGAGTGTTCCGTCTGCGGGGGATCTCATGCCGCCATTCGATGCCCTAAACAGCAGCCGGCCAGATCCAACGCATCCTCTACCGCAAAAGAGCCCAGTGAGCGTAGCAGAGATGTCCCCGTGGCTAGAGCTGTACCCCAATAAAAGGGCTTCCGCTGAGCTCAGGTTTGGTTTTTCCTTCGGTTTTTCCATCCCTTTTCGGTTATCCTGTCGCCCTAGCTGGGCGGGCAACCTTCCGTGTGCCTCCCGGTATTCGGAGGTTATGCGGTCTAAAATTCGGAAGGAGGTTGAGTTGAATAGTTGGCCCCTTTTTCATCCCTCCTTTTGATAATATCCGGGTTTCTCCATTGGGCAGTTTTTAGACATCATTTGTCCTTCCCCAAAGGCGATTCTGTCAATGACGGGATTTCTAAGGAGGACGCTACAGTCTCCTGTGTTTCCTTTGACAGGGCAGTCTCTTTACAGCTTAAATGGGACTTTCAGGTGGCGCAGTTTTCTGCTTTCTTACAACGGCCATACGTGCTGGCAGCTCCCGGATATTTCCAGCCCGACCTGTCCCTGTTTACTGACTCGGCAGGTTCTGTCGGTTTTGGTGCCATCCTAGGTACGCAGTGGTGCGCATCTCCCTGGCCTCAGGAGTGGCGCACGGCGGGCCTTTGTTCCAATATTACTTTGTTGGAACTTTTTCCCATTATAGTGGCCATCGAATTATGGGGACCTTCGCTACAAAATAGGAGGGTATGTTTTTGCACGGATAACATATATGTGATTCATTGCGTTAACCGGTTGTCTTCCTCATCCCCCCCCGGTTTGGGCTTTGTTCGGCACCTGGTGTTAAGATGTTTACAGGATAATATTTATTTTCGTGCCTCTCGTGTTCCAGGTATCATTAACAGCGCTGCTGATGCGCTTTCTCGTTTCATTGGCAGGAGTTCCGGACCCTAGTGCCAGCAGCTTCACCGGAGGGCTCCATGTGCCTGGCCCATCTCTGGGACATCCCGCTGAGCGAGTGACTCCTTTCATCAGAGCCTCAGTGGCTCCTAGTCCCTGGACGGGTTATGGTAAGGCCTGGGCTGGCTGGGTAGCGCTAGCAGGGACCCATCTGGTCCATTCCTCTGTGTCGGATCGTCTGAGCGTAACCATCGACTTATTTTGCAGGGAAAGGAAAGCCGGCGTTTCCGCGTCCGTTATCCATCGCCGCTTAGCCGGGGTTAGCTTTTATTTTAGGTTATTGGGTTGGGCGTACGTCACCAAATTTTTCTTAGTCCGCCAGGCCCTTATGGGCCGGCGGAAAGGGGGCTGTGCGGAAAGAGCATCGGCGCCCGGTTACATTTCATCTACTGGTCCAACTGCTTCAGGCCTCGCAACAAGCTTGCCCTTCCCCGCAGGAAGCCTTGTTGTTTTGCGCTGCATTTTGCCTTGCATTTTTTCTGAGCTTTTCGGATAAGCAAGCTCCTCCCCCCGTCCAAGTTCCGGCCAGGGGGTGTTTTACAAGAGGATGTCCTTATTACGGATTCCTTGGTGCGCATTCGCCTCCGCCGGTCAAAAAACTGATATTTTGGCCGGGTTTCTAGCGTGTCGTTATATCGCATTCCCGAGAACTGAATCAAGACCCGGCGGTCGGTGCCTGGGTTTACGGAATGTGGAAGTCATTTGGCGTGGCCTTCGCTGGTCGCAGGTTTTGCTGGAAACGGTTCACCTCAGCACGTTTGCACGCTCCCCTGTGATTCTGGTGATCCATGCTGGGGGTAATGACCTCTGCGTGGTGAAAGTAGCAGAGCTCATTACCCTCATTAGAGCGGATTTGGAAAGAATTCCTACTTTCTTTCCCAACGTGGTTATTGGATGGTCTGAGATGATCCCCAGGGTCACTTGGCAGGGTGCGAGGGATTCCGGTTCAATTGAGAGGGCCAGAAGGTCCATTAATGCTAGAATATCCTGTTCTGTTCGATCCCGGGGTGGAGTAGTTATTCGCCACTACCAGCTGGAGGGTGACGACCAGCGTTTGATGCGGCCCGGTGGTGTGCACCTCAATGATATTCGCTTAGACAATTTCCACTCTGGCCTGCAGGATGGGGTTAAGCAAGCCTTGTTTTTGCTGGGTGGGGGTCGGAGCGCCGTGTAGAGGTACACGGGCTCCTCCGTGGAGGTCGGAGGATTACAAGAGTTACAACGGAGGGGAAGGCGGACTTGCGCACCAATGTTTGGTGTGGCATAGCGCTTCTCGCACTCCGGGGACCGGCTTTGGGCCGGGCAGTTTATAGTTGATGGTTATTCTCAAAGGATTGAGTCTAAAATAATGAATAAGAATAAAGCTGTGACCGACCTTCCACCCACAAAAATTTGGCTGTTAGTGTCGTTTTTCCAGGCAGAGAGACAGGAGTTTGTGTGAGGTGTGTCAGTTGTCTGCAGTCTACTAGCGCCACAGTGTATAACGCAGGCGCGCCGGACTGCAGATACTGCTGGCAGTTTGGGAGTTAAAATCCCACTGTCTTCCTGCTAAAGCTACATAGCTGGTTGTTGGTGTTCGCTCCCCCCCTCCCTTGGGGGGGCGGGGTAATGGGTGAAGATACCACCCTTAGAGTTAATAAAAAGGAGGGTCATCCCTGTGTCCTGCCTCTTAGTCTCCGGCACCTCTGGAAGGAAGCTTCCCCCCCCCTCCCTCCCTTTGGTTATTTTTCCGATGTTTTGCATGTTTATTTTCAGATCTGATTTAAGTCACAGCAGGAGGTTGGAGGATTACAAGAGTTACAACGGAGGGGAAGGCAGACTTGCGCACCAATGTTTGGTGTGGCATAGCGCTTCTCGCACTCCGGGGACCGGCTTTGGCCGGGCAGTTTATAGTTGATGGTTATTCTCAAAGGATTGAGTCTAAAATAATGAATAAGAATAAAGCTGTGACCGACCTTCCACCCACAAAAATTTGGCTGTTAGTGTCGTTTTTCCAGGCAGAGAGACAGGAGTTTGTGTGAGGTGTGTCAGTTGTCTGCAGTCCCTTCTCCTACGCAGCCATGATGTTGTGATTGATGCAGAATGTGGTCTGGCATTATCTTGTTGAAAAATGCAGGGTCTTCCCTGAAAGAGATGACATCTGGATGGGAGCATATGTTGTTCTAGAACTTGAATATATTTTTCTGCATTGATGGTGCCTTTCCAGACATGCAAGCTGCCTATGCCACACACACTCATGCAACCCCATACCATCAGAGATGCAGGCTTCTGAACTGAGCGTTGATAACAACTTGGGTTGTCCTTGTCCTCTTTGGTCCGGATGACATGGCGTCCCAGATTTCCAAAAAGAACTTTGAATTGTGACTCGTCTGACCACAGAACAGTCTTCCATTTTGCCACACTCCATTTTATGATCCCTGGCCCAGTGAAAACGCCTGAGCTTGTGGCTCTTGCTTAGAAATTGCTTCTTCTTTGCACTGTAGAGTTTCAGCTGGCAATGGCGGATGGCACAGTGGATTGTGTTCACTGACAATGGTTTCTGGAAGTATTCCTGAGCCCATTCTGTGATTTCCTTTACAGTAGCATTCCTGTTTGTGGTGCAGTGTCGTTTAAGGGCCGGGAGATCACGGGCATCCAGTATGGTTTTAAGGCCTTGACCCTTACGCATAGAGATTGTTCCAGATTCTCTGAATCTTCGGATGATTTTATGCACAGTTGATGATGATAGATGCAATGTCTTTGCAATTTTTTGCTGGGCAACACCTTTCTGATATTGCTCCACTATCTTTCTGCGCAACATTGTGGGAATTGGTGATCCTCTACCCATCTTGGCTTCTGAGAGACACTGCCACTCTGAGAAGCTCTTTTTATACCCAATCATGTTGCCAATTGACAAATTGACCTAATTATTGTTAATTGGTCTTCCAGCTCTTCGTTATGCTCAAATTTACTTTTTCCAGCCTCTTATTGCTACTTGTCCCAACTTTTTGGGGATTTGTTGACACCGTGAAAATTTGAATCAACGTATTTCTCCTTTCAAATGATAAATTTACTCGGATTAACCCCTTAAGGACTCAGCCCTATTTCACCTTAAGGACTTGGCCATTTTTTGCAAATCTGACCAGTGTCACTTTAAGTGCTCATAACTTTAAAACGCTTTGACTTACCCAGGCCGTTCTGAGATTGTTTTTTCGTCACATATTGTACTTCATGACACTGCTAAAATTTTTCATAAAAATTTGCATAAATATTTTGCATAAAAAAATACCATATTTACCAAAAATTTAGAAAAATTAGCAAATTTCAAAGTTTCAGTTTCTCTACTTCTGTAATACATAGTAATACCCCCAAAAATTGTGATGACTTTACATTCCCCATATGTCTACTTCATGTTTGTAGCATTTTGGGAATGATATTTTATTTTTTGGGGATGTTACAAGGCTTAGAAGTTTAGAAGCAAATCTTGAAAATTTTCTGAAATTTACAAAAACCCAATTTTTAGGGACCACTACAGCTCTGAAGTCACTTTGCGAGGCTTACATAATAGAAACCGCCCAAAAATGACCCCATTCTATAAACTACACCCCTCAAGGTATTCAAAACTGATTTTACAAACTTTGTTAACCCTTTAGGTGTTGCACAAGAGTTATTGGCAAATGGGGATGAAATTTGAGAATTTCATTTTTTTGCCTAATTTTCCATTTTAACCCATTTTTTCCACTAACGAAGCAAGGGTTAACAGCCAAACAAGACTGTATCTTTATTGCCCTGACTCTGCCGTTTACAGAAACACCCCATATGTGGCCGTAAACTAGTGTACGGGCACACAGCGGGGCGTAGAGTGAAAGGTGCGCCGTATGGTTTTTGGAAGGCAGATTTTGCTGGACAGTTTTTTTGACACCATGTCCCATTTGAAGCCCCCTGATGCACCCCTAGAGTAGAAACTCCATAAAAGTGACCCCATCTAAGAAACTACACCCCTGAAGGTATTCAAAACTGATTTTAGAAACTTTGTTAACCCTTTAGATGTTGCACAAGATTTAATGGAAAATAGAGATACAATTTCAAAATTTCACTTTTTTGGCAGATTTTCTATTTTAATATTTTTTTTCCAGTTACAAAGCAAGGGTTAACAGCCAAACAAAACTCATTATTTATGGCCCAGATTCTGTAGTTTACAGAAACACCCCATATGTGGCCGTAAACTACTGTACGGCCACACAGCAGGGCGTAGAGTGAGAGGTGCGCCGTTTGGTTTTTGGAAGGCAGATTTTGCTGGATTGGTTTTTTGACACCATGTCCCATTTGAAGCCCCTGATGCACCCCTAGAGTAGAAACTCCATAAAAGTGACCCCATCTAAGAAACTACACCCCTCAAGGTATTCAAAACTGATTTTACAAACTTTGTTAACCCTTTAGGTGTTGCACAAGATTTAATGGAAAATAGAGATACAATTTCAAAATTTCACTTTTTTGGAAGATTTTCCATTTTAATATTTTTTTTCCAATTACAAAGCAAGGGTTAACAGCCAAACAAAACTCATTATTTATGGCCCTGATTCTGTAGTTTACAGAAACACCCCATATGTGTTCGTAAACCGCTGTACGGGCAAACGGCAGGGCGCAGAAGGAAAGGAATGCCATACGGTTTTTGGAAGGCAGATTTTGCTGGACAGTTTTTTTTGACACCATGTCCCATTTGAAGCCCCTCTGATGCACCCCCAGAGTATAAACTCCAAAAAAGTGACCCCATTTTAGAAACTAGGGGATAGGGTGGCAGTTTTGTTGGTACTAGTTTAGGGTACATATGTTTTTTGGTTGCTCTATATTACACTTTTATATGTGGCAAGATAATAAGAAATAGATTTTTTGGCACTTTTTTTTTTTTGTTATTTACAACATTCATCTGACAGGTTAGATCATGTGGTAATTTTATAGAGCAGGTTGTCACGGACGCGGCGATACCTAATATGTATACAATTTTTTTTATTTATGTAAGTTTTACACAATGACTTCATTTTTAAAACAAAAAAAATGTTTTAGTGTCTCCATAGTCTAAGAACCATAGTTTTTTCAATTTTTGGGCGATTATTTTAAGTAGGGTCTCATTTTTTGCGGGATGAGATGACGGTTTGATTGGCCCTATTTTGGGGTGCACATGACTTTTTAATCGCTTGCTATTACACTTTATTGTGACGTAAGATGACAAAATGGCTTTTTTTACACCGTTTTTATTTTTATTTTTTTACGGTGGTCACCTGAGGGGTTAGGTCATGTCATATTTTTATAGAGCCGGTCTATACGGACGCGGCGATACCTAATATGTATACTTTGTTTTATTTATTTAAGTTTTACACAATGATTTTATTTTTGAAGCAAAAAAATCATGTTTTAGTGTTTCCATAGTCTGAGAGCCATAGTTTTTTCAGTTTTTTGGCAATTATTTTGGGTAGGGTATGATTTTTGTGGGATGAGATGACGGTTTGATTGGTACTATTTTGGCGTACATGCGACTTTTTTGATCACTTTTATTACCTTTTTTGGGAAGTAAGGTGGGCAAAATTTCAATTTCCTAATAGTTTTATTATTATTTTTTTATGGCGTTCACCGTGCGGGGAAAGTAACATGACCGTTTTATAGATCAGGTCATTACGGACGCGGCGATACCAAACATGTGTAGGGAATTTTATTTTTTTCATTTTTATTCAGTGATAAATGTGTTTTTTTGATTTTTACTTTTTTTTCACTTTTTTTTGGACCCAGACCCACTTGGTTCTTGAAGATCCAGTGGGTCTGATGTCTGTATAATACAGTACAGTACAATATATATTGTACAGTACTGTATTTTACTTACACTTTGTCTGAACAGATCTATGCTTTCAGCACAGATCTGTTCAGAACCATGGACAGCAGGATGCCTGAGACGGCGTCCTGTTGCCATGGGAACCTTCCCCGTCTGCTCAGTAGTGGTCAGAACTGCGCAGACGGGGAAGGGTAAGGACGGGGCTTCGGGGGGCTGCCTGGGAGCTCTCTCCCTCTCCATTCGGGGGGGCTGCAAAGACACTGCAGCCCCCCGATGGGAGAGGGAGGGAGCTACTTCTTACTGTTAACTTTTTCCATACAGCGGTCCGTACGGACCGCTGTATGGAAAGGGTTAAACGGCTGACATCGCATCACCGATGTCAGCCGTTTATACCAGGGTGCCAGCAATGTGCTGGCACCCTGGTATACCCACTCTACACCAACGAATTTTCAAGGGGAGGCGGGCGGGGGATCGCGATCCCGCCTGCCGCACCGCCCGCCTCCCGCACCGCACCCACCGCCCACAACTCCCCCCCCTGCACCACCCGCCGGCCAAAAATCATGCAGGGGTGCAGGGGGGAGGTAAAATCTATATTTGAGGTACACTAAAGTTTCTGATCCCCGCGGTCAGGGACCGCAGGGGTCAGAAACTGCAAAAAGCGCAGCAAACCGCAGGTCTGAATTGACCTGCGGTTTGCGGCGATCGCCGATAGGGGGGGGTCACATGACCCCCCCTGGCGTTGTCACAGGATGCCGGCTGAATGATTTCAGCCGGCATCCCGTTTCCATTAACCCCCGCGGCGCCGGAATCTGCATTTAAAGTTAGGACGTACCGGTATGCCCTGAGTCCTTAAGGACTCGGGAAATAGGGCGTACCGATACGCCCTGCGTCCTTAAGGGGTTAAACGTTTGATCTGTCATCTACGTTCTATTACAAATAAAATATTGACATTTGCCATCTCTACATAATTGCATTCAGTTTTTATTCACAATTTGTTTAGTGTCCCAACTTTTTGGGAATCCGGTTTGTAATACAGAGCTGCGAACAAGCACTCTGGCTCTGTACTATACAGGCCAGGAATAATTCACCATGGTGCATGTGCGGCGTGCGCGTTGAAGACAGCACGGCCGGGAGAAGACGTCTATTAAGCTGACTCAGCCCGCCCAGCCGAATCCAGGAATTGAAAATTGCGCTCGTCGCAGGTAAGTATGAAAACTGTTGATGGGAATACCCCTTTAATGTCACCCACCAATGGAACAGATGATTTAAAAAAAATTCGGTCCCTGTCACCTATGCAGAGCAGGGGTTTATTCACGGCAAAAATGGTAAAATGTAACCCAAGAATGTAAAAGGAAAATTTGTGAAATGTATTAACCTGTCTACTAGGTAGAGCAGGGGTATATCACAGCCAAAAATTGGTGAATGTCACCCGACAATCTAACAGAAAAATTATTGAAATTTATTAACCTGTCTACTAGGTAGAGCAGGGGTATATCACAGCCAAAAATTGTTGAATTTCACCCAAAAACGTAACAGACAAATTAGTGAAATTACAAAAAATAAAATATGTACAAATATAAAAGAAAATATCTTGATGTGCGAGGTGGAGGCCCATATGGAGTAGGAGGTTGAGGAGGCGGTGGACGTAGCGGTGTAGGTGGAAGCGGCGGTGGTGGAGGACAAGGTAGCCAACACAAATTTTTGGTTTTAATCATTTTTATTTTTTATTTTTATTAGGGTACACCCCAAAAGAGTGGGAAATATAAAAAAAACAACAATAAGCAATTGTGCTGTAAGGCCGGTGTGACGAACTGCGACCGCCGCGGCCACAATACGTCACGAAACCGTCACAGCGCCCCTAGTGGTCAATCCGCAAACAGGCCCCCCAGCCACTTCCAGCACACCGACAGTCTAACTTGAGTCCGTACAGTCGATAGGCTGAAAGCGCAGGGAGTGGACCTCCGATTGACCGCAAGTAAGCGTGCGACGAACTGCGACCGGAACTACACACAGGGTAGTTTAACTGCCACCACCTTGCAATTTATGGGAGCAAGGACCCCACTATCTAGATAACACAACCGAGTAGCTTTCCCTTCGGAGAGGCTAGGGTAAGTTTTTGCAGTGTTTGAAAACAGGCATATGGCTAGAGAAATGACTTGGAGGTCATTTATTATATATCTATATACAATACAAATTATCACGATGCACAGTAATTATTAACACAATAATCAAGGAGAGTATAGTCCAATAAACAAAAAGAGAGAAAAGAAAGAAAATACTTAGTTTCCGCAGAAAAGATGTCCGTTGGGGAAATAGTCAGTTGCAGGGGTCAAGTCCAAGAAGCCTTTGTCCAGTGTAATATGCCTACAGCCCACAGGTTCTCTGGCTGAGGCCCTCTTTAGGTGTTGTTAAAAGTGGAGAACTCCTTTAGCAGATTCTAGATGTGTTATAAAGGGTCTCAGAATCAAGGCGGGGAATTGAGAGTCCGCCTGCTGGGGCCGGCTGTATTCCTGAGGTGAATGTCAGTTCTGAAATATGGCATGTGCCATATCGTGGGATGTCTCCGCTGTACACAAGTAACAAGCACATATTCACATTCCCTACAAAATATGGAGTTCAGGGATACCAAATATGACTATTATAACTGGTTCTATGATGGGGTAACACCATAACTTTACCTGGGCACATCTTAGAGTTATGTTTGTCCTATGTAAACGTCCAGTGAATTCTGAGTGACACGATGATGTAATTTTTACGTCCGTAAGATGCATGGTCTCTCTTGAAAAGGTAAAAATCATATCTCAGATTCATGTTGCAGTCTGGGAAACCTTGGGGCCGGCTTGTCTGCAGCAAGCCAGCTTACAGACCCTGATAGCAGCGACACCAATCGGCTCCCCCCAGGTGCCGTCTTCACACCTAGCTGTGATATCTCTTCAGGAAGAGAAGTTCTTTTGTCAACCATAGGAAGCCAGCTGTAATTGCGTTATCTGCTAGGCATCTATTGACTGACTTGAACAAAAGGACTATGTTGTTCTCTGGGTACAACAGAAGAAGACGCTCTGAATAATCAAATTGTAGGTTCTGGGGCCTAGGGAAATAATTACTGTTTAATAAGGCAGAGTAATATTGATAATATTGGGAGGACAGTTCAATATTCTCGCGGCTCATCCGTGACAGCCGGTATACATGTCTATTATGCACAAGGTACGGACAAGGCCTGTGGGATCCATGCCTGGTTCATTTTAATGAACGCAAGCTTGTCCACATTGGCTGTGGACAGGAGGCTGCACTTGTCTGTGATAACACCCTCCAGCCGTGCTAAACACACGTTCAGATAATACACTGGCTACAGGGCAGGCCAGCACCTCCAAGGTGTAAAGGGTAATCTCAGGCCATGTGCCCAATTTGGAGACCCAGAAGTTGAAGGGGGCAAACCCGTCATTCAGTACGTTTAGGTGTGTGCACACATACTGCTCCACCATGTTGGTGAAATGCTGCATCAAATTGGCTAGTCCCAGAGCTTCTACGAGATTTTGCCCATTATCGCACACCACTGGCACCAACCACTCATCGGTCTGTTGTTCCATGCTCGTCCACAGCTCCTGCACGGTGTGGGGTTTGTCCCCCAAACAGATATGTTTTAAAACTGCCTGCTGTCGTTTATTCCTGGCTGTGCTGAAGTTAGTGGTGAAGGTGTTACGCTGACCGGATGAGGAGGTGGTAGAGGATTATGAAGCGGAGTAGGAGGAGGAAGCAGCAAGAAGCAAAGAGAAGCGCCCTGCAATCCTTGGTGGTGGAAGGACATGCGCCAAACTGCTATCTGCCTCAGGCCCAGCCGCTACTTCATTTACCCAGTGTGCTGTTAGGGAGATATAACGTTCCTGACCATGCTTACGGGTCCACGTATCCGTAGTTAGTTGGACCTTGCCACACATGGCGTTGCGCAGTGCACAACTGATTTTGTCCCCCACTTGGTTCTGCAGGGAAGGGATGGCTCGCCAGTAAAAGTAGTGGCGGCTGGGCACGACGTACTGTGGGACAGCCACCACCATAAGGCTTTTAAAACTCTGTCTCCACCAGATGGAATTACAGCATTTCAAAGGCCAGTAATTTTGAAATGCTGGCATTCAGGGCCAGGGATTGCGGGTTGGTAGGGAGGGTACTTCTTCTTCCGCTCCAGTGTTTGGGAGATGGAGAGCTGAATGCTTCCATGGGACATTGTGGAGATGCTTGATGACCCAGCTGGTGGTGTTGCTGGCAGATCCTCTGTTTGCTGGGTGGCAGGTGCCACTGTCACTCCAGAGGTGGATGAAGAGGCCAAGACTTCAGCAGAAGAGGAAGCAGGAGGAGCCAGGGACCTTTTTTTGTTTTTGAGCTGTCTACTCCACTGCAGCTAGTGCTTTGCAATTAGATGCTTGTTCATGCAGGTTGTGCTCAGGTTGAGAACGTTTATGCCTCGCTTCAGGCTCTGATTGCACAGCATGCAAACCACTCGTGTCTTGTCGTCAGAACATTGTCTGAAGAACAGCCACGCCAGGGAACTCCTTGGAGCTGCATTTGGTGAGCTCGGTCCCTTGCTGAATTGGGCAGTAGCAGGCATACTGTCTAGAGGACAGCCTTCCACTTTTGCATACTGCTCCCTCTTCTGCTGTGTTGGTGGCTTTGTGCGACCACCGCCTCCCATGACCTTGATTCCATGTGGAATCGAGGACCTCTTCGTCCTCCACATGATCTTCCACCCAGTCTTCACCCCTGCCCTCCTTGTCGGTCTAAATACTGCAGAAAGCCATAGCAGTTGGCACCTGTGTTTTGTCATCATCCAAGACGTCCTGCGATGGTCCTCCCATGTACTCATCTTGAAACATAAGTGGTTGGGCGTCGGTGCACTTCTGGAGGAGGGCTATGTGAATGGCCCTGGGAAACCCTTCTAGCAGAGTCATCAAAAAGCAAAAGACACTGCTGCATGACTTGGGGCTCAGACTGCTTGGCTGATTTGCAAGAGGGTGAGGTGAAAGACTGATGGACATCGGCTGTAGGTGCTAACTCTGATCTTTCAGCAGGAGACTAGGTGGGAGACAATGTGAAGGAACTGGAGGCACTGTCAGCAACCCAATCTACTACCACCTGTACTTGTTCTGGCCTCACCATTCGTAGAGCCGCATTAGGCCCGACCAAATAACGCTGAAGGTTCTGTCTCCTACTCACACCTGAGGAAGGTGTTTTACCTGTGCGTGTAGCTGGCACAGATCGACCATGTCCTCTCCCTGCAACAGGAGCTCCACCAGCAGCACCACGACCGGGCCACATCCCTTATTCGGCGCTCTCCTCATTGTTTTTTAATAACAGAAGAAAACAGCAGTATCTAACGCTTGTATTTCACACTCACAGATGCAGCAAGGGCTGTAAAATTTAGTATTTTTCCCCCAAAAAAGGGTGTTTTTTAAAACCCTGAAAATTATTGCAGTATTTCAAGCTTAAATTGCACACTGACAAATGCTGCATAGGCCCCAGATGGAGGGTATTGCCAAAAATGGGTGCTTTTTTAAACCCAGAAAATTAATGCACATATGCTTTGTTGGTTCAGAGAACTTGCATAAAATGGCCACCACCGCCCACCTAACTAACAGACGGAAAAAAGTAATTTTTCTGTGTCACTGGGTTCAGGGCAGGGTTGAAAGATTGTGCACTGCACCCACAAAACCATATCTAGGTAGATTGCTGAGTTAACAAGCACTTCAGATTAAAGATTCTTTCCTTCTCTCTCACACAGAAGCAGCATCCTATTCCTACACTAATCAGAGCAGACTCCATAGATTATATAGAGGCTGGGGCAAATGCTGCACTGGCCAATCACAGCCATGCCATTAGTAGGCATGGCTGTGATGGCTTCTAAGGGCACACAAGTTAAATGCTTGTTGATTGGCTGCTCTGCAGCCTTTCAAAAAGCACCATTAAATCGCCGAACAATGTACTCAAACTTTTACTGAAAAGTTTGGGTTTGGGTTCGGGTCCGGGGTACAAAAATGTTTACGTTCAGTACCAACCCAAACTTTACAGTTCGGGTTTGCTCAACCCTACTTTTAACATGTCCGCAATTTTGTGCTTATACCGGGGGTCTAAGTACGTTGCCACCCAGTACTGGTCTTTGCCCTTTATGCTTTTTATATAGGGGTCCCTCTTCAAACAGTATGAATGCCCCCATTTGCACTAAATTGGAAGCGGTGGAGCGGCCTGGCTCCTGCTTATCGCCCAGGAGAATGTCGTCTTTGGTCTCCTACCCCCATCCATGGACAACACCAGGGATCCCAGAAAAGTTTAAAGCCTGCTCTTCTTGCTCCTCCTCCTCCCCCCAGGCACCATCCTCCTCTTACTCTTCTTCAGACTCCTGCTGACTTGTGGAGTAGCCAACCCAGGAATTAATTCAGCATTGCGACTTCCTCATCGTCTTGCTGCTGCTCCTCCATGGCTTTATCAATGACACGACAGAATGCACGCTCCAGAAAGAAGGCATAAGGTACAATGTCACTGATGGCGCCCTGGCTACGACTGACCGGTTTGGTGATCTCATCAAATGGCCGCAGAAATCTGCATGTGTCGCGCATGAGCAGCCACTGGTGCGGTGAAAAAAAAACAAGCGCATCAGAACCTGTCCTGCAGAGTTTGTACAGGTAGTCGTTATCGGCACGTTTCTGCTGGAGAAGCCTATCAAGCATATACAAGGTGGAGTTCTAGCGCATCGGGCAGTCACAAATCAGACGTCTGACGGGCAAGTGGTGTCCCCGCTGAACGTCAGCAAGGCGAGCCATGGCTGTGTAAGATCTTCTAAAATGGCCAGAGATTTTCCTGATCTGCCGTAAGACACCCTGGACCCCGGGGTATTTGGCAACGAGTCACTGCATGACTAAGTTCATGACGTGTGCCATGCGCGGCGCATATGTCATTTTGCCCTGTTTTAGTGTGCTAAGCAGATTGGCACCATTGTCACACACCACTTTACCAACTGCCAAATTGATTGGGTTAGCTACTGATCAGCCTGTGACCGCAGAGCTGAAAGGAGTGCAGGACCAGTGTGGCTCTTGGCTTACAGGTACAACAGCCGCAGCACAGCATGGCAACGTCTCACCTGGCACGTTGAATAGGTTCTGGGGAGCAGGGGGGGTGCAGCGGAAGAGGCAGTAGCAGTGGAAGAGGAAGAGTCAGCCAAGGAGGAGGCCTGCATGCAATCTGTCGCGGTAACACCAAATCCACATGGGTGCCACGGGTTACATGCTTGATGGCCCTAATAAGGTTTAACCAGTGGGCAGTAAAAGTTATGTAGCTTTCCTGCCCGTGTTTGCTAGACCACGTGTCTGTGGTCAGATGTATCTTGGCACCGACACTGTGTGCCAGAGATATATTCACTTGCCGCTGAACGTGGCCATATAGCTCTGGGATGCCCTTCTGGGAGAAATATTTCCTTCCGGGACCTTCCATTGCAGTGTGTCAATGGCCACACATTTTCTAAAGGCCTCCGAGTCCACCAATTTATATGGCAGAACATTTGAGCCACGGAAGCCTGCCTTGTTCCAGATGAATGCGATGACGGCACGGTGGAAGGTGGAGTGGAGGACAAATTTGAGGACAGAGGAGAAGGAGAAGTGGCAGGACGTGGAGCACCAGGAGTGTGGCTTTGTAGGTTATGATGGCATTGCTCCCACTGGGCTCAGTGATGGGAGGCCAGGTGCCTTCTTAAGGCAGTTGTCCCTAGGTGAGTGTTGGGCTTACCGCGACTTATGCGTTGACAGCACAGGCTGCAGATGGCAACGCTACTATCAGCTAACAAGTAAAAAAAAAGCCATGTGCCAGCATCCTGGGAGCGCAAGATGTGACCGAGCATGGTGGATGGCTCGCTCCAGATGCATTTGCAGTTTGATTTTTGCCTCCAGTGCACTGCAAGTTCTGCCTGCTTCTCCTCCTTCTCCTCCCTATTTGCTGCTCCATCTCTCCCTCTGAACTCCCCGCCTCTTCCTCTCTTGTGGGCACCCATGTGATATCCATCGACACGTCATCATCGTCATCTTCACCACCACTAACATTAGAGATCTCGGAGTAGGCAGCAACAGCGGGGACCACCCTCCTTGGACTGATCTGGGTACTGTCATCAGACCGCTGGGTGGCGGCCGTTGCTACCTCCTCTTCCTGATTCCAAGAATGGCTGCACATTGGTAAGGTCTGGAAAGTGATGAGAAAATGATTCCTCTGACTTGAGTGGAGGGGATATGGTGGTAGTGTTGTTGTCTTTGAGGGTGCACACAGCAGAGAGTGAGGAGGGTGCAGATACAGAAGATGAGGAGGGTGCAGAAGGCTGAGTGAGCTACTCAACCAACTCTGGTGCGTCCTTTGACGTAATCACATGCACCTTCACCAACTTCCCACTTAGGCTCCAGCCTGGTGCACCTTCCTGACCCATACTGCCCCTGCGGAATGTCCGGCCTCTTCCTCTGCCTGTCATTTTGACCCTGTACAAAAATGACCCTGTACAAAGTCCCTATAGAAAGGCAGTATTTGTGGAAGCGGGTATATAGAACCGCTTAAAGATTATTTGCTGGAAGCAGGTATATCAAACCCCTTAATTGGGCAACTGGTATATCACACTAGTTGAAATTATTTGTTCCAATAGCGTTTGGCCCTCTTTTAGATGCGGTATCTCAGAAGAACCGCACACAACTGCTGTGCCATACAATTGCACTATATGGAAAGTATATTATAGGTATATCACACCCCTGCCTCAATCAGTTTTTGGGGGGGCAACTGGTATATTAAACCAGTTGCAATTAGTTATTCCAATATAGTTTGTCCCTCTGCATAGCTGCGGTATTGCAGCAGAACTGCACACAACTTCTGGACAATAGGAATGCACTATAATATACATTCTATGTTAGAATGTATATTATAAGTATATCACACCCCTCAGTATGTCACACCTATCGATAGAACACCTATACCAGTCCTTAAAAGGACTTTTGTGGCCCTATTAGCTAGCGTTTGGTGTCTCTAACAGCCTGTCCCTGCTCCACACAGCAACCTCTCCCTACACTAGCAAATTGTAAAATGGCAGCCGGATCGGGTTTATTTATAGGGATGGGGGTGTGTCCATGTGCTGAAATGTCTCAATTGGCTGTCCTGTCCCACCTGATAAATGTGTCATGGGTCATGCAAAAAAATATTGCACGTGCGAATATCGCTATATGATCGCATGTTCAGCGAATGAGTAAAGTTCGCCGTGAAACGACCGCCGGGCGAACCTGCAGGACCATCTCTGTCTCTACACTTATATAGTGTAGGGTCCGTCGGCCAGTTGAGGGCTAGCTATCTAGGGCTTGTACTGCAAGTAGGTAGAGAAAGCGATCTAGGTACTAGCCATAGGGCTCACTCTCCTTGTCTGTCTCTACCTACAGTCGTTACAGGATCATACACCAAAGCAAGAACAGAAATAGTTTATAAAAATAGTAAATATATAAAATACAGGGCACTCAAGAAACCGTGACCACGTGGTTAGAACAAATAAATGCTTTTATTATTAGAACAGTTAAAATTGCTATAAAATGCAACAAAGTGCTGTCATAACAACCATGTACATTTACATATATAGACTTAAACAGTAAAAGGTCCAAAAAATCGATTGAAAAATCGATGATAATATCAATAATTCATATAAAAGTGGTAGCAGTGTTCTAGCTTTGTTTTAAAAAATCGACTGCGTATTCGATATTTTAGGAAGCAAATAAACGATAATCCTCACTAACGCCAGTTAATGAGTTTTTCCATCCGATGTTTGTGAGCAGCTCTATAATGAATGTACCTGAGTGTCGATGAATTGAGACCAAGACTGAATGTCCTACAATTAATTTCGACGGCGTCCCGCCGGAACAGAGTGGGTAGCGGCTACCCGCTACAAAGCTACTTGCAAGTAATAGTTTGTTACCTTATAATCGACTGAGGTGTTCGTCCAGACCTTAAGAATCCCTCACTCCACCGAATATGCCTATAGTTCATACGGCACTTGTTTGATCGGGAGATTGAAGACGGCTCTGCAGATCGATTTATCGTCACTGCTTGGGCCAGTGGATCTCGGCCTTTTAGTGAATGTTTCGCAGTGGTATTATGACAGAGATTTTCGAAGGTCCACCTCTAGTCTGTTGAGATAGTCGATTATAGGTGCTTGGGTCTTTCGGTACAAAGATTGGGGTGTAGCATCAGACGCGTTTCGGGGTCCAACATTTTTTCCCCTTCCTCAGTGGTATGCATCACCCCTTCTAAAACCCCTCTTTTATACTAAATCTTCGATGGTCTCATTGGTCATTCATCAAAATGTCAGATCCTGTTTGTCGATTTACTCAGGTGTCCATCATTATTATTCGATCTTGTTCACAATGTCATATTGAACAAACTAAACTTTAGATAGGTATTTTTCAACCTTTAGCAATACAACACAGTTCTACAATTCCATCCATTTATATATTCTGAACTTATACATCTCCTACAGAAAAAAACGCACCCTAACTATATGCGTTTTTAATGCGGTTCCTGTGCGTTTTTTCTTTTTTTGGGACAGAAGGTAGATACCCACCATAAATTAATGGTATGCAAATTAAACATGTTAAAACAAGTGAGAGCATTCATATAAAAATATAAAATATTTAATATTATTATTTTAATAATGTTATACACAAACAATATTAGCTTGAGGGTTGTATAGAAGTGGAGACCCATGTGTAGAAGTTCCTTGCGATAGATATAGTGGAAAAAGAGTGGAGAGGGGGCAATCATATAGAAAGAATGTCCAGACTCGAAACCGAGCGAATTTTCGAATTCGACACCCTGATACCTAAGGGCCTTAATGCAGAATTCAAGCTCTTTGGATTTTTATGAATTAGTGGGCACCCATGTGTCGATGACAAACCGCGTGTTTGTTTCACTGCACCCGGTTTCTCCTCTACACATGGGTCTCCACTTCTATACAACCCTCAAGCTAATATTGTTTGTGTATAACATTATTAAAATAATAATATTAAATATTTTATATTTTTATATGAATGCTCTCACTTGTTTTAACATGTTTAATTTGCATACCATTAATTTATGGTGGGTATCTACCTTCTGTCCCAAAAAAAGAAAAAACGCACAGGAACCGCATTAAAAACGCATATAGCTAGGGTGCGTTTTTTCTGTAGGAGATGTATAAGTTCAGAATATATAAATGGATGGAATTGTAGAACTGTGTTGTATTGCTAAAGGTTGAAAAATACCTATCTAAAGTTTAGCTTGTTCAATATGACATTGTGAACAAGATCGAATAATAATGATGGACACCTGAGTAAATCGACAAACAGGATCTGACGTTTTGATGAATGACCAATGAGACCATAGAAGATTTAGTATAAAAGAGGGGTTTTAGAAGGGGTGATGCATACCACTGAGGAAGGGGGGAAAATGTTGGACCCCGAAACGCGTCTGGTTCTACACCCCCATCTTTGTACCGAAAGACCCAAGCACCTATAATCGACTATTTCAACAGACTAGAGGTGGACCTTATATCGACGAAAATCTCTGTCATAATACCACTGCGAAACTTTCACTAAAAGGCCGAGATCCACTGGCCCAAGCAGTGACGATAAATCGATCTGCAGAGCCGTCTTCAATCTCCCGATCAAACAAGTGCCGTACGAACTATAGGCCTATTCGGTGGAGTGAGGGATTCTTAAGGTCTGGACGAACACCTCAGTCGATTATAAGGTAACAAACTATTACTTGCAAGTAGCTTTGTAGCGGGACGCCGCTACCCACTCTGTTCCGGCGGGACGCCGTCGAAATTAATTGTAGGACATTCAGTCTTGGTCTCAATTCATCGACACTCAGGTACATTCATTATAGAGCTGCTCACAAACATCGGATGGAAAAACTCATTAACTGGTGTTAGTGAGGATTATCGATTATTTGCTTCCTAAAATATCGAATACGCAGTCGATTTTTTAAAACAAAGCTAGAACACTGCTACCACTTTTATATAAATTATTGATATTATCATCGATTTTTTTCAATCGATTTTTTTTACCTTTTACTGTTTAAGTCTATATATGTAAATGTACATGGTTGTTATGACAGCACTTTGTTGCATTTTATAGCAATTTTATCTGTTCTAGTAATAAAAGCATTTATTTGTTCTAACCACATGGTCACAGTTTCTTGAGTGCCCTGTATTTTATATATTTACTATTTATTCATTTTATTGAGCGAGTGGTCTCAATTTACAGGAGCACCTGGTGGTGTCCATTTCTCCTAGTGCGACATCTCACTTTATCTGATCTACAGTTTATAAAAATATTTGGAGTAATGGTAGACATTATTTTAACTATATAAAAATGTAACTATGCAAAAAAATTTGTCTCTCCAATGTGACTTCACTATGTTAAGTTCTTAGGCACCCATCTGGAGCTCTGTCTCTGAAGATTGCAATGCAATCAGCTCTTGCTAAATTCTTCCTCCCCTGCTTTGAAAATAATCACATACTATGCAACTGTCCTGTCAGGAGTCCACGTCACATCACAATGCAGGGGAGTACTGAAAGGGTTGCTATATCTACCAGAGAAGCCTCAGCTGCTGGACTTGTGAGACTGAATGGAAATCAAATTTCTGACTCTGTGTCCAATTCCAGAGCTAGGCGGGGGATTTAAGACTGCTGATTCCTATCAATATTGCCTGCGATTGTGTTTAGTTTTTTAGGCTCTACTGTGTGAGTTCATTCTTAAATTTATGGTTAACTGACTTCTGTCTTGTCCCTGGACTTACCCTTGCACCTGCTTATATCAATTCCTGTTTATATCGATTCTGCTAGCAACTGACTATAGCTATCCTCTCAATCAACCATTTGTGCACTGCATTAATCATGTATGTTTATTCCTGGTTTTCATCCTGTTTGCTTCTCTTGCTACTTTTCTGGTCATTTTGGAAGCTCTGCTACCAGTGCACCCACACTGTAGATGTATCCTGGGTCCGTAGCAACAAATCCATTCCCGCTGTGAGTACCTAGGGATAGCCTTAGTCTCATACTAACTGGGGTGGCTTGGGAAGGCTGGTAACAGTTTTGGGGTTCACTGGCTGTGGTCTAGATGGTGACTCTAGTACCTACTAACACTTCTCTTCCATACTTCCTTCTCCACTGCCTAGTGATTCGTGGGATACCCCCTTTGATACAAATTTGATTGTGACAAAGCGTGTTTAAAAATCAGCTATTTCCTGGCTTTAGAGATCATGTATATAGTTGTACAACACTGTGCATTGCAGAAACATGTATAGCTAGTCCGCTGTGGTAGTGAAACAGTTACTGTGCGTCTGTATGACAGGCAGTTGACAGGTGTCACTCTTAGAGAATCACTTCACACTTCACTTCACTCAGTTACGGGGCAAAGACTGACCAAAAAACTCAAGTATGAACTCAGCCTTACAGGTCAATGTTAGTGCCAGGTATAAAGAAAAAACGTGCAGTGGCCCAAGATTCTATTATAGAGTGAAAGAGCGCATTCCTTTAACACCATCAGCTGATTCTACATAGATTTCTACAGAACCTGTTCGATTACACGCTGATACAATTAGTGGCCCCAAGACAGAACACAGAGGGTGTCAGCAGTAAGCTTGTATTGACGTCACTGTTTATTTTGATCCATCACAAGAACAACCCCCCAAAAAACAGATCCTGTCTTTTGAGCATCCACCTTCACATAGTCAGCATTTGGTCAGCAATCCATCAGTACTGCTAAGGCCAAAACAAAGCAGGAATGGAGCCAAAACAGAGATGACACGTAATTGGAATATCTGCATGTCTTCTGTGTTTTGGACCCACTCCTGCTTTTGGCTTCCAAATCATGAGCATATCCTGATGCAAAATAGGGACCATATGATAGAGGACTTATGGCTGACAGATCAGAAGAAGGGTAAAATAAATGGTGTTGTAAACAAGGTCAAACAGGGAAACTAGTAGCAAAGTCACAGAGTAGTGATGGTGGGAAACGCATGAGGAATTGCATGAGGAGTCAACACAGTGGTCCAGTTACAGAGTTGTAAGGATAGTAACCACATGAGGAGTCAACATAGTGGCCCAGTCAGAGTGGAGAGAGTGGCAACCGCATAAAGAGTCAACAGCAGTGCAACAGGAGTGACAGTAACATCACAAAATGTTGGGTGGCAGCAGGAGAAGATGGCAGCAGAAGAAGCAGATGTGTGGTATCAGGCAGGATCAGAATAGTGGCTAAAGCGGGTGGCTAGAAGAAACCTGTCTTTTTTCACAAAGTTCTGGTGTGGCACCCAGCATTTGCTAGGGTCTGAAAACATCTGGGGCACAAGCCCATTGTATCACTCCCCTGTTAAGCCATGTCCCCACCCCATGAAGCCACACCCCCATGGGCCTTCACAGTAGTTATTAACCCCTTTCAGCAGTCCCCCCTTCACAGTAGTTATTAACCCTTTTCAGCAGTCCTCCCTTCACAGTAGTTATTAACTCCTTTCAGCAGTCCCCCCTTCAGTGAAGGGAGGACTGCTGAAAGGTGTTAATAACTACTGTGAAGGGCCTAGCCGTCTGGGCAACCCCACAGAGCATCCCCTCAGTAATCCCTATCCCGCAGTAACTGAACTTTACATCAGCGCTCATCTCATTACTATCTTAACTTACACACTCAGCTCCAGTAACAGGCAATCACTGATGTCACACGCCTGCGCCGCCTAGTGGAAGGAGCAGGCGCATGATGTCAGTGAGCGAGCGCCGCCTGCACTGCATGTTTCCGGAACTGAGTGTGTAACATAATAATGAGATCATGAGCGCTGTTTTAAAGTTCAGTTACTGCAGGATACGGATTAGGGTGGCGGGGCTGCGCAACGCAGGAGAGTCAGAGCGGCCATCCTGTCAGCCAGGGGCGTAGCTAGAACTGACTGGGCCCCACAGCAAAATTTTATATGGGGCCCCCCCTCCATGACTATCCTGGTATCTTATATGTGCACATGTAAGGAGAGTTCACATCACATTTTGGCCATCCGTTCGATGTTTACGTTGGAAAATGGGATACAAACGTATACTGCAAAGTCTGTTAAAAAAAAAAAAAATTATACATTAACATATCATTTTTTTTTTTTTTTATGGTGTCAGTCTGAGTCACCTGTTAACTCATACATTTTATGTATACATTACCAGGGGTCAGAAACCTTTGGCACTCCAGCTGTTGTGAAACCACAATTCCCAGCATGTTCCATTAATTTCTATGGGAGTTATAAGAAGAGCAGAGCAATAATGCATGCTGGGAGTTGTAGTTTCACAACAGCTGGAGTGCCGTAGGTTGCCTACTCCTGCATTAGACGAATGGCAAAACGTGATGTGAAACCGGCCTTAGTGTGCCATCTCTAGAGGCAGAGAAGGGAGGCTACAATGTACAGGACACAGTATAGTATAGGGGTTACAGTACAGGGCAACGGGGGGGGGGGACGCACAGTGCAGCATAGGGGGTACAATGCAGCATAGGGGGAACACTAAAGGGCAGGTGGGACAGTACAGCATAGCGGGCACAATATAGGGCAGGGGCACACACAGTGCAGCATAGGGGGCACAGTGCATTATAGGGGATACAGTACAGGGCAGGAGGCACACACAGTGCAGCACAGGGCAGGGGGCAGAATACAGCATGGGAGGCACAGTACAGGGCAGGGGGGAAAATACAGCATAGGGGGTACAGTACAGGGCAGGAGGCACACACAGTGCAGTATTGGGGGTACAGTACAGGGCAGGAGGCACACACAGTGCAGTATAGGGGGTACAGTACAGGGCAGGAGGCACACACAGTGCAGTATAGGGGGTACAGTACAGGGCAGGGGGCAGAATACAGCTAAAACATGCACCTAGAAATGCTCCATTCACATGTCCTACCTCAGGAGATGATAGTTCCTAGTGGGCAAAAGGACCTTTCATTACATCAGGAGCACATGAGTGGGCGGAGTCAGACTCTGGGCTGTGCAGGAGATTGTGTGTAAATGACTGCGCTGGCATGAAAAACTGCATTAGATAACAGCCCGGGCCCCGAAGCAACCGCTTCCCTGGTAGTTACGCCACTGCTGCCAGCATAACATTAAGGGCACTGGTCAAAACATCCGTGGCTCAAGCCCCGAATGTTTTGACTTAATGACACCCCTGGCACCCAGAATTATCTAGACTGATGTGTCAGTTACTGGTGTCTGGAAATCCTTGCTGATCTCTGCCTGATTCATCTTCATCAAAGTCAGTCTCTCAACATTTTGTGTGGAAAGTTGAGTTATCCTTGGGGTAATTATGCCACACTACTGGCCAGTCAGGAAAGCTTGTAGTCCAGGGGATCTTGGATGTGTGGTGGCAGGGTGCAGTCCAAGTTTGCCACGGTTCAGGTTCTGCTCCATGTCTTGCTGCTGCTTGCTGCTGGGTGGTAAATAAAATTCTTCATTAGAGGCTCCAGACTTAACTTGCTGCTGATAGAGGTGGTGCTGCTCCTGCCTCCCGCCCCCCTCCAGCAGCAATTGCAGTGGATCGTGAGTACAGAGGACCCCCCCGGTCAGACCTTCGTGGGGATGGGCAATGTTGCACATAGGCAGCAGCCAACTGACTACACAGGATGTCTCGAAGTTGAGTTTATTCTCCCTCTCAGCGGGTGGAAAAAAGGCCCCATTTTGAAGCGGCAGCGAGGGTCTAACATGGTGGAGAGCCAGTAGTCATCTCTCTGCCGAATGGTGAGAATACAGCTGTCACTACGCAAGCAACTCAGCATACATCTGGCCATTTGCGCAAGGTACTGGGAGGGATTCCCTGCCTCTACTGCATACTGTTATGGTGTGTTGGTGTCATCTGCCTGGTTTTCCTCATTGCCCTAGAGCTCCTCCTGCTCCCCCTCATCACTTGTGCAGAAAAAACACCCATTTCTGTATACCTTGCTTGTGCGTGAATATCCACCTCCTCCGCCAGTTAAGCACCCACAGGGCTCAGGTGGCCATAAGATAGGAGCCATGTCTCCTGTCCACTGGCCAGCCAGATTTATCAGCATCTGCTCCAGGACATGAAGGGTTGGAATGACATCATTCATCCTGTAGTCCTGGTGACAAAGTGTCCTCCTCAAAGGCCTAAGCAAATGGCAGGTGTCGTGCATAAGCATCACAGGCAATGTTGTGGACCGCTATTCTGCCTTTGCAGCTCAAGGAGGGTGTGTTTTGCAGTGAAAATGTGGCAGAAGTGCATGCACAGTTTCCTGGCCATTTTCAGGATTAAATATGCACGCCATGCAGGGGGCATGGGTCAGTCTTCCTTGACGCAGCGCCAACATGATGTTATTTGAAATAACATTGTTACAACAAAAACATATTTCAAACAGGTCGACACGAACAGTTATATACATTATAAGAGTTTCCACCATAAGAAATGGCTTAACAATGTACCATATAGCCAATACAAACGCATAAGACGTAACTGTACAGAAAACGCGGTCTTTAAAAAACAGGCAAAAATCATACAAAAAAGGTTCACCAATAAAGGCTACCCAACCAAACTACTAAAAGATGCATACAAAAAGAGCCTAAAAAATATGCAAAAAGAATGTTTAACGAGTGCAGTTAAAGAACAAGCGGAGAAACATTTGAAACATCTAAACTTAGGCCCCATGCACACGGCCGTGTTTCACAGCCGTGTGCGGGCCGTGGAACCGCGGCCTGGATCCCTCCTGAGAGCAGGAGCGCACGGCGTCACTGGTTGCTATGACGCCGTGCGCTCCCTGCTGCCGGCACAGTACAGTAATACACTGGTACGATCTATACCAGTGTATTACTGTACTGTGCCGGCAGCAGGGGGCGCACGGCGTCATAGCAACCAGTGACGCCGTGCGCTCCTGCTCTCAGGAGGGATCCAGGCCGCGGTTCCACGGCCCGCACACGGCTGTGAAACACGGCCGTGTGCATGGGGCCTTAATCACACAATATAATACATCTAATAAAACGATTCGCGCTAAATACTGTCTAAACATTTGTATATTCTGAAGCAGGATCCTTATCTTGAGAAATACCTCCTGAAAATACCTGTTACCATCAATAGAAGAGCCCCCACAATAAAAAGTGTTTTAGCCCCAAGCAAACAGAAAAAACACACAATAACTAGAAACACAACCAGTAAGGAACCTGTGGGCAGTTTCAAATGCGCCACAAGACGTTGCCTCTGCTGTAACATGATCACGCATAATAAGACTTCCTTCAGCTCCACAAAAAATGGTACTACTTTTCCAATAAAACACCACCTAACCTGTAAGAGCAGTTACGTGATATACCTAATTGAATGTGAATGCGGCCTCCAGTATGTAGGCCGCACAACACAAGAATTACACTGCATATTCAACCAGCATAGACATAACATTCAAAAATTATGCACCAAACGCAGCATTTCCCGACACTGCGCTACTACACATGAAAAAAACTGACATAAACTAACGATTACTCCCATTGACTATACACCGGATAACCCATATAACAGTTTCAGTATCCTCCAGAGAAGAGAGGTTTATTGGATATACCAATTGGACACTTTGAGGCCATACGGATTAAACGAGATGAGTGAAACTATAACACATTTCTATATGTTTTTATTTCTATTTTATATTATATTATATTTTATTATTTATTATATTATTATTTTTTATTCCTATTTTGTATATTTATATCATTTTCCTTTCTGTTTCTATTTCTATTTTTATTTTATTTATACATATTTATTTATATTTATGTTTATTGCGATTTTTATATTTCAATTATGTTTATTGCGATTTTTATATTTCAATTTTATCATCCAAATACCAACATCATATTCACCTATTTCATTAGAGACACAATACATTTCTATGGGTCTCTGCCAATGTATCATTACTTATCACACTATACTACCAGATACAGCCAAAAATAGAAAAAGCTGAGCCGTACATCCAATCTATCTCTGCATATGCACAGCCCCGGTAAAATAGCAAGATAACCATATCCTAGTCATACATGCTATGTTGCAACAAGTGTACTGACTTACTTCTATTTCTCCCAGTGACATACATCAAACCTACTAGACGTCATATATGTCCCTCCCACAGTGAATATACCAGTCACATCACCCCTCGTCCCATAAACAAAGCTAATGAACATCAGTAATGTGATCGGAG
Source organism: Bufo gargarizans (assembly GCF_014858855.1). Classification (NCBI taxonomy): domain Eukaryota; kingdom Metazoa; phylum Chordata; class Amphibia; order Anura; family Bufonidae; genus Bufo; species Bufo gargarizans. The sequence continues at coordinate 142,688,768 of NC_058088.1, forward strand.
ACCCATAACCGCCCGGCGCACCGTATGTCACAACAGAGAACCTCGTGACCGTGACAACACACGCCCCGTACAAGTCACTCGGAGGCATGACAACTGAGTTAATGCACCACACACCCAGCAACTTAGCTTACATGCCGCCTTGAAAATATTAACCTTGGCTAACCCTAATTCGGAAGGAGGTCACTGTACCACAGCGACACCTGTCTCGCCAACAAAACACTACCATCAGCCAACCGCATTCTAGAAGGAGGTCACCGCATCCCAGCGACACCTCATTCCCGCCCACCCCCCGCCCTCACAACATGAGCATTGGCTAACTCCCTTCTGGAGGGAGCTAACAGTATCCCGGCAACACCTGACTCTTTCACACCCCCGAACCCGCCCCGCTCCCGCCCCCTGTGCCTCTGCACATTGCGCACAAAGAAGTTTATATAAGAAAGAATGATATAGCACATGTTTTTTTGTTAAAAGTTTTATTGTCCTGATGAAGGGGGCAGTTTGCCCCTGAAACGCGTTGACCTTTTGAATAAAAGATTACCTTCTATGGTAACATCTCAGTACGGAGTCCTTCTCTGCATCAGCGCCGCTTGAAAATGGTCTGAATTCTTTTCTCAACTAAATATAGTAATTAACCCGGAAGAGGACAGTATACGGCTGCAGATGGATCTGGATAGAATGGAGGCTTGGGCAGAGAAGTAGAAGATGAGGTTTAACACTGCCAAATGTAAGGTTATGCACATGGGAAGGAATAATGCAAGTCACCAGTACATACTATCTTTGACTTTAGGAGTAATGTTGATTGCAAATTTTCGTAATGCAAATTTTTCTCGCAAATTTTTCAATTGCCGAGTAAAAACATAGTTTCTGGTCCGCGCTTCTCCCAACAGAAAGAAGCCACTTGTGCACACAGACGCTGTATTTCTCACAGGCAGGTGTCCTGTTTCTCACTTCACGCTGCCAAGTAAGATCTCATACACTCCAGCACCTTCAAGAGAAGGCAACATAGTGCAGCATCCACGGTACTTTTAAATGAAATTCTGTTTTATTGTACTCACAATCATGCACTTGAAATCAGTATTAAAAATGTTTAGTCAGTCCGCTGTTTGCCCGACCTGGGTTTCGCCCAATGGCTTCGTCAGAGCCCCTGACGAAGCCATTGGGCGAAACCCGGGTCGGGCAAGCAGCGGACTGAATTTTATTTAAAAGTACAATGGATGCTGCACTATATTGCCGTTCTCTTGAAGGTGCTGGAGTGTATTACTTGGCAGCGTGGAGTGAGAAACAGGACGCCTTCCTGTGAGAAATACAGCGTCTGTGTGCACAAGTGGCTACTTTCTGTTGGGAGAAGCGCAGACCAGAACCGATTTCTTTTTATTACTATATACAGGAGAGAGGACCGGCTCCTTTATCTGGACTGCTGCTATTATTTTGTTGGGGTATACATGGACTACAGTTTTTACTGTTGTTTTGTACGAGTAAAAACATGATTTCTCCCTGCTTCTTGCTTGTGGGCCAATGAGTCATAGCACTATATCGAATATATTCATTTTTTCAAATATTTGTAATATTCTAAAACAAGAATATAAAGCAATATAGCGAATATTTGAAAAAAACGAATGTAGAGAAATTTAGCTAATATAGTGCTATAATCTTTTTTTAGAATAAATAAGTAACAGTAGGGCACTCTCTAAAGCAATGGGAAAAGTGGATATTAGTGTATAAAATTATTTATTAATAAATCCAAAATACGTCATACACAGTTAATAGTTGGAATAATTCACAATATTGATTACAGGTATATAGCAGCATAGGTGATATAAAGGTGCATACTAAAACAACATTGTGAATGAATATTGCAGTAAAACACAATTAACAATCCATCAATAAAAATACATCAATAAAAACTTCACCTCCAAAATATCAAAAGATTCTTTAAAGCTCTTGGTATCCACAATTAGAGTTTAGTTAATGTTAATAACTCTCCAATCTCAGGTCTTGATCAATAACACTCCAATCTCAGGTCTCAATTAATAACACTCCAATCTCAGGTCTCGATTAATAACACTCCAATCTCATGTTTCGATTGATGGTAGCTATACAGAGAGCGGCATCCCACTCCTTAGCCTGAGACAGCGGCGTCCCGCTGTAATTTTTAAAAAGCGACAGCTTAATTTTCTTAGACAATTCGATCTTACCCGGAGGGTTTTCGACAAAACCTCCTACCCTCCTTCTCGGTGCACCTGCCATATGTGTTAGTTCTTCGGTCCCGAGGGCTGTTTGTTCTTCAAAAGGATCTCACGCCACCGCCGGAAGTCCACGTAGTTACACTGAAGGTAAGCGTCCCTTATTCAGCAAAGGCCTCCTGCAGCTGGTGTTCTCAAGATCATTACAACATTAAGTTGTTCACCTCCAAATTTAATCGAAAGTATCAGTCTATATTCCAAATATGGGGCTCTGTTACCATACACGTTTCGGGGTTAGAGCAATTGACCCCTTTATCAGTGGCTAGTGTCCCCCTATTGAGGCCCCTCCTTTATAGGGCTGCTGGATCATAAAAAACCTGGTCATGGATCGTCCGAATTTTGGATCATCCGAATTTTACATATTCTGAGACTCTGTGGAGAATCTAACCAGAGCAAATAATTATTCTGTTAGTTTCTTTAGTCGCATGTGTCCGATCATATGTCAGAAAACCATCAAAAATATATACTTTTTTTTGTAGCTGTTCTATGAGCGTAGACTTATCATTGCGGAGTTAAAGTTACCCAAATCCAATGTTTAGCAGTCTCTGAAGTCAAAATCCTTCCATACATTTGTTATTACATCAGTCCCAAATCCTATGGTCTAAAAAACGCACAGTCGACACTACGGTTCCAGTGTGGTTACGATGCATTTTCCATAAAATTCTCTAAAACTCAAATAAAAACATTAAAATTGAACAATAAAAATGATGGAATAGTAAGATACTCAATTATATTACATGCATAATCTAAAATTGTTGTTGATTGTCTGTGAGGGGCGTCCATCTAGAAGAAACCAAACAGTTCAAATTCGGCATTTAAACCTTGTGGTAAAAGAGAATTCAGTTAAAAAATGTGTTTGGTTTCTAGTTGGGACATTTTTTCTATATGATTCCCACCTCTCCAATCTCTATGTACTCGGTCTATGGCCATAAATTTAAAACATGAGGGATCTTGTTGATGTACTGTTTTAAAATGGCTTGACACTGAATGGTTTTCGAAGCCCTTCTTTATATTTGCAATATCCGCAATCCATTTTTTAAGTGGTCTCTTGGTCCTGCCTACATATTGATATCCGCAGGGACACTCCATTACATAAATAACATCTTCCGTACTACACGTAAGGAATTCCCTGATCTTTTGGCAGTATTTGTTAGTAAATTATACTATTTCTGTTGTCTTTTTTAGGGAAAGAAGCAATCTTACAATAATTTCACTTTCCACAACGGAAAAAGCCCTGTATGCCTGCCCAACTTTGAACAGACAAAGTCGGGTCTCTTTTCTTTTGAAGCTTTCGTGAATGTAATTTTTGGATTTGGAGTTACCAAGGTCCCTAGCATTTTATCTTTCTTCAACAGGTGCCAGTGCTTATTAATGATAAATTGTATCTTCTTAAAATCCCCATTAAAAGGTAAGACCAAGCGCAAATCCTTATTTCCTGAGTCTGTGTCTCTTTTTTTGTTTACATTAAAAAACTCCTCCCTATTCATCCTTCTGACCTTATATAAGGCTGTGTTTAAAATTTTGGTGGGGTATTCTTTTTCAAGAAACTGTTGGGTCATTATTCCTGCTTCTTTTTCAAATTCCATCTCCAATGTGCAGTTATGTTTTATTCTACGCAGCTGTCCTTGTGGAATGTTGATTAACCAGCTTGGAAGGTGACAGCTGTTGAATAAAATGTAACTGTTACACGCTGTGAGTTTAACAAATGTATTACAATGTAATTTACCCTCTTTGTTTGAAATGCATATATCTAAAAACTACACTGAATCCTGACTAGTGGTGCCCGTAAAAACTAAGTTCCACTCATTGGAGTTGATGAATTTGTGTTCTTGTTCCCACTGTGCCATAAATAAATTGGCATAGCTGGGGGCGAACTTGGTGCCTGAAGATAAAAATCCCCTAAAACATTAAAATAGTTATGGGTTAAAATGAAGTTTATTGCCTCAGTTACATACTTTATTTGGGTCTGATTCAGTCTGCCCTCCAAGGATACAGTAATTGGGAGATGATTGCTTCCTTACCCTGATCGTGTCTAATAATTGTGTAAAGAGACTGTACATCAAGGGTGCCCATTATCCAATCTTGATTAAAATTCAATGTTTCTACAATTTTGATAATTTGTGTAGTGTCCTTGACATATGATGGGACATTTTTGACTCGAGGTTGCAACATTGTATCAATATATTTAGACAAATTGGAGGTCAGTGATCCAATCCCCGACACAATAGGGCGTCCAGGTGGATCTTTCTTATTCTTGTGCACCTTTGGCAAACAATAAAATACTGGAATACGGGGATGTTTTTTAGCTAGAAAGTCAAATTCATTATCATTTAAAATCCCTATCTCTTTGCCTTTGGTGCAAAGTCACATCAATTCTAATTTGAAATGTCCCGTGGGGTCACTAGGTAATTTTCTATAAACTTTGTCATCTGACAATTGCCGTAAGCATTCCTTATTGTAACTATTAGTATCTTGTATCACTATTGACCCTCCTTTATCGGCAGGGCGAAAGACAATTTCAATTTTCTTTTTGCTTTTCCTTCCTCATTTGTCAAATTTTTTTGTTTGTATCTCACCTTATCCTTTTTTTTTTTTACTGATGTTATGTTCCACACATTCTGTAAAGCTTGCCATCTCCTGACTCATTTCATTTCTGGGATATTTTTTGGAGATATTTTTTAGTACTGTATGTACAGTATATATTCTTCACTATTAGTGATTTCACGACTAATTGGATTTAAAAATATATTTTTTTTGAGACACAGACGTCTCATAAATTTTTCCACTCCTAAATGTGTCGAATTTGTTCAGTTTCGTGGTAGGAGCAAACTTCAGACCTTTATGCAATAAAGTGACCTGTGCATTAGTGAGTGTTTTCGTGCTTAAATTAATGATAGGGTCATTGTTAATAAATTCTTCTATCTGTGTGCATCCCTTCTTCTCCCCCCCCCCCCCCCTCCTCTACGTATCTTTTGTTTTCCTTCGTGTTCCCTCTTCCTTGGCCGGTGTTCCTGATTGCTTTGATATTCTTGTGGTGTGTATGGTCTCTCTGATCTTTGGTACTGAGGCCTGTGTGTCCGCTGTGTGGTCTATGTCTTAAGTTGTATCGGTGATCTATGGGGGATTCCATATGCCGTACTCGTCCCCTCTCTGGTGATTTCTGAGTCATTCGACTCCTGTGGTGAGGTGGAGTCCTGTCTAAAAAATGTACATGTTTATCTAAAACTTCAAACCTGTTTTGCGTCAGTATAGTGAAATTGACGTTCTCTAATGTATCCCTATTATAGGTGTCTCCACCCTGTGCTGTGTTAATCCTATTCTCACTAGTTGAAGTGTTTCTTTGTGTTTCTCCCGTTATGTTCTTTCTTTTTATTGATTTGTTTTCATAATTCTATTTTTTCGTTTTTTTATCCATGATTTCCCTTTCTATTCTGTCTAAATTATTACATAATCTGGTCTGAAGTGTGCAAAATTCATCATTCTGAAGTAATTTGTCTACCATTGGCCTTATATCATTTATCTTTTTAGTTGTTTCTTCCAAAATTTCAACTCTCCTTTTAATAATTAATTTCACAAGACAGGTAGAGTATTCATGCAACATTTTATCCCATTCATCCATAAATGTTTGATTACACAGGTCCTGAGCTGGGACTTTCACCAGTGTCAGGCCTTTAGGGATTCTGTTACTTTCTATAAATCTAGTCAGTGTCTTAACCTCCCACCTCTGTTTCAATTGTTTAATTAAAAGTATTTCCAATTCCTTGAATATATCTCTCATAATACGCAACACATCTTAACAGCATTAAAAGAAAAATTATCAACTTTTTGTTTTTTCATTTCCACATGGTCCCATATGCTAATTATCACCTCCCCACTCTGTGCATACAATGGTGAATAAATAGAAAAATTTGATGTTCCATATTTTGTTAGGGGCCTCTTTTGGTGTATCAATAAACAGCTCTTTGGTACCATGAGTGATCATGGTGCAGCATAGGCACTTTTTGAGTTGGCATTTCCGTATTCCTATCCTACTTGAATCTCAAGTAGTCCCTAGTGGCAGAATAATTTCTTTCGTCTCTAGTTTAGGGCAGGATGGGGCAATTAGATTTTTCAGAGTTTGGGCTCTTCTGAATGTGAGAGACGGTTGTCTGGGTAGGGAGTCCCAACTCAAAAAGTGCCTATGCTGCACCATGATCACTCATGGTACCAAAGAACTGTCTTACACCAAAAGAGGCCCCTAACGAAATATTGAACATCAAACAAGATCTACATTGTGGCACAAAAAATGTGGTGTATCTACTAACTTGTCCTTGTAAACTAAAGTATGTCGGTAGAACCACACAGTCAGGGAGAGAATGAACGAGCATCGCTCCAACATCAGATGAGGCGTCCTAACTCACAGCGTTTCCCGCCATTACTCAGAAAAAGACAACAGGGACCCATCAACACTTAAAGTTTCACCTATAGAACATATAACCACCTTATACCAACTCTGCCAGAAGGAAATGCACTGGATCTATCGCTTTAACACACTAACACCCTTTGGACTGAACGAATCAATTGAATACTCAAATTATTAACCAGTACCTCCGAATACCATGACATTAACAAAATATATGCAAAATATAAATATATATATATATATATATATACACACACAAATAAAATTAACTAAAAAAAATAAAAAAAATAACGTTATTCCTAATAACATAGAACCATTAGAAAACAACCAGAGGAAGAAAAAAACACACGCAAAAAAAGCTATATGTATTGCCATACCATCGATATGCACTAGTCATCATACTTCGCGTTTATTTTTAATTCACAATCACCTCGATAAAATATATATTTTATTTAAATACCTTTTTATCTATCCCACATATATCTTTTATTTAATTTTTAAGCATCTTGTATTTTTAATGCATCTCATTTTCTAGTGCGCCTTTAGCGATATTTTTTCCGCCCTCTATTGAGCTCCACACAACTAAATGTTTAGGGTACACCCCCTTATATGTATACATACATGTTCTTTTAGGGACAAGAATATGTTCGTGTGTTTAGAGATACGTACATACAGATTGCCTTTTATGTGTCCATGATTTCCGTATAATCTTTGTATAATCTATGCAACTTTCCTTCTTCTGTCCTCTACAGTATGCACACTTTGGTATGTGCGTGTTATATATATACTAAGGAGGTGTTACCTATTGATCTAAAAAAACACTTTATTTATTGACCTAAAAAAAGCCACTCCCGGTTCAAGGGTCGTGGTTAATATGTATTTTTGTTATTTTTTTGTGATATATCCCCAGATTTGTGTTAATTTATTGATGTGAAGAATCGCACCCCCCCCCCCCCCCATATACAGAAATGTAGCCGAAATTCTCTGCTATGAGCCCTAAGTATGATAAAAATGAGAAACTGTGGTGCGTTCCACGCTGGAACGCACATTGGAACTAATATCATCTCTTGCTTAGTCACCCCCAGATCATGTGCCCTTATAACATGCCGTCTCATGCCGGAACGCAGACCGGAAATTACGTCACTTCCCCTCCGGCGCATACATCCAACTGACCATGAACCGAGATATGTTCCGATGCGTTCCACGCTGGAACGCAAACCAGAACTAACTTCAATCCATGCCGGCTACCATGCGTTCCACTCTGGAACACATACCGGAAATGACATCACTTCCTTCCCCTTTTTGGCGCTTTTTTAACTGTATAAATACCTGCTAATGTATGTGATATACTTATGCTCCTGATGAAGGGGATCCTAGTGACCCCGAAACGTGTTGAACCTACTCTTACCCCTACCCCCTAATAAAAAAGGAAAATAACCAGATGTTCCATTTGTGACTGCAGTTATTTCTGGACAATCTTACAGGCGACCCAGGTGCAGGAGGAAGCAGAGTGGGTGTTATGTGCTTTATCCCACCTTGCCCCTCCTGGGTGAAGTGAGTTTTTACTTGAAACTTTTCTTTATATGCTAACTGCGGTTTTAATTCACTATTATTTTAAAAGGTAACTCTGCTTGGTTATGCAAACACTGTGATTTTAGAGCTACTCCATATTTAACCATTTAACTACAAGTGGGTGATTACTTCTGAGGCATTTGGCGCCAGATACAGTTTTTTTTCTTTCTTTTGTGTTTTTATTCCTCAACCAAGGGATGGCATCCACTAACCCCTAGGGTTTTTCAGCACTCTCACAGGAGACAGGACAGAACGCAGCAAGAGATTAACTGAACCGCTACCTACAGGGTTAGCTAATATGGTTGACAGCTGACTCACTGACTTAGACAAAGCTTCAATAGCTCAACTTGCCGTTAGAACCACAGTTAGTGGGAACTGAGTCCAATAGCAGACACAGTGGTGAGAAGTGGTATTGCTGAGAAGACTGGAGTAAAGGCAACAGATTATGATGACTGTCAGAGGCAGAAGTTGAAGTGTGATCAGAGACAAGCCAGAGGTCAGAGGGTCAGACAGGTCCAGTAGTCCATGCAGGCGGCAGACAAAAAGAATGGTCAAACTGACTGGGTCAAACACAGAAGATCAGAAAAGAACTTTATTACTTTTCGTAAATCAACGCTCAGGCAACTTCCTATGAGAGGAAGCTGCTATTTAAACGTGTAACCTTGCCCAGGGGCTGCGCTGGGAGGCAGGAAGCATGCACCCCTGGAAGCATAAATGACAGGAAGTGGCGAGCGCACACACCTATGGGACGCCAGCATGAGATGGAGCACTGAGGCAGCGTGGCCGTAGAATGCGTATGGCAGGCACACGCTTGCCCCATCTAGTGGAGACAGTAGGGGGCAGCAAGGCAGGGGATGCTTGTGGATATGACAGGTGAGACAGCGGGAGGTATGGCAGAAGGCCCAGGCCTAACAATATGCTGGTTTAATTACATTTAACAATCCCCCCAAAAAATTAAATTCAAACCATGTGGAAACTAAAAATATGTAAATAGACAATTGAGGTGTGTTGCTCAATTTGAAGTTAACACACACGCAGGTAGCTTGTTGCCACACCGTGGGTATTGCTGCAGTAAGCACATATTTATGCTGCTTAATTTAATTGAAAGCATCCCGCCCCCAAAAATTTAAATTGTGACAGTGTGGAAACTAAAAAAAATGGATGATTGAGGCGTGATGCTAAAGTTCAAGTTATTAAGGATGGTCACAGAAGAAATAGGATACATATATTTACTGTCTCAGATATAGACTAACTCACTGAAAGGTATAGATGGTTTAAAAAGCAAAAACAACAAAACTTTATTTATATTGCTGGTTAAAATATATTAGTCCATTGATTGAAATTAATATAAAAGGCTCTGATGAGTGTGTATCAAATGGAAAGGCGGGGGGGGAGAGCAGAAAATTCTCCAACCCCTACAGTTTAAATGGACAGTCAGCTGTCTGTTTGTACTATGTCCAGTGAGCCAGAGATGATTCACAGTAACAAAACCTCACCGCCAATGCGGTAACAGTTGGCTGCAGTACTCCTCAAAAGGTCTGTCCCCCTGACAAAGCGACTTTAACTGGGACCCTGCCATTGTCGACCTATCGAGTTCGTCATAGAGTACGCCTAAGGCCTGAAAAAATGCTTCAACAGTAGCTAGGCAGGGGGAGTCCGCGGGGAGGGAGTCAGCCCATTCTTGCAGATCTCACTGCAGCAAAGAGATGATAATGCCTACCCTTTGCTGTTCAGAACCCGAGGAATGAGGGCGTAAACGAAAGTAAAGTTTACAGCTCTCCTTAAAAGTCTAAATATTCCTATGATCCCCTGAAAATCGATCGGGCAGCTTAATATGAGGCTCCAGATTCTGAGAGGAGGAGGCCGCAACAGGTAGGGTCTGTAGCAACTCCTGCTGCTGTAACCTCTCTGCCCGTTCCTGCACCATTTGGGCAGTAGTAAGGATACGGATGGGATCCATGGTTAGCGTTATGGCCTGTGATTCTGTCACGGTAGGGAGAGATAAGTGCAGCCCTGATATACACCCGCACCACAGTCCCTACCTACTTGCACGGCCCGTCCTAACCAACGGCGTACAACTTGGTGACGGTTCCTGTCTTGGATAAGTGCAGGGGCCTAAAGACCAATACTAATACCGTGGATAAAAGCAAATATCAAGCCAGGAGGACGCGTACGTACAAAAGAAGCTAGCAAGGTCAAGGTCACAAACAAAGCCGAGGTCAGAAGTCAAACAGTCACGTCAAGTACAAAAGGAAGTAACAAAGTCAAGGTCACAAACAAAGCTGAGGTCAAAGCACACACAATAGACATAATCCTAGAGAACACTGGTAAGGATAACTAAATACCAATCACAGGGAACCTGTGGCCAGGAGGCTGGCTGTTTAAGTAGCCCTGAGTGGTGAATCACATGACGTGGCGAGCATCACTTGACTCACATTACACAGCCCAACATAGCCAAGCGCCGATTTATCTTTATCGGCGCTCAGTTCCCCTGTTGATCGTTGTCTAAGGGAACGACGGCCGCGCTGAAGAGGTGTGCGTGGCCGGGTTCTTCCTGTCCCCTGGTCTCTATGGAGACGGCCGGCGTCCTCGCTCCTGCACACAGACTGGATGCCGGCGGCGCTGCAAGGATGAATCATGTTGGTGGCTCCCCGTTATATATAGCCAGATAGCTGTCACACTGTGAGTATTGCTGCAGTAATCACATATAAATGCTGCTTAAATTTATATCACCCACCAAAAAGTATTTAACTGGGAGCCTGTGAAAACTAAAAAATACATTACTGGACGTTTGAGGCTTGATGCTCAATTTCAGCTTAACACACAGGTAGATTGCTACTACACTGTCGGTATTGCTGCTGTAATCACGTGTATATATATATATATATGCCGTGCTTGTACAGAACACACACAATTTCTTTTTGCATTCCTATACTTTCCCTTCAATTCCACTGTCAATAAGCTTGATTGATTCATTTCTGACTTCCTTGATTGATTTTTCACTGTCCCTGACTCCCTAAGATTGTGTTCCGGGCAGACACTGTAACACCCAACCACCCATCTTTCATAGCCCAGCAGAGAATGACGTTCTGCTCATTCTGCTAGGAAATCTTCCTGCCTGCTGCAGCACTGATTGGCTCATCCAAGCATTTTGTCAGCCTTGGAGAAAATTATGCTCGAGGTCATGTGAGAACCCTTCTTCTTCCTCCCTAGTGCTCTTTTGCTGCTGTCATGTCCACTTAAATGGCACTACCTACTAAAATGCTCCTGTATTCAGTAGAAAATTTGGGACTGACACAAGAAGAAATCAAATTCTTCACTTTCACAATTAAGGGGTTCTACATTTTATGAAACATGAGTTCAAAGAGCTCACGATAACTCTTGATAAAGTCCTTGAGGGGTGTAGTTTCCAAAATGGGGTCACTTTTTGGGGGTTTCCACTGTACGGTTAGCTTAGGATATCTTCAAATGTGACCATAAGGCTTCAAATGTGACTCCTTCCCTTCTCAACACTGCTCTGTGCCCACACAACAGGTTACAATGACAAATGGGGTATTTCTGTATTCTGCAGCATCACGGTAATAAATATTTAGATTTGTTTTGCTATTAACAATTGCTGTGTTACAGGAAATATGAATTAACCCCTTTACTACCAAGCCACTTTTCACCCTACTGTCATTCCCTGCCCTGTTAGTGATCTTAGAAGGTCTGTTAGACTTGCGGCACGTGAGCCTATCTGACAGATTGCTTTGTTGTGTTGTTAGGCAGGGTCCCACCTCCTGGCAGGTTCTGCTTATTAGTCAGTTAGTGATGCTATTTATCTCCGCCTCTCACTATAGCCCTTGTGGTTTATAGTTTCTGCTGGAGTTCTCTGCTGGTGCTTGGTGAATCTCCTGCTCCCAGTCCGAATTGAGATAAGTCCTCTTTTCTTCCCTTTTGTTGTATTTCCTGGCTAGGCTTTAGGAAGAGACTGCTTCCTTCATTTCTTACAAAGAACCGGTTGTCTTATCGCCTGTTCCCTAGCTGAGGGTCTGTATCAGTTGCAGCAGGGATTAGGTTCCAGTGCATGAACACTTCTACCATTGGGAATGTTCATGTTGTTAGCTGTAAGAGAAAGGCTTAGGGTTTGTCAGGTGGTGACCATACCATGTTCCTTAGCTGTGGGGCCTAGCCTGGTGTTTTTCTACCTGTTAGTTGTGTTTGGTTTGCTTTCCTTCCCTCACCTTCCGTGACACCTACATCCCAGGCTGAAGTTTGCAAATCTGACATGTGTCATTTTATGTGGTAATAACTTTGGAAAGTTTTTACTTATCCAACCTATTCTGAGTCAGTTTTCTTGTGACATTGTACTTCATGACCGTGGTAAATTTGAGTCGATATATTTAATCTTTATTTATAAAAGAATCCAAAATGTACCAACATTTTGAAAAAAATTCACAATTTTCTAATTTTGAATTTCTCTACTTTTAAGACAGATAGTAATACCTCATAAAATAGTTATCAATCAACATTCCCCATATGTCTTCTTTATGCTGGCATAATTTAGTAAATGTCATTTAATTTTTTTAATGATGTTTGAATACTTAGAATTTTCGAAGCAACTTTTCAAATTTTCAACAAAATTTTCCAAATCATTTTTTTTCAGCACCAATTCAGTTATAAAGTGATTTTGAGTGGCTTACATAATGGAACCCACCCTTAAATGACCCCATTTTAGAAACTATACCTGCAAAATAAGAATAAAATCTTGTTTTTGCTTTTTGCCATTTTCAGAAAACCATATTTTTATTTTTTGGGTGATTGTCTTATATAGGGTCTAATTTTTGGCGGGATGAGATGATGGTTTGATTGGTACCATTTTGAGCTAAATACGCTCTTTTGATTGCTTGGTATTACACTTTTTGTGAGGTAGGGTGACCAGAAAGTGGCTGTTTTTATTTTTTTACGGCATTCACCTTACGGGGTCGATCATGTGATATTTTTATAGAGCCGGTCGATTCAGACACGGGGATAACCAATATGTCTACTTTTCTATTTTTCCCTATTTAAAAATAAATAAATAAATAAAAAAATTTGGAAAAAGGACGCTCTTTTTTTTTTTTTACTTTTAATATTTTTTTATGTGTAAAGCTTTTTTTACTTTTTTTTTTTTTACTTTTTTTGTCCCATTTTGGGACTTCAACTTTTGGGGGTCTGTATCTGTATTATAATGCATTGGCTGTAAATGTATTACTAACTGCAATACACTTACAGCCTTCAGAACTGTGAGATCGAGGGGGCTGGATCTCACAGGCTAAGAGGGAAGGCAGCCATGATGTTTAAGGAAGGCATCGGGCTGCTGTCCCAGCCATCGGGTCCCCGTCACAGCAGCGCAGGGATCCGATGGCAGCTCCCTCCCTGCCAGTACATCACATGTGCTGTGGTCAGCACTGACCACAGCACATCTAGGGTTAATGCGCTGGAATCTGTGTTTTCATACAGCAGGGGTCCAGCTATCAGTGTCTGCTGGACACCTGCAACTGATCGAGCGGGCGCAGTTCCTGCACCTGCCCAATCAGCGCGCCATAGTACTACGGCACTAGAATTTTGGACACCGTAGCCAGCGCTGTACATATATGTGTTACAATAGAAAATCTGCAAAAAAATAAACCTTTTAAATTTTGCCTCCATTTTCCTTTAATTGCTGTGGAAAGTGTATAAAATAAATGTATGTGAAGGGTGTAGTTTCTAAAATAGGCTAATTTATGGGCGATTTATATTATGTAATCCTCTTTAGTGATGAGCGGGAGGTGCCATATTCGATTTCGCGATATTTCGCGAATATTCGAATGAATATTCGTGTTATATTCGTCGAAATCGAATATTCGTAATTATTCTAATTATCGCGAATAATATACGAATATTTTTTTTTCGCGTATTGCGATTATTTATCTTGATAGTATAAGGCAACGTTCCTATGCTAATTGACTATGGCTAGGCTAATATGTGTATTTTACGAAATTTCGTGATTTGCTCTAACTTCGTCTCTTAGAATATTACGAATATTCTAAAAGACGAAGTTAGAGCAATATTACGAAATTTCGTAAAATACACATATAGATTGTAATTTAGCTAATATAGTGCTATAATCCCTTTTTTTGCCTCTAAATTTTTTTTGCCTCTTCTGAACTTAAGTTTTGTAAAATATGTACACTATTAAAAAATATTACTATAGCAGTATATTAGCTTAAATACAATCTATGTGTATTTTACGAAATTTCGTAATATTGCTCTAACTTCGCCTTTTAGAATATTCGTAATATTCTAAAAGACGAAGTTAGAGCAATATTAAGAACATTTGCAAAAGCCGAAGTTGCGATGCGAGTAATATAATACGAAATAATCGCATGAAGATTTCAACTTAGCACTGCTATATTCCATATTCTAGCCTAATATGGAATATAGCTGTGCTAAGTTAGCACTGCTATATTCCATACTAGGCTAGAATATGGAATATAGCAGTGCTAAGTTGAAATCTTCATGCGATTATTTCGTATTATATTACTCGCATCGCAATTTCGGCTTTTGCAAATGTTCTTAATATTGCTCTAACTTCGTCTTTTAGAATATTACGAATATTCTAAAAGACGAAGTTAGAGCAATATTACGAAATTTCTAAAAGACGAAGTTAGAGCAATATTACGAAATTTCGTAAAATACACATAGATTGTATTTAAGCTAATATACTGCTATAGTAATATTTTTTAATAGTGTACATATTTTACACAACTTAAGTTCAGAAGAGGCAAAAAAAATTAGAGGAAAAAAAAAGGGATTATAGCACTATATAAGCAAAATTACAATCTATATGTGTATTTTACGAAATTTCGTAATATTGCTCTAACTTCGTCTTTTAGAATATTCGTAATATTCTAAAAGACGAAGTTAGAGCAATATTAAGAACATTTGCAAAAGTCGAAATTGCGATGCGAGTAATATAACACGAAATAATCGCATGAAGATTTCAACTTAGCACTGCTATATTCCATATTCTAGCCTAGTATGGAATATAGCAGTGCTAACTTAGCACAGCTATATTCCATATTAGGCTAGAATATGGAATATAGCAGTGCTAAATTGAAATCTTCATGCGATTATTTTGCGTTATATTATTCGCATCGCAATTTGCAAAATTTCGTAAAATACACATATAGATTAGATTAGAGCAGCCAGGAAGCCAGGAATCCAAAGGACAGGTAAGAACAACTTTAGAGAAGTGGGAAAGAAAAAAATATAATAATAAAAAAAAAAACGAATATTCGAATTCGCGAATATATAGAACGATATTCTAAATATTCGCGAAATCTCGAAATTGCGATATTCGAGAAAAAAATTCGCAATTCGAATATTCGCGCTCAACACTAATCCTCTTAAAGTCATGTCAGAATTTAAAGGGGTTGTCTGGCTTCCCATGCTCTCCCTTGCCCTGTGCTGAATCGTGAAGGGCAAGGTTTTTTTTCAGCAGACCCGGTGACATAGCTTCTGCATAACAGTGTTCCCAATGACATCACCGTCTTTAATTGGCAGGCTTTAGGGCTGCCCTAGCCTACAGGCTAGGGCAGAGCTAAAGCCCTCCCATTAGTGCCGGTGATGGGCGGGCATTAGTGAGGCATTACTATTTGTTTAAAAATCACAGAAATTAAAATTCAGAAAATTGCTAATTTTTCAAAATTTTCTGTAAATTATATATATATTTTTTTATTTAATTTTTAATAATGGTAAAACATATCAACCCAAAAACTAACATGGAGTACGATGTGTCATGAAACAATGTCAGAACTACTTAGGGGTGAAATAATGTGTAATTTTCTATGCTGTATTCTTTAAGAAAAATAGAGCTGCTCAAAACTAACATCCATTTTTTTCCTGTTAGGTAGAAATGATTTTAAACTTGATGGCTGTCCTTCAGGGGTCATGAAGGAAAGGTATCTTCCCCCATAGGGTAAAATTGGTTGCAATCACAGAGTTGGTTTTGTTTTGTCTTTCACTGGACCAAATAGCTAGATGTGAGAATGGCTGCATTTGATGTATTTTTTTAACCTACTGTATATATCTAAAACTATTATTGACATACTTTCAAATATTTAAATACAATTTCTACATTTAGTCCATTAGGAAATAAAGAATTCAGAAATTGGTTAGGTTTATTTCCTTGGGTTGTAAACATGTATGTATTCATGAATCTAACTTAAAAGTAAGTCTCAATGGGAAGGAATATTTGAATAAATTGTTGAGACTGGAGATTAGCTCATTGACTCTAAACAAACCAGATTTGTCATAAATTTTACAAAACTTCTTATGAATCCAAGGTATTTTGGATTTGCTTTGGATGAATCATACACAACAGCATGCTATTTTTACAGGATAATTGGGCAGGGAGATGAAGACTGAGGATTACATCTAGAGGAATACATCCTAGTTGGCAGGCTTGCCCACAAGGCTTTATGGGCAGCCTGTCAGCCAATCAGGGGGCAGGGTAATGTTTTATTTGGCTGTGTGCTATATATAAAGCACAAACACTATTGTGAGCCCAGTCAGTAGAGTGACAGTGTTTGCTACAGTATGCAGCTTACAGGTATCAGTATGCATTGCAGACACCAATTACAGACACAAGTCAGCCATCTGAGGGCTCCTGTACATGACTATGTTTGGACTGAGAAATATGGTCCATGTGTCTGCTGCATCTCCCAGGCAGACAGTGGCCCCTCTGACTCAAACTGACTGTATCTGTAACGAGGGGCCGGCGACTGTGCTTGCTTTACAGAGTCGTCAGTGCCCTGCGCAAGGAGAGGGTCAAGAACACAGCCTGCATCCTTGTCTCCATGGCAGCAGGCGAGCAGCAGAGGAGCTGAGTGCCGATAATAATGATTGGTGCTCAGCTGTGTTGGGCTGTGTCCTCTGAGTCCTGTGACGCTGGCCTCTTCATGTGACTGACCAGCCAGGGCTATTTAAACGGGCAGCCTGCTGGCCACAGGTTGCCTATGATTGGTCTTATTTCAGTCACCAGCATATCGTCTGTTAGTGTTTGTTGTGTTTTGACCTCTGCTCCGTATTTTGACCTCGTTCTTGCTACCTCCTGCATTTGACGTGACCTCTTGGCTTTGACCCCGGCGTGAGTTTGACTTGATCGTGCTTTTCCATTTTTTATTGTTGTTCCTCCTGGCTCTGATCTTGGCTCGTATTGACTTTGATATTTGATTAACCCCTCAGTGCCTGCCTGTCACTTTGTTTGTTGTTTTCTCCTTTATTGTACCTTTTAGTCCTTGCACGTACTCAGATTAGGGACAGCCATCAAGTTGTATGCCGTCGCCTAGGGCGGACCGTGCAAGTAGGCAGGGACAGAGGTGAAGGTGGAGCTCAGGGCGGCACACACTCCTCCCGTATGTGACAGTATCATAGAATTTTAAAATACAGTCAATGTCTATCTGATCCTGGGGCTTTTGCAGTGTACATGATTATGTGAGTGCAATGCAATAGCCCAGCTATCAGATATGAACTGACAGTATCATAAATTACAATGATACATAAATGATACATAAATTTTGGTCAGGGAAGAAGTGAAGCTGCAAAACACGGACTAGTTCTGATTGCGGTCATGTGCATGAGCCCTTAGGGTGTGGCAGGGATATTTTTTTGGGACACATTTAGTTGGGTAGATTGAATTAATAAGAAAACTATGGTTTTATCTGTAGAGAACGAGAATATAGTGTTCTATTTGTGTGTTTTACAGTGAGGGTGTAAAGTGTAAAGATATTCATGTAATGCCCTGAAAGCAGGGGCGTAGCTACCATAGCAGCAGTCCATGCGACTGCTATGGGGCCCAGGCCGAGAGGGGGCCCAGTCTTAGTTGGGATTATCTCCTCTTCTACTGGAGGTGAAAACTTGGTCAGGACTCTACCCTGTAAAGCAGGGATGGCCAACATGCGGTTCTCCAGCTGTTGCAAAACTACAACTCCAGCATGCCCAGACTGCCTACAGCTATTAGTTTACAGCTAGGCATAGCAGCAATTGTAGATTTACAACAGCTGGAGAGCCACAGGTTGGCCATTCCTGCTCTAAAGGAACCATTTTTAGCAAACAAATCATTGGAAAAATGGCCCAAGTTTCATACCGTAAGGGTTTAGGCAGAAACCCTTCTGTCCTACTTCTCTATGTATGCCACTGCCTGAAGGCAAAAAATCCTGCACAATTATCATTTTTTTTCTTTGGGTGTGTGTGTGCATGAGAGGCCAGACTTTTTTCCCAAAAACCTCAAACTTTTGCACATCATTAGAGTTTTATAGGGATATTCCCACCATCTCCAGCAGCATATATTTTGCCAGATAAGCTGCACAATTGTGCCTTTTTCTTTCTAAATGCAGTTGCAATTTTGCTAACACTTAGAATTGTGCAGTTCAGCTCATTTCAATGCATCAACACCAGTGCGTTCATATAAGGGGGCATTTAATTGCATCTCTATCTGTTAATTACCAGAAAAAAGCACAGTTAAGCACATTTTACTCCATCATTATACCAGTTTAATTAAACTCATTTTACTCCATCAATATACCACTGTAAATTTTCAATACCAAGGTGCAGTGTGTTCATAGAAGGGAATGTTTAATTATGCCTCTGTAACCCCTTCAGGACATGTACTTTACATGTACGTTGCAGCTGGCAAGGAGTTTCGGATGAGCAACGTACATATGGCATGCTGGCATGGCAGGAGCAGCAGCTGCGCTCGCTCAATCAGCTGCAGGGGCCCATCTCGAAAAACTGATGCTAGGGTGAATAACCCCCTATATGCCACAATAAATGCTTACTACTATAAGTGGTTTGCAGGAGGCCAATGGTTGCAAAGGTCATTGTGCCTGGCATCTACAGAAGCCTATATAGCGGGCTGTGTCTCATATGCAACTGTCAGTATAAATCCATTACAATACACTATATACTGTAATGCATTGTGGAGGGGATCAGACCCCCAAAAAGTCGAAGTCCCATAGTGGGACAAACATTTAAATTAAAAACAAAATTAAAGGTTCAAGTAAAAAAAGTGCCCTTTCCCCTTATAAACCCATAGACATATTAGGTATCATTGCATCCATAACGACAAGCTGTATAAAAATATCACATGATCTAACCCGTTAGGTGAATGCTGAAAAAAAAAATTGTACCACTGTACCAAAACAGATTTTTTTGGTTATCTTGCGTCACAAAAAGCGCAATATCGAATGATGAAATTTTTTTAAAAAATATGGCTGTTAGAAAACGGTGACACTAAATGGCAATATTTCAAATGGCTATGTTTGTTACCTGTTATATAAAACTATCACATGAATGCCATAAAAAAAAACTATGCCAGAACAGGCATTTTTGGCAACCTGGTCTCCCAAAAAATCATAATCTCAAGCGATCAAAACATTGTATGTACTGCAAAATAGGACCAATGATAATGGCAATTCCCACAAAAAATAAACCCTCACAGCTCTATCGAGAGAAAAATAAAAAAAATTATGGTTCTCAGAAAATGGCTGTACTACTACCCCAGAGCCTGTTCAAAAGCAACATGGTGCCTGTAAAGCAGTCCTTCAAAATCTGTGCTCCAAAAGCCAGGGGCGTAGCTAATGGCTCATGGGCCCTGGTGCAAGAGTTCAGCTTGGGGCCCCCTTCCCTCAGTGCTTTGTGGCCAAGGGCAGGAAGCGCATGGCCTTCGTGCTGCCTGAGGCTAAAATTGAAATGGCACCCC
The DNA here is from genome assembly GCF_014858855.1 of Bufo gargarizans. Lineage (NCBI taxonomy): Eukaryota > Metazoa > Chordata > Amphibia > Anura > Bufonidae > Bufo > Bufo gargarizans. The sequence goes on from NC_058088.1 coordinate 142,708,749, forward strand.
TGCCCCCATGCCAAATTCTTGATTTAACCCCCTTCCCTTGAGCCAGAGGTGTATATTGAACAGCATAAACTTTCCATAATACTGGTGTCTTCTTATGCACCACAAGGGTCTTTGGGCCCCCTCAGGCTCCTGGGCCCGATAGCGAGTGCTACCTCTGCACCCCCTATAGCTACGCCCCTGCAAAAAGCCAATATGTGGTATTTCCTGCAGCATGCCTGTAGTGTACCCAAACAGCAGTTTAGGTCCACAACATTTATGGCATTTCTATACCTAGTAGAACCCACCTAGCTATTTAAAGGATGCGGTGTGTCTCGGATGACATCAGCTGGGCGCAACATATTGGGCACTAAAATTCTATATTTTCTCTTTGCACAGTCCACCGCGCATTATTTTCTGCAAAATACTTGTGACATCAAAATAAATACCTTAATAAATACCATGAGAGGTGTAATTTCCAAAATGATGTCACTTCTCATGGGTGTCATTTATTATTTCACCCCAGAGCGTCTACAGTCATCATTACAAGCTGTGTAAATCAATGAACCAATCAATGAAAAATCTGGGGCTAAACAAAGCAACATTTATTATACAGTTCTTATTTTCTGGCATAAAATACAATAGCTTTTTTTGTTGGGTCAATACGACTACAGCTATATCGAATACATATCTTTTTTTTTTGTTTTATTGTTGTTTTTACTACTTTTGCACAATAAAAACCCTTTAAAAAAAAGCTTTTTGCATAACCACATTCCAAGACTGATAACTTTTTATTTTGACTTCTATGGTGCTGTGTGATGCCTTGTAGTTTTCATTGGTATAATTTTAGAGTACCAACACTTTTTGATAGTTTTTTATTTTATTTATTTTAGTGGCGAATAATCAAAAAAGCATTTTCTGCAATTTTTTTCCACACAGGATAAATTATATAATAATTGTGTAGTACACATCATTACAGACACAATACCAAATATGTGGAGATTGTATTTTAGTAATTTCTTCCTTTGAAATACTTTTTTTTTTTCAATTGAAAAAAAATGTGTATTTAATTAGTATTTTTTTTATTTAATTAAATAAAATTATTTAACTTTTTTAACCATTTAACCTTTTAACCATTAACCTTTTAACCATTAACCATTTAATAGTCCCACAAGCATCACTCTTAGAATCACTTCACACTTCACTTATTTGGTCAGTTACTAGGCCAAAACTGGATCCCCCAAAAATAGTTTACAAAGCCACACATAAGAATACGAAAATTACATCTTTATTAATCAATATAAAAGACAATTACAATGACAATAAAATGCGAGGAGTACTTAAATGTAGAACAAAAGGCGGCCCCCAAAAAGGAAATGGTCATAGATCAATAGGTATACAACCACAAATAGAAGTAGCTATATAAGTTCATAGGGTCATCAATTGTGACCCATGTGATCTCCATATAACATAATAAGTTGATTCCACAAACAATATGATGGCAATGGGGAATATATAGTGACAATAGGTTTATAAACGACCCTTGGTAAACCTCCCCCAAAAAAATAAAATTTAACCTTTATGGAAAGAACCCGCTGTTGCCATCATTGACATATTGCCCGATATATGGAGGGGAGATCAGATGGTCACAAAAGAACAAAAATATTGTGATTCTGTCTTTTGTGCATTCTCTTTTACATGGTCAGCATTTGGTCAGTAATTCATCAGTATTGCTAAGGCTACTTTCACACTAGTGGCACGGACCTTCGGCAGGCTTTTCCGTTGGGTGAACAGCCTGTCAGTGACCGAGTGCCCCCAGACTGCTGCATCGTCCCCATTAACTATAATGGTGGTGGATTTCCAGCAAGGCACGGCAGTGCACGTTGAGAGGCTGCTGGAATAAAACTACGACATGTCCGACATTTATTCCTGCAGCCTCTCACCGTGCCTTGCCGGAACTCCGCCCCTGCCCCCATTATAGTCAATGGGGAAGGTGCGGCAATCCGGGGGCACCCGGTCACTAGCAGCAGAACAGATCTGACAAGCTGTTCACCCAACGGAACAGCCGTCTGGAGGTCCGTGCCACTAGTGTGAAAGTAGCCTAAGGCCAAAAAAAAATATGAGTGGATCCATAACAGAGATGACAAGTAAATGGAATATTTGCATGTATTTTGTGTTTTGTACCAATTCCTGCTTTTTGCTTCCAAATCATGATCCAATCCTGAAGCAAAATAGGGACCATGTGATACAGACCTTATGGCTGATCCAAAGACAGGATCCGTAGTGTTTCTCATCTTTCTGTCCTTCTTACAGATCAGAAGAAGGGTAAAATAAATGGAGATGTCAACAAGGCCAAACAGGGACAATAGTGGCCCCACCATAGAGTGGTGAGGTGGCAACAGCATGAGGAGTCAACACAGTGGTACAGTCAAAGTGGTGAGGGTGGTAACAGCATGAGGAGTCAACACAGTGGCCCAGTCACAGAGTAATTAGGTGGGGGCAAAGGCATTGTCAGTAATAGCACAAGATTATGGGTGGCAGTAGGAGCACATGGCACCAGGTGTGTGGCATCAGGCGGGTGGCAACATCCGAATAGTGGCTGAAGCAGGTTGCCAGAAGAAACAGGTCTCTTTTGACAAATTTGGGATGTGGCACCCACAATGATCTAGTCTGATGCATCAGGCACTGATGTGTGGAAATCCTGGCTGATCCATGCCTGATTCATCTTCACAAAGGTCAATCTCTCCACATTTTGGGTAGAAAGGCAATTTCTCCATGGGATAACTATGCCCCCACCCACACTAAAAACCCACTCGGATGCCACACTATTGGCCAGGGATGAAAGCTTGTCCAAGGCAAACTCGGACAGTTGCGGCCACAAATCAAGTTTGGGTGCCCAGTAGTCCAGGACTGGCAGGGTGCAGTCCAGTTATGCCACCACCTGCTGGTCCAGGTTATGCTCCATGTGTTGCTGCTGCTGGTGGGTAGTTTCTTCACGAAGAGGGTAAAGAAAAGTGCTCATCAGAGACTCTAGACTTAAGTCGCTGCTGATGGAGCTGGTACTGCTACTGCCACCCAACAGTGCTCCAGAAGCCATGGCAGTGGAACGGGAGCACAGATGGCCCCCTTGGTCAGACCTTCATGAGGATGGGTGATAGCGCACATAGCCAACGGCCAACTGACTACATAGGATGTCTCGATAGTAGTTCAGTTTATCCTCCCTCAGCAGGTTAAAAAAAAGGCCCCCATTTTGGACCGGTAGCGAGGGTCTAACATGATAGAGAGGCAATAGTACTCTCTGCCGAATTATGACAATTCTGCTGTCAATATGCAAGCAACCGTGCATGTATTGGGCCATTTGCGCAAAAGAGTCAGATGGACTTCCTACCACCATCTCCACTGCATACTGCCACTGTGTCTCGGGGTCATCTGCCTGGTCTCGATCATCACCCTCTACCTTCTCCTGCTCCTCCTCTCCTGTCACTTATGCAGAAAAACCACCCATTTCTGTATACATTGCTTGTGCGTGAATGTCCTCCTCAAGTTTAGCCCCTACGGGGCTAGATGGCCTTGAGATATGTAGGCGCCACGTCTCCTGTCCCCTGGCCAGACAGATTTATAAGCATCTTCTCCAGGACATGAAGCAGTAGAATGATGTTGTTCACCCTATAGTCCTGGCGACTGACAAATAAAGTGGCCTCCTCAAAGGGCCTAAGCAAATGGCATGTGTCACACATGAGTAGCCACTGGGTAACATCTGTCCATCCAGTTCAGACTGTTATTCTGCAAGTTGATCCAGAGGAAGGCAAAAAAAAAGTGAGGTAGAAGCCAATTTTCACTAGGGTAAAAAAAAATCCTTCCCTACTCCAATCAGGCAATCAGAATCCCTGGATCAACAACTCCTCTCTAGTAGCTATAGCCTGTTATATTATGACACTCCATAAATAAATCCAGGTGCCTTTTTAACTTTTTAAGTGAACTCACCATCACCACCTCCTCAGGCAGAGAGTTCCAAAGTCTCACTGCTCTTACTGTAAAGAATCCTCTTCTATGTTTGTGTACAAACCTTCTTTCCTCCAGATGCAGAGGATGTCCCCTCGTCACAGTCACAATCCTGGGCATAAATAGATGATGGGAGAGATCTCTGTACTGACCCCTGATATATTTATACATAGTTATTAGATCTCCCCTCAGTCGTCTTTTTTCAAAAATAAATAACCCTAATTTTGATAATCTTTCAGGGTACTGTAGTCCACCCATTCCAATTATTACTTTTGTTGCTCTCCTCTGAACCTTCTACAGCTCTGCTGTCTGCCTTGTTCACAGGAGCCCAGAACTGTACACAGTACTCCATGTGTGGTCTGACTAGCGATTTGTAAAGTGGCAGGAGTATGTTCTCATCACGGGCATCTATGCCCCTTTTGATGCAACCCATTATCTTTATAGGCCTTGGCAGCAGCTGCCTGACAATGGTTTCTACAGCTTAGTTTGCTGTTCACTAAAATTCCTAGGTCCTTTTCCATGTCAGTGTTACGCAGTGTTTTACAATTTAGTATGTATGGGCGACTTGCATTGTTCCTTCCTATGTGCATAACCTTACATTTGTCAGTGTTCTAACTCATCTGCCACTTATCTGCCCAAGCCTCCAATCTATCCAGATCCATCTACAGCCGTATACTGTCCTCTTCCGTGTTAATTACTTTTCATAGTTTAGTGTCATCTGCAAGAATTTATATTTTACTGTGCAAGTCCTCTACAAGATCATTAATAAATATATTGAAGAGAATAGGGCCCAATATTGACCCCACTGGTACTCCACTAGTCACAGTGACATGGCTAATGTCAAGGTTACACAGGGGAATGCTCCTGTTCGCCTGCATCATTAAGAAATCGTTTATGGTCTTACTCTGCTCATATCGTTTGTCCAACATGTGGAAGGTGGAGTTCCAAAGGGTGAAAATGTCTCATATGAGGCGATGTTGGGGAATTCCATTCTGCTTTTGCAGCTCAAGAATGGTGACTGAAGTGCATGCACAGTTTCCTGGCCATTTTCAGGATGTCTTGCAGATGGTTGGAAGACTTCAGGAACTGCTTTACAACCAGATTAACCACGTGCGCCATGCAGGGCACATGACTCAGCACTCCTTGATGCAGCACTGACACAATGTTTTTCCCATTGTCAGTGATCATGGTTCTGATCTTAAAGGGAACCTGTCACCAGTTTTATGGTGTCCTAACTAAGGGCAATGTAAATAAGTGACTGATTCTCTTAGAAAAATGCTGGGTCACTTTCTTTAATTGACCAGTCAATCTGCCAACATCTTGTATTGAAAAGCTCCAGCTCATAATGATGAGTCCTGAGTATTCATGAGCTCCTGACTCTCCCCGCCCACCTGCTGCTGATTGACAGTTTTTTTTCCATATGAACCAGTAGCAGGTTGGCAGGGGAGTGGCTATAGATGTTAATTAAACGCTGGACTCAATTACATCACGCTGGACTCCAATTAACTCATTAGCATACGGCATGTGGCAAGTTTGTATATATATATTATGAAGTAACCATCTGTCAAACCAGTCAATACATCTAAAGTACTTTTTAATTTCAATAAGTTTTTATTGTCAGAATAAATGTGCCAAGTGCACAAGGTACAAAGTGCAAGTTGCATGTGATTCACAAACATCATACACATAATATTCTGATTTTCCTGTTTTACAGAATAGTACAGAAAAGATACAAGAATATCTGAGTAATAAATGTCTGATGTAGACAGTATGTATGAACATAGATATATAAACATAAATAATGAGAAATAAACAACATTCCGAGCTGTGACATCAATATAACATTAAGCAATTGTGCTGATTGTAGCTGAGACTAACACTACTACCGAATAGCTGAGTGTAGCTATCTTATGCCTTTATGCTTTATCTTAACTTATGTTACCTCGGCCCTGTTGGCCCTCTATTGACTTCCTCCATTTACATGGGTTGCCGGGCTCACACGTTTCCAAGCTTCCCAATTTGACAAGTGTTGGGCAACACGGAAAGATTGATGTGCGATTATGTATTCATACGACATCGTAGTATTTACTGCGCTAATAATCTCCTGCAGCCCAGGGGTGTTAGTACTTTTCCAGTTCCTCGCGATTGCCAGTCTGGTAGAAACTAAAATGTGTAGAACGCTAGTCCTGAATTTGGTTGGAAACTTGTCTAAACCTATCAACAATAGCGCCAGGGCAGGATCAGGAGGGACAGTATGACCGACCACCCCCGATATCTTATTAAATATTTGGGACCATAGAGAGGTAATTTTCAGACAGGCCCAGAATATATGTAGCATCGATCCCCTGTGTCCGCAGTCCCTCCAGCAGTCTGATTTCGAATTTGGGTAAATAGCATGTAGCCTAACTGGAGTATAGTACCACCTTAGAGTCATTTTCAGATGCGACTCTAGGTGAGAGACACATTTTAGGGTAGAAATAGCTAGTTTATTTGCGGTAGCCCATTGGGTCAGGGTGAAGGATTGCCCGAGCTCAGCCTCCTATGCCAACAGAGGGGCAGTTTTGAGAAAACGGTCCTTTTTCCCTAGGAACATATATACTGGCCTGAGCCCCTTCGAGACTGAACCCACAATCGACCAGTGTGATAACAGTTGGAGGTTGCGGCTTACTTTGAAGGAGGGGTTATTTGACAGCGCGTGCCTTATCTTTAGGTAAGAGAATGCCTCTTGCTGAGGGACATTACTGGAGCGTTTAACCGCTTCGAAGGACTTTAAGCCTGAATCCGTTAGGAGGTCAGCCAGAGTATTAATACTGCAGTCTTTCCAAACATTAATATTCAAATCTGGAATCAAATGTTGGAGAGACTCCAGTGGGGTGAGGTGGGCCACCGAGGTAGGAACCGCTCTTCCACTTACATGGTATGTTTTCCATTGTGCTACAGATGTGGAGACACAAAAGGCAGGCTGGAGGCCAGAATAGGAATCGTGTAGAGCTGCCATAAGAAGGGCACGCAAATTATGTCCGGAGACCTTTGATTGTTCAATGTGAACCCAATGTTTCTCAACATCTCCTTTCCACCACTCTTTGAGTTGGTTAATTCTGGAGGCAAGATAGTAGTCGTACAGGTTCGGTAAGCCTAAACTCCCATGCCTCCTGTGTCTGCACATAATACTTCTGGCAATTCTTGGTCTAGTTTTGTTCCAAATCAATGCACTTAGCATCCGATTTGCCAAATTAAAAAAGGAGTTCGGGACTGGAATAGGTATGGTGTGAAACAGATACAGGAACTTTGGAAGTATGTGTTGTTGAAAAGCTGCAATACGTCCTATCCAGGATAATTCAGTTTTTGCTATGCTAGTGAACTCTGGTTGGAGTGCTCGCAAAAAAGGGGGGAAGTTGTTTGCGTAGAGTTCTTGTGGAGTAGATGTTACTTTAAAACCCAGATATTGGATTGAGGATTCTTGCCAATCTAATGGAAAATCCTTTATCAAGTGGGCTACAACTAAATCCGGAATTCCCAGGGAAAGGGCCTGCGATTTGTTTTCATTAACTTTATAGTAAGAGAGGGCCCCGTAAGACCGGATAATATCCATTACTGCTTTTAAAGATAATTGGGGTTCCGTCAGGGACAGGATAATGTCGTCCGCATACAGTGATATGCAGTGACATCTATTTCCAATCTGTACTCCTGAAACCCACTTGGTCCGGTGCCACAAGGGTGGGAATAATGTCAGCTAGGCGGGAGGCCATTATTTTCGCATAAATTTTGAGATCAGTATTAAGTAGAGAGATGGGACGAAAATTTTGCGGGACGGAGGGGTCCTTCCCTGCCTTAGGTAAGGTCACGATAACTGCTTCTAGCATTTCTTTGGGAAGTTTCCGCGTCGTCATAGCACTAGACAGGGATGCATGAAGGTGTGGACCAGATAGTCGGAAAAAGTTTTGTAAGAGGTGTTTGGGAGCCCGTCTGGGCCCGGGCTTTTGTGATGTGGCAGGCTGCGTATTATTTTAGAGATCTCTGCATGAGATTGGGGCGCAAAGGGCGTCACTTTGACGACCATCCAGAGAGGGAAGGTGAATAGAGTTTTAGAAATTCATTTATTTTCTCAAGAGGGGCATGGGTAAATCCAGGTTCGTCTTTTAGATTGTATAGTTGGGAGTAGTAAGACATAAATCTATTAGCTATGGCTTTTGGGTCATATAATTTATAAGTCTTAGAGGGATCCCACAGGAATGCTATTTTGGACTTTATGGCTCTCGCTTTTATCCGACTAGCTAATAACTTCCCCGCTTTATTGGCCTGTGAATAATACCTCGCCTTAGTCTTTTTAAGTGAGAGTTCATATGTGTGTAAAAAGCTCTCTTTTAGTTGTGCTCCAAGAGCTCTTAGTTTCTCTGCCAATTCTGGGGAGGGGGTAGATTTATTTATCAATTCTGTGTTCTGTATTTGTTTTATCATGTCATCTTGTGTTTTTTCCCTCATCTTTTTGTGTCTGTAGCTTAATTTCATTAAAATGCCCCTAATAAATGCCTTGTGGGCCGACCACACAATAGAGGGGTCCGACACAGAGGCAGTGTTAAATTTAAAGTACCCCTGTAATGCCCTAGACACTTCTTCTTGATATTTTGTATTAGCTAGAATAAATTCGTTGGCCCTCCACAAAGGATTAGGAGGGGCAGAGAACTCCTCCGACGCCTCCAGAGTCACCGGCGCGTACCATTTCTGTACTTTCTTGAGTACTTTGTTTATAAAATGCATAGGATGAGAGTTAGGGGCATACAATCCCACTAGGGTATAAACAATGTTGTTAATAGAGCACACATGAATAATATATCTCCCCCCTGGATCAACCACCGTATGTTTACCCTGATGCACCACTGAATTACGTACGGCTAACATTACTCCTCTATTCTTACGCCGACCGTGGGAATGAATCAGGGTCGGGAATGATGGGTGTTTTAATCTCCCGCTGTCAGCTTCTAGTAAGTGTGTCTCCTGTGCACAAAATACATCACATTTAATCGGGAGTGCCTCCTTCCACATCATCCGCCTCTTGAAAGGGCTATTTAGACCTCTTACGTTTAGGGATCCAACCGTTAATACCATTGTGATGGATTATAAGCCATGACGATGATCCCCCGGACTTTGCGGAAGGAGGCACTCCCAGCACATTGCAATGAAATCAAGTGAGAAATGTGGTTAGGACACAGCAGCGGAAAAGAACAAAAGCAAAAAAATAAAAGTACAAACATAATAAACCAGAACTGACCGCCCAGTGAAAGGGGCAGTGAAAAGGTAGTACAAGGGTCAGAACTCGTATACCCTTGCGCATTGTATTGGGGGAAAACAGTCATGCCTACCACCGAGAAGGAACAAAACAAAATGTAGAACATGTTCCTGCTCCAAGATGATATAGCGCAATTTGTGGAACATCTAGCGATGCTTCTTCTGTTGGCGTCTCTCTACCCGCTGCCAATCTCCTTCAGCGGCTTGGTATTGGTGTTGTTTCTCTGCAGTTACATCTTCTACCGGAATACCCCAGGTTGCCAGCACCGATTTCCCCTCCTCCACCGTGCGGATTACAGTCATGGCGCCATTCTTTTGCACTAGCAGCTTCATAGGATATCCCCATCTGGACAGGACAGAGTGGGAACGCAAAGCAAGGGTAATCGGGGCTAGTGTGCGCCGAAGTTGTAGGGTGGCTATGGAGAGGTCAGCAAAAAGTTTAATCGATTGGTAGGGGTCCGGCAACATGCCCAATTTCCTTGCCGCTGCTAGGGTGTCCTCCTTAGCTTGAAAAAAGTGCAAGTGGGCGAGAACATCGCGCGGGGTGTCGTCCGGGAGATGCTTTGGCTTAGCAATCCTGTGCGCTCGATCAATTATAAGGTCTTGCTCAGTACAATCGGGCAATTGGAGCCTCATCAAGTTCTTAATATATGTTTGGAGGTCCGCAGCTAGCACCGACTCTGGCACTCCGCGCAATTTTAAGTTATTTCTGCGGGAACGGTCTTCAAGGCCCGCTACTTTCGCACGGAGGTACGCAATTTCTTCTGTTTGCGTATCGTGGGCATCGATCAAGTTGTTATGAGAGTCTGCAAACTCGCCCATTTTCTGCTCTACATGCTGGACTCTGTTGTCCAAATCGGTTACAGAGGACTGGATCGGTGTAATCAGTTGTGACAGGTGGCTGGTAACCGAATGGTTAAACGCAAGCAGCATTTCCTTTAACAACATGCTAGATGATGGCTTGTCGTCTGTGGGGAAGTTATGGAGCACTTCTGGCAAAGGGTCTGTATTTGACCCATCAGTGGGATTCAGTGACTCACCATCAGCTGCCTCTGGAGCTTGTAGCCTGGGCCTCTGCTTAGCTGGGCTGGCATAGGGAGATCGCTGTGCTGCCTGTTTGCTCGGCGATACTGCGCTGTTCCCCTTTGCAATCCCCTCAGCTTGGTCCGTACTCGATTGGCTTTTGTGTGGAGACCCCCTGGGGCTTTGTTGCAGTGACCTGCTGCCGTCTGAGCTGCGTGGTGAGCCTCCGTTCACTGAGGATTGCGGGCTGGAGCTGTGTTCGGCATGATCAGTTCGCGCCCCGGCGCCATCTTTGTCACGCTCCTGACCAAAGAAGAACTCCAGCTTCCCTTCGTTCTTCATGCTTCTTTTCCCTCTCGTCATCATCAGGGACAGCTCCTGTCGCGACAGGCACCAGAAGGGAAGGGTTGCAGTTGATAATGAGGTTCCGTTAAGCTGAGTCGCTGGGTTGGAGCAGGAGCTCTAAGATTATGCGGCAATCTTCCTCAGCGTCGTGGCCACGCCCACCAAAGTACTTTTTAGTAGTTGATGATTGTATATAATTAGTTAGATAATAATCAAATATCCACATGACAGGTTCCCTCCTTTAAGTTGGCGAGACAGCCAGGATTTGATTTCTTGATGGAGGAGCAGTTCCTTCCCTGTGTAACCCACAGCTTGAGACCGTGGAGGCAGCAGTGCCATCACCTGGCCAAGTTGCTGGTGTGGCTGGGCAGGAACCACATTTACCCAGTGGGCCGTAAAGGACATATATTGTCCTTGACCGTAGTTACAGCTCCACTTGTCAGTGCTGCTGTGCACATGACAGGCTCATGGACTTCTGTTCAACATACGTGCGCAGGGCTGGAACTGCCTTTTTGGAGAAGTAATGATGGCTTGGGACTTTCCACATTGGCTTGGCACAATCCATCAGTTCTCTGAAAGGTGCAGAGTCCACCACATGGAAAGGGAGGGAGTGTAGTAGCAATAGCTTGGACAGGAGCACATTCAGCTTCTGCGCCGTTGGAAAAGTGCACACATACCACTGTCTATTTGCAATGGCCTCTGGAATTGATTGCTGACTAAATGAGTGAGGGGCAGTAGGAAGAGAAGAAGCAGGAGCATCAGGACTAGTAGATGATGGGAAGTAAACACAGCTCCCTTCTCCTGAGATGGTGGAGCCTTGACTGCAGTAAAATGGGAGTGGGCCACCAGGTGATGCAGTGGTTGCTGCCTAAGGCTGTACCACTTTATTAGAGCCACGGTTTTCCCAAGCCACTTTATGGTTACGCTGCATGTGTTCACACAGGGCCATGGTGCCAACATTGGCTCACTGGCCACGTCTCACCTTCTGCCCACAAATTTTGCAAATGGCCATGCTGACGTCCCCTGATGGCTTGATGAAAAATTGCCACACTGCCGAGCATTGCATTTCCCCCCTCACCACTCTGAAAGAAAGGCTCCTGCATAGTGGGCGGTCTACCCCGGGCACGTTTGGCTTTCGATCTCCAGCTTCTGCCACCCTGCTGACTTGCAGCCATGCTACCACCCTGATGGCTCAGCCGCTTCCTCATGCGCAAGCTGCCCCCTCTTTACCCTGCTCCTACGTGCAATTTTCTACATAATCATTCACTACTGTCTGCATGTCACTGATGTCACCCTCACCAGTCTCATGGCCATGTTTCTGACTGCTCGCAAACACCAGCTTCCGTGCGACTCTCATCATCACTACCTGCCCGCCTACCGGAGAAAGCATCGGATTTATCGTCCAAATCTTGGCTGGGCAGTAGCTGCTGACTGTCCTCTAGAATCTCATACTCGCTGTGTAAAGTGGAGCCGAGCCGATGGCATACAATACTTTTCGAGCTGAAGGAACAGAAAATGACAGAGGCAGGTTGAGGACAGATGGGGGCACAAATAGAAAAATAGAATGTGTCAGCAGATAAGAACTATTTAGCTCATCTAGTCTGCCCAATATAATGAATACTATGAATAGCCCTTTGCCCTATCTTATACGAAGGATGGCCTTATGCCTATCCCATGCATGCTTAAACTCCTTCACTGTATTTGCAGCTACCACTTCTGCAGGAAGGCTATTCCATGCACCCACTACTCTCTCAGTAAAGTAATACTTCCTGATATTACTTTTAAACCTTTGCCCCTCTAATTTAAAACTATGTCCTCTTGTAGCAGTTTTTCTTTTTTTAAATATTCTCTCCTCTTTTACCTTGTTGATTCCCTTTATGTATTTAAAACAACTTTCTATTATATCCCCTCTGTCTCATCTTTTCTTCCAAGCTATACATTTTTTTTGCCTTTCTCTGGATCAACTTGCAGGATAACAGGCCGAACTGGATGGACAAATGTCTTTTTTCGGCCTTATGTACTATGTTACTATGTTAGATGTTAAAGGGAACATGTCACCGGGATTTTGTGTATAGAGCTGAGGACATGGGTTGCTAGATGGCCGCTAGCACATCCGCAATACCCAGTCCCCATAGCTCTGTGTGCTTTTATTGTGTAAAAAAAACGATTTGATACATATGCAAATTAACCTGAGATGAGTCCTGTATGTGAGATGAGTCAGGGACAGGACTCATCTCAGGTTAATTTGCATATGTATCAAATCGTTTTTTTTTCACAATAAAAGCACACAGAGCTATGGGGACTGGGTATTGCGGATGTGCTAGGGGTCATCTAGCAACCCATGTCCTCAGCTCTATACACAAAATCCCGGTGACGGGTTCCCTTTAAGGTCCTTTAATCTTTCCTGGTAAGTTTTATCCTGCAATCCATGTACTAGTTTAGTAGCTCTTCTCTGAACTCTCTCCAAAGTATCAATATCCTTCACTAGTGCTCTGTAGAGCGGCATGAGCACCTCCCTCTTTCTACTGTTAATGCCTCTCCCTATACACTCAAGCATTCTGCTAGCATTTGCTGCTGCTCTATGACATCATCTGCCTACCTTTTAAGTCTTCTGAAATAATGACCCCTAAATCCCTTTCCTCAGATACTGAGGTTAGGACTGTATCACAGATTTTAGATTCTGCTCTTGGGTTTTTACGCCCCAGGTCCATTATCTTGCACTTATCAACATTAAATTTTAGTTGCCAAATTTTTGACCATTCCTCTAGTTTTCCTAAATCCTTTTCCATTTGGTGTATCCCTCCAGGAACATCAACCCGGTAACAAATCTTTTGTGTCATCAGCAAAAAGACACACATTACCATCGAGGCCTTTCACAATTTTGCTGATAAAGATATTAAACAATATGGGTCCCAGAACAGATCCCTGAGGTACCCCACTGGTAACAAGACCATGGTCTGAATATGCTCCATTGACTACAACCCTCCGTTGTCTGTCCCTCAGCCACTGCCTAATCCATTCAACAATATGGGAGTCCAAGCACAAAGACTTCAATTTATTGATAAGCCTTCTATGTGGGACAGTATAAAAAGCCTTACTAAAGTCTAGATAAGCAATGTCTACTGCACCTCCGACATCTATTATTTTAGTCACCCAATCAAAAAAATCCATAAGATTAGTTTGACATGATCTCCCTAAAGTAAACCTATGCTGTTTTTCATCTTTCAATCCATGGGATTTTAGATGTTCCACAATCCTATCCTTAAGTATGGTTTCCATTAATTTCCCCACTATTGATGTCAGGCTTACTGGCCTATAGTTGCCCAATTCCTTCATACTACCTTCGCAATTCGTGTGATTGGCACATCATTTGCTAATTTCCAATCTTCTGGGACGACTCCTGTCCTGTGATTGGTTAAATAAATCTATTAATGGTTTTGCTAGTTCACTGCTAAGCTCTTATAATAGCTTTGGGTGTATCCCATCAGGCCCCTGTGACTTATTTGTATTAATTTTACACAGCTGACTTAGAACCTCTTCCTCTGTAAAGATACATGCATCAAAAGATTCATTAGTCTTCCTTCCTAACTGAGGTCCCTTTCCTTCATTTTCCTTTGTATAAACTGAACAGAAGTATTCACTGACTAAGCTAATTTCTCTTTTGCCTGTGCTTTAGAAGCTCTTATAACTTGTTTGACATCTCTCTGCCTAATCTTATAAATTTGCCTGTCATCCTCGTTTTTTTTTTTTTTTATAATTCCTAAATGCTATCTTTTTGTTTTTAATGATTTTGGCCACTTCTGCTGAGTACCACAGTTGTCTCTTCCTCTTTTTGCTTTTACTGACAAGCCTAATGCAATTATCTGTTGCCTTTAATAGTGCCACTTTTAAGTAGTCCCAGAAACTGTTCCAATCTGATAGGGACTCATATACCACTAATCTAATTTTAGAAAAGTCAGTTTTTCTAAAATCTAAAACTTTTGTTTTTGTATGGTGTGACTGAGTCACTGTACTTATAGTAAACCACACTGACTGGTGATCAGTAGATCCCAAGCTTTCCCCTAGAGTAATATCAGATACCAAATTCCATATTCACATTTGTGAATACTAAATCTAAAATGGCCTTCTTCCAGGTTGGCTCCTGAACTACTTGCTGTAGAGATAATCCCAGTAGGGAATTTAGAATATCACATCAGGAAAACTAAAGTCTCCCATAATGATAACTTCCCCTTTCAATGCAATTTTAGCTATTTCCTCAACTAGTAGATCATCTAATTCTTTGACTTGGCTAGGTGGTCTATATATCACACCTACACAAGTTACCTTATGATTATCAAGCTGCAAGGTAACCCAAACTGACTCTAAATTGGTCTTGCTAACTTGTTTTAAATTAGATTTGATGCTATCTTTCACATACAGGGCCACCCCTCCCCCTTTCTTGTCTTCTCTGTCTTTCCTATATAGGGAGAACCCTGGTATTATTATAGCCCAGTCATTACTTCCATTGAACTTTGTTTCTGATGTAACTGGCCAGAGTATACCCACAGTCCAGACTATACCTGGGTTAAAGTTGCCTAGGCAAATTTATTCTCCAGAGTATAAATTGGCCTAGGCCAAAATATACCCGGGACATAAATTAGCCTTGGCCAATTCATACGCCTCAGGACATATTATACCCCCATCAGTTGCATTGAGTGAGACACAAGAATTACTTAATTTTTCAACACTTTATTGGGGATTCAGTTTTGTCTGGTAAGTTAAGTGAGAAAGCTAACTGACTAAAATCTTAAAACTCTAAACACATAGGGCCAGATTTATCATGACTCTGACAGCTCACTCCACTTTCACATATGGCTAAAGTCAGTTTTAGCCAAGTCAGATTTATGAACGGCCCTTTAAGACTGTAATAAATGTGGTTTGACTGTAGCAGTTTATCCGTCAGTAAGCAGCTTTACAAAAGTCGCACATCTTTACGAAAAAGTCGCACATCTTTACGAAAAAGTCGCATGTTCTATTAAAAAGTCTCATAAGATAAGCATGGTCCTCACTGGAGTGAAATTGCGCAATTTTTTGCGACCTTTTTGCAACTTTTTTGCGACTTTTTAAATAGTCTCAATAGTAAATCTGTCTAGAGATTAATTTACATAAGAAAACACGCCCACTTTCAGAAAACTGGCGAGCATAGTGCAGAGCAGAAAAAAGTTGCAAATTTTTGCACAGTTTTAGTGATTGCGCAAAAATTTGCGACTTTTTCACTCCATTATTCTGACTTGAGCTAATGATAAATCTGGCCCATAGACTTTTATTACTTCAACCAGAAAAACTTGACTGTTCATAATATAATAAAAAGTCATAATCTCTTGAAACTTCAACTTATAAATGTGGCTTTACACAGGGAGATTATTGGCCAAATCTTTATGGGTCAGTGAATCAGTGCATGACGTGTCATACACTGATCAGGTTACCCGAAAACTCCATGGGGATGGGAGAGAGCACGAAATTCAAAAGCTGTAGCCAGAGAAGCGAGAAATGGGGGCTGGAGGAAACATGGAGAAGGGACGGAGGAGGGCCAAGACATGCTGGCAAGTGAGTATGTAACTTTTTTTTTTCTTGTTAGCTATAAATAACTTATTGCTCAATGCAAGGGACAACTATCCAGGATAACATTCATCCTGTGTGTTGGGACTTTTAGACTAGCAAGTCCTTGCTTCAATATAAACATTTAAAGGTAAACACTGATAACAACTAGTGTTGGGCGAGCATGCTCGGCCGAACACAAATTTTACTTTGACACATCGCGTTGTTCGGCTGAATACTGCGTGTGCTCAAGTGCGATGCTCGAGTCTCCTCCCCGCACGTTTGTTGGCTGCTACACAGCCAATAAACGTGCAGGTAAGTGCTGACATTCATTGTAATGCCGTAGCCATGTTGGCTATGGCATTAAAGTGATTGGCTGGCCGGAAAGCATCATTGGGTGATATATAGCACATAATGACACGTGTTCGGCTCAGTCTTAGTCAGGGAGAGCTGGAGAGCAGAAGGGAGAGATAGTATAGGGAGTGAAATAGGAATATTTTTATACTTTTATGGACTATTGTTTTGTGTGGCAGCAATATATATTTTTAGTGTAACCTGCACTAAATTGCTAAAACTTATTAGAGACCCAAAAGTCCTTTAAAGGACTACAGTTGTATTTGGCAGCAATTTATGTTTTTAGCGCAACCTGCACTAAATATCTTGCAATTGTTTGGCCGCTGCACAAAGCGACATTATCTGTGCTACATCTCCTGTCTAACGTGTGCGCAGCCTAAAAATATCTGTGACATCCAGTGTACTTTTTGTACCTGCGTTACATCTCCTGTATAACATTTGTGTATCCGAAATATCAGTGACATTCAGTGTAATTTTGTGGCTGATGGTGGCAGCGACATTACCTGTGCTATACCTCCTGTATAATGTGTGCACGTCCTAAATATCAGTGACATTCATTCAGTGTAATTTTTTATTAGGTGGTGGGGACAGCGACATTACTTGTGCTATACCTCCTGTTTAACTTGTGCGCATGCTAAAAATATCTGAGATTCTGTGTACTTTATTTGCGCATATACTTACAAAACCTGCCTACTGTACGTTTGACATACTTGCAAGCATATATACCATTTAATATGCGCTAGGCGAGCAGTAAAGGGGAGGGGAAGTGGCCGTGCAGCTAATGGTGCACACAGAGGCCATGGCCCTGGGCTTGGTGAAACTGTGCCTGCTGCCAGAGCACAAGAAACACGATACCTAGCTTCATGTCCCAGTCTCGAAGTCAGTCCAGTGTGACCAGGTGGGTGGCAAGCCGAGCAAAGAGAGCAGTACAGAGGGGGAGGGATCCGCAGCACCGCAACAGGCTGGAAGAGGCAGTGGGGTGGCAAAAGATCTCCCTTGCCAAGGGGTAGGTGTTCCGTAGTCTGGCGCTTTTTTGAGCAAAGTGCGAACGATAAAAGAATTGTAATTTGCAACCTGTGCCATACCAAAATGAGCAGGGGCGTGAACACTAGCAACCCCACCACCACCAGCATGGTCTGCCACATGGCATCAAAGCACCCTAATAGTGTGGATCACACCACTACCTCCTCTTCCCCTGTGTTACATGTTGGCCAATCCCCTGTCCAAGACGCAGGCCAGGATGCCCCCTTCCATGCACCTAGACCTTTGCAAGCACCACATCAGCTAGCACATCCACTTCTGTGTCCCAGTGAAGCTTACAGATGTCTATGCTTCAGGCCTTTGAAGTAAAAAGCAAATACCCAGCCACCCACCCACAGACCATAGCACTAAATGCACACCTTTCCAAATTGCTGGCCCTGGAAATATTGCCATTTAGGCTTGTGGCTAGGGTTGAGCGAAAGTTTGAAGTTCGTACCGAACTTTAGGATTTTTGGATCCTGGACCCGAAACCGAACCTGAACTTTTCAGTAAAAGTTCAGGTTCGGGTTTGGTGTTCAGTTCGCTTTTTGAAAGTCTAAAGAGCAGCCAATCAACAAGCGTTTAACTCGTGTGCCCTTAGAAGCCATCACAGCCATGCCTATTAATGGCATGGCTGTGATTGGCCAGTGCAGCATGTGACCCAGCCTCAATTTAAGCTGGAGTCACGTAGTGCTGCACGTCACTCTGCTCTAATTAGTGTAGGGATAGGATGCTGCTGCTGTGAGGGAGAGAATAGGACAGAATCTTTAATCAGAAGTGCTTGTAATCTCAGCGATCTAACTAGATTTTGTTTTGTGGGTGCAGTGCACAATCTTTTTACCCTGCCCTGAGCCCAGTGACCCAGAAAAATAACTTTTATCCGTCTGTTAGTTAGGTGGGCAGCGGCGGACATTTTATGCAAGTTCTGTGCACTAGCACAGCATATGTGCATTTGTGACAGTCAAATAGAAGCTTGAAATACTGCAATTATATAAAAAAAAATCACCAATTTTTGGCAATACCCTCCATCTGGGGCCTATGCCGCATTAGTCAGTGTGCAATTTAAGCTAGAAATACAGCAATAATTTTCTGGGTTTTAAAAAAACACCCTTCAAAGTAGGGTCAAAATACTCAATTTTACAGCCCCTGCTGCATCTGTCAGTGTGAAATTTCAAGCGTTGTATATTGCTGTCATATTCTGTTATTAAAAACACATCCTTTTAGGGCAAAATCCAAATTTTGCAGCATTTTCTGCATCTGTCATTGTTAAAATGCAAGCTTGAAATACAGCAATAATTTTCTGGGTTTTAAAAAAAGACCCTTTTGGGCAAAATACTAAATTTTACAGCCTTTGTTGCATCTGTTAGTGTGAAATACAAACGCTAGATACTGCTGTCATATACTGTAATTAAATAAAAACACCCATTTTGGGCAAAATACTGAATTTTGCAGCCTTTGCTGCATCTGTCATTGTGAGATACTTGCGTTAGATACTGGTGTTCTATTCTGTTATTAAAAAAACACAAATTTTTGGCCAAATACAAAATTTGCGGCCTTGTCTGCATCTGTCAGTGTGAGATACAAGCTTAAAATACAGCAGTAATATTCAGGGTTTAAAAAAAACACCCATTTTGGGCAAAGTACTTAATAATGCAGCCTTTGCTGCATCTGTCATTGTGAGATACATGAGTTAGATACTGCTGTTATATTTTGTTAATAAAAAAAAACACCTATTTTGGGCAAAAAAAAATAATTTTGCAGACTTTGCTGCATCTGTCAGTATGAGATACAAGCTTGAAATACAGCAATTATTCGGAGTTTAAAAAACACCCATTTTGGGCAAAGTACTTAATATTGCAGCCTTTGCTGCATGTTCTATTCTGTTATAGAAAAAACACCCATTTTGGGCCAAATACTAAATTTGAGAAATATGAGGAGAGCGTCAAATAAGGGACGTGGCCCCGGTTGTGGTGCTGCTGGTGGAGCTCCTGTTGCAGGGAGAGGATGTGGTCGATCTGTGCCAGCTACACGCACAAGTGAAACACCTTCCTCAGGTGTGAGTAGGCGACAGAACCTTCAGCAGTATTTGGTTGGGCCTAATGCGGCTCTACGAATGGTGAGGCCAGAACAAGTACAGGCTATTCTAGATTGGGTTGCTGACAGTGCCTCAAGTTCCTTTACACTGTCTCCCACACAGTCTACTGTACTCCCACACAGTCTACAAGAGTTGGCACCTGCAGCCGATGTCCATCAGTCTTTTACCTCACCCCCTTGCAAATCAGCCAAGCAGTCTGAGCCCCAAGTCATGCAGCAGTCTAATCTGCTTTTTGATGACTCTGCTAGCAGGGTTTCCCAGGGCCATCCACCTAGCCCTGCCTCAGAAGTGGAAGAGATGCACCGATGCCCAACCACTTATGTTTCAAGATGAGTACATGGGAGGACCACATCAGCACGTCGCGGATGATGACGAAACACAGGTTCCAACTGCTGTGGCTTTTGAAAGTGTGCAGACCGACAAGAAGGGCAGGGGTGAAGACTGGGTGGAAGATGATGTGGAGGACGATGAGGTCCTTGACCCCACATGGAATCAAGGTCATGCGAGTGACCTGTGGAGTTCAGAGGAAGAAGCGGTGGTCGCACAGAGCCACCAGCACAGCAGAAGAGGGAGCATGGTGCAAAAGCGGAGCGGCCCTCCCCTACACTATACGCCTGCTACTGCCAACCGCAGCAAGGGACCGAGCACACCAAAGCCAGCTCCAAGGAGTTCCCTGGCGTGGCAGTTCTTCAGACAATGTGCTGACGACAAGACACGAGTGGTTTGCAAGCTGCAGTGGAGTAGACACCTCAAAAACCAAGAAAGGTCTCTGGCTCCTCCTGCTTGCTCTTCTGCAGCAGTCTCAGCCTCTTCCTCCACCTCTGGAGTGACAGTGGCATCTGCCACCCCGCAAACAGAGGATCTGCCAGCAACACCACCACCTGGGTCACCAAGCATCTCCACAATGTCCCACGGAAGAGTTCAGCTCTCCATCTCCCAAACACTGGGGCGGAAGAGGAAGTACCCCACTACCCACCTGCGATCCCTGGCCCTGAATGCCAGCATTTCAAAATTACTGACTTTCTTTTTTTTGTACGTATTTTATTTCATTTTATGTCATTTCATAGGTGACAGGGAATAAAATTTCAAAAATTCTTCTTTAATTGATGCGCGCTCCCTCCTTTCATTCAATTATTAAACTTTAACAACTTGTCCCACATTTGCGCTTCGAAATTTGCATTCAGACATCCTCCCCATGCTGTGTCTGAACCATTTCAGGGGTGTTTCCATCAATTTCTGACCTTTTCCTATGAACCAGACACCCTCTCCTCTTCAGAGCAGGGGGTGCCTGGCTTAATGCGTGGGTTCTCCCATTGACTTCCATTATGCTCGGGTGGCTCAGTAAAGCACCCAAGCATTCCGAGGTATTCTACTTGAGCACCCGAGCTCGACCAACACTAATAACATTAAAATGATCATGCTTATGTTCTGTTGTTGACTGCAGATTGAAGCTTGCAGGATATTACAACTAATCCATGGAGTCACTAACGTTTGTGTAGATGAAGATGTCACAACTTAACAGATTTGCTGTGGCCATGATCTCTGCATCAGTTGCCCAGACTCCATCATGAGACATTCCAGACATTCCACATCTTTTCATGAGGTGGATGACTAGATCTCTGAGAAGGACGTGGTTATCCCCTGTTCCTGTGAGGATGTAGCTGATGGCACAGAAGTAGCAAAGTAGCAGTTACCATCACCTTTGGTTTTATATGTGGCTGTCCACGGTCCCTTGTGCATCCATAGTGTACAACCCTACCAAACGTAAGGCCAAGAGTGGTGCTAAGATACTTCCTTCCTGAACTTTGTAGTGGGTTGAATGTCTTACTTTGCTTGTGTTTCTGTGTGGCAGAGTCACTGAAACAATCATCATGAGACTGGGGTGGTTGAGAAGTCTCTTCATCCTGGTAAATCTTAAGATTGTTGGCATGGTAGGTGTTGCTCAGTATCTTTCCAGTCTTATTGTTAAGTTTTACTCATCCTTTGGTCAAGGATTTCACAACTAAGTAGGGTCCGATCCAGCATGGTTCCATCTTTGAACCCATGCAATGAATACGGCGTTGATTCTTGATATAAACAATGGTACCAGCAGTGATTTCGTTGTTGCTGTTGTGTCGGCAATCAAAGGCAAGTTTATGGTGTTCATGGGCAGAGAGGATGTTGGTACTGATGGTTGAGCAGAGCTTTTTAAGAATGGTTGTCAGTGTATTTAGCACATCAGGGTTGGCATAATCTGAAACGGACATGGGGTCCACATTGTCATTTTCTGAGGGGTTGAGGTCCATAGGAATCTTTGCCTTCTGTCCATACATGACCTCAAATGGAGTGCACTTGGTTGAGGCATGCATCAGATCACCAGAAATTAACTGATCCCAGTTGTTTCCTTGGTCATTGACAGGCTTAAAAAAAATTATTTGAGTGTTCAATTGTCACGTTCCCACTGGCCATTTGTTTGTGGGTGGTAGGCAGATGAAATGCGGTGATGTGTTTGAAAATGCTCCATTGAGTTCAAATTCTTGTCCCTGGTCACTAATCAGAGTGTCCATACAGCCAAGACAGCAAATAACGGAGAAAAAAAAAATTGCTACTGACTTGGCACTCTTATCTGGAACAGCTGTTGCTTTAGTCCACTTAGAGAAATTATCAGTGGCAGCAACTATATATTTGATGCCATCTGATGTTTCCTGAAGAGGACCGATCATATCCATCCCAACTAAGCTCCATACTTTTCCAGGCACTGGTATACTGTTGATTGGTGGAGCTTCCTTGCTGATTTTGGAATTTATGACAAAACATTTTTGACAGGCTTTGACATGTTGGCGAATGTCCTCCTTCATTCCCTTCCAGTAATAATGGTCATAGATTTTGGCTAACGTTTTATCTCTGCCAAAATGGCCACCAGAAATTAGACTGTCATGACAGCCTTTAGAATATTTGGCAGTCGGCTTTTAGTGAGAACCTCCTTTTCCCCATGGTAAAGAATTCCTCCGCCTGCTCGATACGGCTTAGCTGATTGTCTAAACTGGGACTTGGCATTTACACGTTTCTTCAGAGGTAGCTATTAAATCCACTGGGGGTACTTTTGTTGTGTTACAGTGTAGAATCGCAAAAACTGGTCATGCAGTTCGTCTTCCATGGTTGTCAAAATTGGAAAAGTGTTGGTGTCATTCAGAGGAGAGAGAAACATACATAACAATACATATCAATAACTGTAGCTTGAGGACCTTTGATAAAATCATGAGTGGGAGAAGCCAGACCAGGAAGAGTATACAACGGGTGTCAGCATACAGTAATTTGAGATTTATTAGAGATAATTGCAGCAAAGCTGTGTGTGTCAGCTTTGTACACAGAAGAGCTGAGTGTGTTCCAGATGTGCATGCAGCAGGCTGTGTGTATGTGTGTGTGTGTTTGATGTGCATGCAGCATAGCTGTGTGGTTTAGCTGTGTATGCAGCAGGCTGTGTGTGTGTGTGTGTGTTGGATGTGCATGCAGCATAGCTGTGTGGTTTAGCTGTGTATGCAGCAGGCTGTGTGTGTGTGTGTTTGTTGGATGTGCATGCAGCATAGCTGTGTGGGTTAGCTGTGTATACAGCAGGCTGTGTTCGTCAGCTGTGCATGCAGCAGGCTGTGTATGTCGGCTGTCCATGCAGCAGAGCTGTGTGTCAGCTGTGCATGCAGCAGTGCTGTGTCTATGTAATGTATATGTAAAATATATGTGCTGAAAAATTGTGTGTGTATAATGTGCGTAGTGCAGTGCTGTGTGTATATATAATATGTGTACTGCTCTTCTGTGTGTGTGTATTTGTATAATGTCATGTTCATAGATAGTAAAACAAAACAACTAAAATAAATAATCTGGCAGAGCAAGCATGGCGGAACACATTTACTTAGATACATTTAATGAGGTGACCGCACGCTTCACTGCTGTTTGTTTCAATGGTGTTTCAGATTATTATTATTATTTATTATTATTATTATTTATTATTAAAAGCACCATTCCTTCCATGGCACTGTACATATGAAAAGAGATATACATACATAATACAGAAAATTGAACTAAGCATGAACAAGATGAGTTACAAACTGGTACAGAAGGAGAGATTTACAAGGAGATTTAAAAAGTGCAAAATGGAGAGTGTCCCACAGTCAGGTGCATCTTATGGTCAGAAAAATAAGAGAAAAAAAATTGGTCAAATTTAATATTTGTTTTTCATCCTACTGCATTTCCCACAAAATGCTCTAATGTCTTTAATATACCGTATAAATCTTTAAATGACCAGGAAAATGATTTGAGGAAGGTAAGATAAATATTATACAGGCATTTCCAATCCTATTATTCGTCACTATCTTTTGCTCATGCAGTGGCAGTTTAACATGATACTAAAATCATTCATGGACAGAAGCAATGACAGATGTAGAGCACATAGCTTTCTGTCAGAATGTTAAACCACATACTGTAATTGAAGCAATTTTATGTCCCCATTGAGACCCATCTGAATTTTCAGTCCTTATGCATTGAATAAAATCCCAATGTCCTTGTAGTAATAACTATGTTTTACAATGAGTGCTATGTTTTACAAGGACAGTATGTATACACAGAAGATAATATACAAAAATTCTAGCAGGACCTGAAGTCCTTGAACAGAAGAAATGATCAGACTACAAGCTGTACCAAATAAACACTAAGGTAATGCAATGAAAGGCATTATTCACCCCATCAACACTACAACTACACCCAATATATTTTACATTGACATAAATTCACACACATCGTACACTAATTGACAAAAAAATCTAAAACAACGCACCAAGTTGTTGGAATTGAATGAAACTTTATATCTGTCAATGTAATGATGATACAGTATATAGGTGCACAATATTAGAGTACAATATTAGAGTGAAAGCATATTTATTGGGGAAAACTGTACACGTTCCAACGTTTTATGCAAATTATATTTTTCTCTGATTTTCCAAAATGGTCAATGCAAAGTCATCAAGCATAATTTCCAAGTCATTATAAATCAAATTTTATAGAACAAACCTCCCAATGATAACATTATTTTTTTTCCCTAATTAAAAAACTCAAAATGCAACTGTTCCAGTTTATTATGCACAACAGAGTTTCAAAACATTTTATAGGTTGTAAAGAACTGAAAACAGTAATTTGTTGAATTTGCATGAAACAAAGGGTGGTGTAGGCACCACCTAATAGAGTGATAACCCATGAGTGCCATCCTAATGTTAACAGAGACCAAACTTGCCAAAACATGCCAAACTAAGGACGCACTTATATCTTTCTGAATTGGGCTTCACCTTGCACGTTTTTAGATTGTTGCTGCTTATCTGTGTATGTGTGTGTGTGTGTGTGTGTGTGTGTGTGTGTGTGGGGGGGGGGGGGGGGGTCCCTTACCAAAGTTCATTGGTCTCCGTTTCTTCATGAAATGTTTGAATGTTTCTTATATTAAGCTTATATTAACAGACCATGACAAAAACACTGTGTATAAATGGAAACATTTAGGGAATTTTAGGGGACAAACTAATTTTTTATCCATGTATGCTAGCGACATGGATGTCGTACCCGACGGGGCAGACGTTAACCACAAAAAAAAAGGAACAAGACATAGGGGTCTGGCCACCTCCCATCAACAAAAGAGGAGATACTTTTATCGTTAACATCCTCTCATCAATTGCAGGTTATCAAACTATCTGTCAGCTTAATCAAATGAAGGCGTACTCTGTCCTTAGCAAGGGACTCACCTTTTCATCAATGTGTTACCTAGATAAGTTTGAGGTCACTAAAGACCTTTTTTGTTTTGTAGGTAACTTACTTTGCAGCTCCTGTATGCACAATCTTCAGTTATATAAGACTTACCCATAGATGAAGACAAGCGTTTAAGGGATTGATATTTTAAGGGAAAATGAGACTCCAGATGTGAGGAGATGCTTTCCACATAAATTATGTTCTCAGGTGACTTCATTTTTTTCCCATGTTTTCAGCTATACAGGTTTTCTTTAACATAGTCATGCAGGAGATTAGAAAATTAATTATTGATCATGTTAGTCTAACTGGGAGAGATCACAGCCTTACAACAAAACTCTGCCTTCCTGATTAAGAAGGCAGATAAAGGAGGCAATGTTGTACTTTGTCCAGTGGACAAGTAAATTTGTGAGGCCAGTTGGCAATTAAACTACAAGCAATATTATCTCATTTTACCTACAGATCCTACAGATATCTTTAAAAGGAAACTGAATTGTCTGTTGGACTCAGCATTGGCATATGGAATCATAAATAAAGTTGAAAAGAAATACATCATAGTGGACCATCCTGTCATACCTAGTTTTTACATGTCACCCAAGGTCCATAAAGATATCACCAATCCTCCACGTAGGCCTATTGTGGCTGTCATTGGTAGTGTTTCTGAAAAGGCTTGTATTTACATTTCCTTTTTTGAGTCTCTATACTCAAATATTTCACACTCTCATGCGGTACAGGCAGTCACTTGTCACATATTTTCTGGACCAACAATCACATTTTGACAACGTTAAGCATTGGTTTTGATATATTGACAATATTTTCTTTTTCTGGATGGGGTCTTTTGAAGAATGCCATGAGTTCATTGCCTCAATGAATTGTAATCATTTTAATATCTTTCTTTCGCAGACAATTTCAACAACTGAGGTTGATTTTTTGAATATTAAACTCACATTCCAAGAAGGGAAAATCCATACATCCCTCTACAGAAAATCTACGGTGACAAATAGTTTACTGCACTTTACAAGTTTCCATCCCCAACAACTGAGGGCAGGTACATATACTAGTGGGACAATTTCTACAAGTCGCGTGAAGTGATGATGAATTTAGGGCATAGATCTTACCCAAAGTTTCAGGCATTGTGCCTATCCATGGAGGTTAATTTCAAGGGCTTATTCTAGAGCATAAAGAAGTGATCGGCAACAACTTCTACAACCTAAGGATTGGCCATGGGATAAACAACGACAGTTTATCACAAAATGTAATAACCAATGGTCAGACCTACAGTTGCAAGAAAATGTATGTGAAGCCTTTAGAATGATATGGATTTCTGCACAAATTGGTCATAAAATGTGATCTGATCTTCATCTAAGTCACAACAATAGACAATCAGAGTCTGTTTAAACTAATAACACACAAATAATTAAATGTTACCATGTTTTCATTGAACACACCATGTAAACATTCACAGTGCAGGTGGAAAAAGTATGTGACCCCTAGACTAATGACATCTCCCAGAGCTAATTGGAGTGAGGTGTCAGCAAACTGGAAACCAATCAATGAGATGAGATTGGAGGTGTTGATTACAGCTGCCCTATAAAAAAACACACACCAGTTCTGGGTTTGCTTTTCACAAGAAGCATTGCCTGATGTGAATGATGCCTCGCAAAAAAGAGCGCTCAGAAGACCTACGATTAAGAATTGTTTACTTGCATAAAGCTGGAAAGGGTTATAAAAGTATCTCCAGAAACAACTGTTCATCAGTCCACGGTAAGACAAATTGTCTGTAAATGAAGAAAGTTCAGCACTGCTGCTACTCTCCCTAGGAGTGGCCGTCCTGTAATTATGACTGCAAGAGCACAGCACAGACTGCTCAATGAGGTGAAGAAGAATCCTTGAGTGTCAGCTAAAGACCTACAAAAGTCTCTGGCATATTCTAACATCCCTGTTAAAAACACTAAACAAGAATGGGTTTCATGGGAGGATACCACAGAGAAAGAAAGAAGAAGCCACTACTGTCCCAAAAAAAAAAATTGCTGCGCGTTTACAGTTTGCACAAGAGCACTTGGATGTTCCACAGCAGTACTGGCAAAATATTCTATGGACAGATGAAACCAAAGTTGAGTTCTTTGGAAGAAAGAGGCACAGCACACCAACATCAAAACCTCATCCCAACTGTGAAGTATGGTGGTGGGGGCATCATGGTTTGGGGCTGTTTTGCTGGGTCAGGGCCTGGACAGATTGCTATCATTGAAGGAAAAATTCATTCCCAAGTTTATCAAGACATTTTGCAGGAGAACTTAAAGGGCTTCTGTCACCCCACTAAACATTTTTTTTTTTGTGTACTTATAATCCCTATACTGTGATTTATCCATACATAATGTGATTAATCATTTTGGTTCAGTAGATTTTGCTAAAAACGTACTTTTATAGTATGTAAATTACACTTACATACATAGCAGCCGCATCCTCCTATCATAATGACGACCCCTCCGCATGTTGATTAACAGGGCCAGCGAACGGGATCGTTCTCTGCTGGCCCTGTTTGCATTCAAAATCTGGCGCCTGCTCCATACCTGTCTTCAATCGGCGCAGGCGCACTGAGAGGCGGACGCTCGCTCGACCGCTCCATCCTCAATGTGCCTGCACCAGGTGTAGATGTGACGTCATCGGCGCAGGCACATAGAGGATGGAGCGGCCGAGAGAGCAGCCGCCTCTCAGTGCGCCTGCGCCGATTGAAGACAGGTACGGCGCAGGTGCCAGATTTTGAATGCAAACAGGGCCAGCAGAGAATGATCCCGTTCGCTGGCCCTGTCAATCAACATGCGGAGGGGCGTCATTATGATAGGAGGATGCGGCTGCTACCAACAAGTAGCCGCCCTACTTGCTGGTAGACAGTTAATTTACATATTATAAAAGTATGTTTTTAGCAAAATCTACTGAACCAAAATGATTAATCACATTATGTATGGATAAATCGCAGTATAGGGATTATAAGTACACAAAAAAAAAAAAAAAGTTTAGTGGGGTGACAGAAGCCCTTTAAGGCCATCTGTCCACCAGCTGAAGCTCAACAGAAGATGGGTGTTGCAACAGGACAACGACCCAAAGCATAGAAGTAAATCAACAACAGAATGGCTTAAACAGAAGTAAATACACCTTCTGGAGTGACCCAGTCAGAGTCCTGACCTCAACCCGATTGAGATGCTGTAAAGTTGGGGTTCATACCCAAGTTTATCAAGACATTTTGCAGGAGAATTTAAAGGGCTTCTGTCACCCCACTAAACATTATTATTTTTTTGTGTACTTATAATCCCTATACTGTGATTTATCCATACATAATGTGATTAATCATTTTGGTTCAGTAGATTTAGCTAAAAACGTACTTTTATAATATGTAAATTACCAGTCTACCAGCAAGTAGGGCGGCTACTTGCTGGTAGCAGCCGCATCCTCCTATCATAATGACGACCCCTCCGGATCGTTCTCTGCTGGCCCTGTTTGCATTCAAAATCTGGCGCCTGCTCCATACCTGTCTTCAATCGGCGCAGGCGCACTGAGAGGCGGACGCTCGCTCGACCACTCCATCCTCAATGTGCCTGCACCAGGTGTAGATGTGACGTCATCGGCGCAGGCACATAGAGGATGGAGCGGCCGAGAGATCAGCCGCCTCTCAGTGCGCCTGCGCCGATTGAAGACAGGTATGGCGCAGGCGCCAGATTTTGAATGCAAACAGGGCCAGCAGAGAATGATCCCGTTCGCTGGCCCTGTCAATCAACATGCGGAGGGGGCGTCATTATGATAGGAGGATGCGGCTGCTACCAGCAAGTAGCCGCCCTACTTGCTGGTAGACGGTTAATTTACATATTATAAAAGTATGTTTTTAGCAAAATCTACTGAACCAAAATGATTAATCACATTATGTATGGATAAATCGCAGTATAGGGATTATAAGTACACAAACAAAAAAACTGTTTAGTGGGGTGACAGAAGCCCTTTAAGGCCATCTGTCCACCAGCTGAAGCTCAACAGAAGATGGGTGTTGCAACAGGACAACGACCCAAAGCATAGAAGTAAATCAACAACAGAATGGCTTAAACAGAAGTAAATACACCTTCTGGAGTGACCCAGTCAGAGTCCTGACCTCAACCCGATTGAGATGCTGTAAAGTTGGGGTTCATACCGAACTTTAGGATTTTTGGACCCCGGACCCGACCCAAACATTTCAGTAAAAGTTCGGGTTCGGTGCTTTCTTCGTGCTTTTTGAAAGGCTGTAGAGCAGCCAATTAACAAGCAGTTAACTATCTGACCTTAGAAGCCATCACAGCCATGCCTGCTAATGGCATGGCTGTGATTGGCCACTGTAGCATGTAACCCAGATTCAGTACTATTCAGTCCTATAAGCTGGAGTCACGTAGCGCTGCACGTCACTCTGCTGTGCTTAGTGTAGGTAGAGGATGCTGCTGGTGATTTCAGGGAGAGAATAGGACTGAATCTTTGCTCAAAATCTGAATCTAACTCAGCGATCTACATACATTGTGTTTTGTAGGTGAAGGGCACAATTTTTTTTATCCTGCCCTGAGCCCAGTGACCGAAAAAAAAAAAAAAACTTTAATAAGTCAGTTAGGTGGGCGGCGGCGGTGGCCATTTTATGCGAGCTCAGTGCACTAGCACTGCATCTGAGCTTTTGGGACACATTGAAAATCCAAATTTTTTGGGCAATTTACACATCTGGTGCATTTGCAGGCTTAGTCAATGTGCAATTCAAGCTAGAAATACAGCCATTATTTTCTAGGTTTTTAAAAACACACTTTTTTGCCAAAAAACACTATTTTCATGATCTGCAAGTGTTAAATTCAAGTTTAAAATATACAGCTTTCATATTCTGTTACCAAAAAAACCCACTTTTTTTGGCAATATACAACATACAACAGTTTTAAAGGCCTTATGGCGGTAGCTGTCCCACAGTACGTTATGCCCAGCCACCACCAATTTTCCAGGAGAGCCATCCTTTCCCTGCACAACCAAATAGGGGACAAAATAAGGTGAGCACTGTGCAATGCCGTCTGTAGCAAGGTGCACCTCACTACAGATACGTGGAGCAGTAAGCACGGTCAGGGACGTTATATCTCCATAACAGCACACTGGGTAAATGCAGTCGCGGCTGGGCCTGAGGTGGATAGCATTTTGGCGCATGTCCTTCCACCACCGAGGATTGCAGGGCGCTTCAGTTTGCCTCCTGTTGCTTTCTTCTCCTACTCTGCTTCCTCATCCTCTACCAGCTCCTCTTCCAGTCAGTGTAACACCTTTAACACGAACTTCAGCACATCCAGGGGTAAACGACAGCAGGCAGTTTTAAAACGTATTTTTTGGGGGACAAACCCCACATCGTGCAGTGGACGGGCCTTGAACAACAACCCGATGAGTGGTTTGTGCCAGTCAGCTTCAAGTCTGGCCTGGTGGTGTGCGATAATGGGCAAAATATTTGTAGCAGCTCTGGGACACACATCCCTTGCCTGGCACATGTGCTGAATTTGGTGGTGCAGAGATTCCTTAAAAATTACCCCGATATGCCAGAGCTGCTGCATAAAGTGCGGGACGTCTGTGCGTGCTTTCGGCGTTCTCAACATGACGAGGGTATTGGTTATCCCCGTTCGCCACTTTCCTTTCCCTTCGTACCCTCACCATACCACTTCCCCACCAATACACTTCCCCACCACAGCGCCCCCATCCCAATAAAACTCGGACCACCGACTGGAAATGTAATGGCCAAAGCAGCCGTTTATTAAATAACAATTACAAAATAACATAACATAATACTGTAAACCCAATGGGGGGAGGTCCTTGAAGCCCCAAAGCATCGAGCTGTCGAACCAGGGTGAGCCATTCTTGCCTCCAGCCGTAACGCCCAGCTCAAAGGCACCACAGAACGACCCCCCCTCGATTCACCACAGCCGCTCGGTCCACCTGGGAGTCCAGCCCCCACCAGTGGGGCCCCCCCAATTGTCCTCAGCTTCCACCGTGACCAACTCCAAGGACCCCCCCCACCGCCACCAACTGACCGGACTTGACTACCTCATACTCCGGGCGTTCCTCCACAACCTCAGGGCCACCTCAATGCCATCCTGCAACGCCAAACTCCACATATCTAGCCCCACCGCATTCAAATGCACTCCGTCCGCTCTCCAAAAAGCCCCTGTTCCCGCCTCCAAATCCCTATGCCTAACTAACCACCGCCCCGTTCCTAGCCATAAAACGCCCCACCGCCCTATTCACCTTCACCCTCGCCTTATTCACCGCATCCACAGACCGAGCCTCCCTCCAAACCTGCCGGGGAACGATATCAGACCACACAGTCACCATACCAGGATTAAGGACCACAAACGTAAGAAGTCCCACTTGACCTCCTTAATCAGCTCCCGAATAGGCCTAGCCGCTAAGTCGTTGCCCCCAGCATGTACCACCAACACATCCGGCGCCCTATCCATCCTCACAAACCTATGAATCTCAGGCAGCACCCCCTTCCACACCATACCCCGCCTCCCAATCCACCTTACCACCGCAGACTCTCTACCAAATCCAAGCTGTTGACCGTCCGGCCGAACCGCTGCCCGGACAGCCCCCCAGAAGACATAAGAATGCCCCAGAATCCACAGTGGGCGCCGCATCTGCAACGAGAGAAAGAAAAGAACAATACCGCAGCTTAACAACCCCCCAACAGAACCCCCAAAACACACAAAACACCCTTTTCCTCTATAAGCGATCCAGACGAACATAAGACTTAAACCTTGCCGACTCCCAGCGACCAATCCTCTTAATCACCTCCTCCCCAAGACCCCATCTAGCCGCTTCCGTCACTGCCCCGATCCTGAAGGAGTGGCTGGAATACCCCACCTTATCCACCCCCGCCCGGCACAGACACCTCGATAAAAACGCGGAGAACTGGAAGTGAGACAAAAAGGTGCCATCTGCATGAACCAACAAAGAGGACCCCTCCCCCCCACCCAAACCATATTCCCGCAAACACTGAACCGGGCACATATCACAACCCTCAACCCGGAAAAGCACCACCTTCCGACCTCTCCCCAACGTATCCGTTTTCGACTGCCGAATAACGAATTCCACCCTATCCTCAAACCACTCAACATCCCCCCTCAAAAGTCCCCCCACCCGACCCACCGACAGGCAAACCAACTCCCCCACCCACATCGCCCCAAAAAATGCCAGCGAAAAAGCCAACCGAAACAACCGCGCTTCCCTGTCCGACCGACAAACCGCCCGCAACTGCCGTCCCAACTGAAGCAACAACCCGAACGAGACCGGCCTCCTTCTATCCACCCCTGCACCCATCCTCCTCCACCCTTTCAATGCCTGCACCACCAAAAAGGATTTAGTAACATCCACCATCCGCCGAGCCTTAAAACCAAAGGCCAACCCAGCCATGTAACCATTCACCTTGCTAACCGACCAACCATGCTCCCTGCCATGACCCAAAAACATCAATAAAGCCAACTCCAGGCTCCTCCATCCCCCCACCCAAAACGGTACACCAATCCTCCCAGACCCTCCAAGCCCTCATATACATATCCCACGTACCCGGAGCCAAGGACGCCCGAATAAGCCCCATCACTTGTCCTCCAACAGCTCCCACAGGCAAGCCGGACACTCCAAACCAACCGCGTCCGCCTCCGGAGCCAACTGCCGAAAACAAGTCCACTGCGAACGAGAAAGGGCGTCAGCAATACAATTGTCCACCCCAGGCACATGCATCGCTACAACCCAAGCATTAAGCGACAAGCACTCCAACACCAACCGCTGCAGCAGCCGCACCACCAATGGCGACGACGCCGACAGACCATTGATCGCCTGAACCACCCCCATATTGTCGCAGTGAAAACGAACCTTCCTGTCGCGAAACCGCTCACCCCACAACGAAACCGCCAGCACAATAGGGAACAACTCCAACAACGCTAAATTCTGCACCCAACCCCGTTCAACCCATACAGCCGGCCAAACCCCAGCACACCACTGACCTCCACAAAACGCCCCAAAACCGGAACCCCCTGCCGCATCAGTAAATAACTCAAAATCAAAAGCAAAACTACCCCCCCCCCCCCCATAAACAGCGAGCGACCGTTGTACCGGTCCAGAAAAGAACTCCAAACCTGTAGGTCCGCCCGCAGCTCCCTCCCTAACCGGATAGAATGATGCCGAACCACCACCCCCCCAGTTGCCTGCGCCAACCGCCTACAGAACACACGATCCATGGGCATTATCCGGCAGACGAAATTAAGCTTCCCCAACAGCGACTGAAGCTCCTTCAACTGCAACTTCTTAGCCCGCATCGCCCTAGCCACCAGAACTTTCAGATCCTCCAGCTTATCAACCGGCAACCGACACTCCATCCGCACCGAATCAATCACTATGCCAAGGAAGCTCAATTCCGTTACCGGCCCCACAGTCTTGCCCTCCGCCAACGGGACCCCAAACCTCCCAAAAACAGAACTCAAAGTCTCCAACGCGCAAACCGGCGACCCCGGGGGGCCAACACACCAAAAATCGTCCAGGTAATGAATTAATGATTCACAACCCGACGAGTCCACAACCGCCCACTCCAAAAACAAACTGAACGCTTCGATGTAAGCACACGACAGTGAACACCCCATGGGTAAACACCGATCCACAAAGAACCCCCCATCCCCAAAACACCCCAACAAATGCTGACACTCCGGATGAACCGGCAACAACCGAAACGCTGCCTCAATGTCAGTCTTCGCCATTAACGCCCCCGCCCCAAAACGCTGCACCCAACTCACCGCCGCATCGAAAGATGTATACATCACCGAAGAAACTGCAGGGTCAATACCATCATTGACCGAGGAGCCCCTCGGGAACGACAGATGATGGATAAGGCGAAACTTATTCGCCTCCTTCTTAGGAACAACCCCCAATGGTGACACCTGCAAATTGAAAACAGGTGGCTCCAAAAACGGACCCGCCATCCGCCCAAGCAACACCTTCTTTTCCCAACTTCTCCCCTACCACCTCCGAATGCTCCCTCGCAGACCGCAAATTCTTCCTGAGCAACACCGCATCCCCCGGCACGAACGGGATTCTAAACCCTTCAGCAAAACCAGCAAACCCGCTGCCTCCCTATTAGGGTACCTATCTAGGTACGGACGCATCTTTTCCAGCCGAACCGGCATCACCCCCTTTTCCAAAACTATTCCCCCTCCTTTCTGCTTACCACCCTTAAAGCACCTCGCCGCCCCGTGAGACCCTCCACAGCCTGAGCCTAAATTTACACTTTGCTCCGAACCTACAACTGCCTTCATTGAAGGCAAAACACAATCCCCTCGCCGAGGCAACCGCTGTATTTCCTGCTCCTCCACCACTCCCTTCCCCCCCCGAAAGGGCTGCCCCGAACGCACTGGGGCCGTAACTTTTAACCACAAGGCAATATCCTTATGATCCCACCGCATCTCCGGGCGCACCGCCTTCCGCTGCCGGAACTGCTCATCGTAACGCAACCACGCTACCCCCCCATACACCTGATACGCCTCACCGATCGCGTCCAAATAGCAAAACAACCCTGAACAAGCCTTCGGCACCTTCTCCCCAATCACACTCGCCAATATCGCGAACGCCTGCAACAAGTTAGCAAACGTCCGCGGTATCAACCTATAACGGCGCTTCTTCTCCTCCTCCCTCTTACCATCCTCCCTTCGCACCCTATCTAAATTAAAGCGCTCCAACGGAAGCAGGGAAAATATCTTTACATACTCCCCTTCCAAATCCTCTCCCTCACCTCCGACTTTAAGTGCGCCCCCAACGGGCCCTCAAAGCAAACATAAACCTCGCCCTTCGCCTTATCATCCACCCGAACGGAGTCCTCCTCCACCTCCGCACCCGCCTGCATCTGCACCGACACCCCCATGCCCGGCAACCCCCGATGCCCCCGCGCCCGCAGCCAAACCCTGCATGCCCCAGGCCTGTAACGGTGTCCCCCCACTCAACCCCCAACTAGCAACTAACCCCGCCAAACCCCACAACAATTGCCCCAAGCCCTTACTCAACTCTAACTGGGAGACACCCCCCACCCCAGCCCCCACACCCTGCACTACCTGCGCAAGCGATCCCCAAGAACCCTCACCTGGCTGCCTGGGCGCTGTCTTCCCATGAGCCGCAGATCCTGACTCCTGAAGCTCCCTCCTCCGCGTCGTGCCGTCGCCGTCCTGCTGTCCCCTGGATCCGCTGGGACCAGGGACGTCCTCACCAGGATGGATCATGCAGCCGGAACTCCCATCTTCACCTTGCCCCCCGGCAAGGCAGGACTGTGCGGTGCAGCAGGACCCCTCAGCCGCCCGGACCTCTGGACATCTTCTGGGCCTGGCTGACTTCTCCTAGTGGCCTAGTGCCCAGCTTCTCTTCTCCTCAAAATGGCGCCCTAACTACTACTTCCCTGCTTATTTAACCCCTTAACTCCACCCCCCTGCTCAAATTAACCTATCCTGACCTTACTCCCTACCCTAGCCCCCTCCCTCTACTCTAGCCTAACCACCCCCCCCACCCAGCTCACTAAACAAAACCCCCGTCATGGGGGCCTCCCCTAAAGGGGGCTCCGCCCCCCCCAGTCCAGCCGTGCTTGCTGCTGCTCGCCTGTCAGTGCTACAGCGTAACTTTGGCCTTTCCGCTCACCGCCTGATATGCGACGTGCCCACAAGGTGGAACTCCACCTTGCACATGCTGGCCAGACTGTGCAGTGGAGTTTCAGCTGCAGCACGCACGGGTGAGTCGCTCTGCGGAACAGCACCACTTCACCAGCAATGACTGGGCCTCCATGCGAGACCTGTGTTCCTTGTTGCGCTGCTTCGAGTACTCCACCAACATGGCCAGTGCCGATAACGCCGTTCTCAGCATTACTATCCCACTTCTATGCCTCATTGAAAAAACACTCCTGGAGATGATGGAAGAGGATGTGGCACAGGAGGAGGAAGAGGGAACATTTCGTAGGGTTTCCGGTCAGTCATTCACAAGTGGCTCAGAGAGTGGGTTCCTGCACCCACAAATCCAAGGTACACAATTGTCCAGCCATGGTACAGTTCTGGAGGATGACGAGGTGGAGAATGAGGATGAGGAGATGGAGGAGGAGGAACCATGCTCACAGCAGGGTGGCACCCAGAGCAGCTCATGGCCATCAGTGTTGCATGGATGGGGGGATACAGAGGACACAGACGATACACCTCCCACAGAGGACAGCTTTTCGTTGCCTCTGGATATATAAAAAAAGGTCTCGTCTGCACTGGATTCGTGCGGTGAGCCGATGGACTTAAGGCACAAATCACAACCCGAGCTTGGATACGAGATTTTTTATTTTGAAAAGACTGGGCAGCCTGGCACACATGAGCGATTTCATGCTGCAGTGTCTCCGCAACGACCGTCGAGTTGCCCACATTCTAACTTGTGCTGATTACTGGGTGGCCACGCTTCTGGATCCCCGTTACAAGGACAACGTACCATCCTTAATTCCCTCAATGGAGTGTGATCGTAAGATGCGCAAGTACAAGCACACGCTGGTAGACGCGCTGCTGGTGGCATGCCCACCAGACAGCAGGGGCACAGTGGAAGCACAAGGCGAAGGCAAAAGACGAGGAAGAGGTCGCCAATGCAGTTAGGGCACCGCCAGCACCTCAGAAGGCAGGGTTAGCATGGCCAAGATGTGGAAAAGCTTTGTCAGCACACCACAACAACCAGCACCACCAGCTGATATGGAACGTCTTAGCAGGAGGCAGCATTTCACCAACATGGTGGAGCAGTATGTGTGCACACGCCTACACGTACTGAATGACGGGTCTGTCCCCTTCAACTTCTGGGTCTCCAAATTGGGCACATGGCCTGAGCTTGCCCTTTACGCCTTGAAGGTGCTGGCCTGCCCTGCAGCCAGTGTATTATCTGAATGTGTATTTAGCACGGCAGGGGGCGTCATCACAGACAAGCGCAGTCGCCTGTCCACAGCCAATGAAAAGAACATCGAAAGTTGATAGAGAAGATATCAAAATGGATGGTGGATGTTACTGGGGCACCTCTACATAGGTGACAGGAACATACATTTTAAAAAAATCGTCAATTACATTGTCAGGTGACATTTTTCAGATTTTGACGGATAGAAACCCCTGCTCTGCATAGTTGACAGGGAATAAAATTTAAGAAATTCTTAATAAATTGATGCGCCACATATCCGTTCATTCAATGCTTAAACTTTAAAAATTTGTCCCACTTTTACGCTTTAATACTTTGTCCCATATTTCCGCTTTATAATTTAAAAAAATCAAAATCAAAAATTATCCTCCCTTGGATGTAGTCTCTCTTTCTCACACTCCCTCTCTAACCTGGAACCTGATTCTCCGCCACCCGTGATCACCATGGTAGGCACATAAAAGAACATCGAAAGGTGACAAAGCAGATATCAAATTGGATCGCGAACATCACGGGGACACGCAACATGGTGGGGCAGTAATTATGCACACGCCTACACGAACTGACTGACAGGGGTCAGCCCCTGCAACTTCTGGGTCTCCAAATTGGGCACATGGCCTGAGCTTGCCCTTTACCCTTTGGAGGTGCTGACCTGCCCTGCAGCCAGTGTATTGTTTGAACATGTGTTTAGCACGACTGGAGGGTTATATTTCCTAATGTTTTGGGGTGTACCCTAATTTAAAAATATATATATATAAATTTTATAACAAAAAGTAGTGTAGGCTACCTCCTCCTCCACCGCCACTTCCACCTACACTGCCACATTTACAGCCTCCTCAACCTCCTACTCCATATGGACCTCATCCTCCTAGATCAAGATTATAATTTTTTATTTTTATGTATTTTATGTTATTTAAAGTCATTTCCCTATCCACGTTTGTTTGCAGAGCACTTGCCATGCTCTTAACCACATTTTGAGGACGTTTGCAGCCCTCTAGCCCTTTCCATTACATTTTTACAGCCATTTTAGTGCTCAAAAAGTCAAGGTTTTTGAGCGGACACCTGGATATTCGGGTTCGGCTTTGGAAAAAAGTTTGAGTTCGGGACCCGAACTTGACTCCTTGATCTAGGAGGACGAGGTCCATATGGAGTAGGAGGTTGAGGAGGCGGTGGATGTGGCGGTGTAGGTGGAAGCGACGGTGAAGGAGGAGGTAGCCTACACTGTTTTTTGGTTTTAAATTTAATTTTTTAAATTGGGGTACACCCCAAAACATTGGGAAATGTAACCTGTGATAACGTCTTGCAGTCGTGCTAAACACACGTTCAGACAATACACTGGCTGCAGGGCCGGCCAGCACCATCAAGGGGTAAAGGGCAAGTTCAGGCCATGTGCCCAATTTGGAGACCCAGAAATTGCAGGGTCAGTTCGTGTAGGCGTG
The DNA here is from genome assembly GCF_014858855.1 of Bufo gargarizans. Classification (NCBI taxonomy): domain Eukaryota; kingdom Metazoa; phylum Chordata; class Amphibia; order Anura; family Bufonidae; genus Bufo; species Bufo gargarizans. Next base: position 142,747,593 of record NC_058088.1, read on the forward strand.
TACAAACTTACTGCCCCACCATGTTGCAAGTCCCCGTGATGTTCATAATCCAATTTGATATCTGCTCTATTAACTTTCGATGTTCTTTTCTGCGCCTACCATGGTGATCACGGGTAGCGGGGAATCAGGGTTCCATGCCGGAGAGGGAACGTGTGAAAGAGAGACCACATCCAAGGGAGGATTAATTTTTTTCAAATTTAAAATTATAGAGTTGAAATATGGGAGAGATTATTAAAGCATAAAAATGTGACAACTTTTTAAAGCTTAAACATTGAATGAAAGGATATGGCGTGCATTAATTACTGAAGAATTTATTAAATTTTATTCCCTGTCATCTATGCAGAGCATGGTTTTTTTCACGTCTAAAATTGTATAATGTCAACCCAAGAATGTAACAGAAAAATTAGTGAAATTTATTAACCTGTCTACTTGGTAGAGCAGGGGTCTATGATAGAAAACAATTGTTTATTGTCAGCTGAAAATGTTAACCTCTTGCTGTCACACTAACGCCAAAAGGCGTCAGGACGGCGGCGCTCTCAGGTCTCAATCACGCCTATTGGCGTCATCTCGTGAGACCCGAGCTTTCACGTTAGCGCTGCGTGCGCAGCTCTGAAGTTAAACTACAGCCTGCCAGCGCTGATCGTTCGCTGGCAGGGTGTAGATGTTTAAAAAATCACATCAGAAAGGTATATTAGATGCTGTTTTGTTAACAGCGTCTGATATACCTGCTACTTGGTCCAGAGGACACAGGCAGCTCTGTAAGTAGCACCAAGCACCACACTACACTACACACATACCCCCTGTCACTTATTAACCCTTTATTAACCCAGATCACCCTATCTAGACTCCCTGATCACCCCCCTATCATTGATCACCCCCTGTAAGGCTCCATTCAGAAGTCCATATGTGTTTTGCGGATCCACGGATCCGTGGATCCGCAAAACACGGACAACGGCAATGTTCTTTCTGCATTTTGCGGATCCGCACATTGCCAGTACTACAGTCTTGGCCAAAAGTTTTGAGAATGACACAAATATTCGTTTTCACAAAGTTTGCTGCTAAACTGCTTTTAGATCTTTGTTTCAGTTGTTTCTGTGATGTAGTGAAATATAATTACACGCGAGTTCATGTAAAATGTTATTTTTTGTCACAAGTTAGTGTAATATGAGACTTTGTAAGAAAAATAAAAAATAAAATCATTTTCCGCTAACTTGTGCCAAAAAAAAATCTTCTATGAACTCGCCATGCCCGTCATGGAATACCTTGAGGTGTCTTCTTTCCAAAATGGGGTCACTTGTGGGGTATTTATACTGCCCTGGCATTTTAGGGGCCCTAAAGCGTGAGAAGTTTGGAATCCAAATGCGTAAAAATGCCCTGTGAAATCCTAAAGGTACTCATTGGAATTTGGGCCCCTTTGTGCACCTAGGCTGCAAAAAAGTGTCTCACATGTGGTATTGCCGTACTCAGAAGAAGTAGGGCAATGTGTTTTGTGGTGTATTTTTACATATACCCATACTGTGTGTGAAAAATATCTCTGTAAATGACAACTTAAATTTTTTTTTTATACAAAGTTGTCAATTTACATAGACATTTCTCTCACCCAGCATGGGTATATGTACAAATACACCCCAAACCACATTGCTTTACTCCTTCTAAGTACGGTGATACCACATGTGTGACAGCCTAGGTGAGTAAAGGGGCCGAAAGTCCAATGAATACCTTTAGGCTTTACAGTGTTGATCACAATTTAGCCAAAATGCCAGAACAGTAAACACACCCCACAAATGATCCCATTTCGGAAAGTAGACACCCCAAGGTATTCACTGAGGGGCATAGTGAGTCCGTGGGAGATTTTTTTTTTTTTTTTTGCCAGAAGTTAGCAGAAATTGAAACTTTATTTATTTATTTATTTTTCTAAGAAAGTGTCATTTTCCGCTAACTTGTGAAAAAATATTAAATCATACAAGAACTCACCATGCCCCTCCGCAAATACTTTGGGGTGTCTTCTTTCTAAAATGGGGTCATTTGGGGGGTATTTATACTATCCTGGCATTTTAGCACCTCAAGAAACATGACACATTTTTGTACCATAGCTTGTAAACGCTATAACTTTTGCGCAAACCAGTAAATATACACTTAAATAAAGTGTAAATATACACTTATTGAATTTTTTTAATCAAAGACATTTAGCACAATAAATTCCGACACAAACTTGTATAGAAATGCAATTATATTTGAACAATTTTGCCAGAAAAAGTTAAAAATTACACTTTTTTTGAGAAAATTGCGGTCTATTTTGTCAACATTAGCTGTGGACAAGCGTCTGTGCCTGTCTGTGATGAAGCTCAGGCCATGTGCCCAATTTGGAGACCCAGAAGTTGAAGGGGGTAGACCCGTCATTCAGTACGTGTAGGCGTCTGCACACATACTGCTCCTGCTAAGACGTTCCATATCAGCTGGTGGTGCTGGTTGTTGTGGCATGCTGACAAAGCTTTTCCACATTTCGGCCATGCCAACCCTGCCTTCTGAGGTGCTGGCGGTGCCCAAGCTGCATTGGCGACCTCTTCCCCTGCCTTCGCCTTGTGCTTCCACTGTGCACCCGCTGTAAGGTGGAAATGCCACCAGCAGCGCGTCTTCCAGCGTGCGCTTGTACAAGGACAGTACGTTGTCCTTGTAACAGGGATCCAGCAGTGTGGCCACCCAATAATCAGCACAAGTTAGAATGTGGGCAACTCAGCAGTCGTTATGGAGACACTGCAGCATGTATTCCCTGTATCTCCCAGCCACACACCAGTGATGGCCATGAGCTGGTCTGGGAGCCACCCTGCTGTGAACATGGTTCCTCCTCCTCCATCTCCTCCTCCTCATCCTCCACCTAGTCATCCTCCAGAACTGTGCCCTGGCTGGACAATTGTGTACCTGCCGTTTGTGGGTGCAGGAACCCACCCTCAAAGCCACTTGTTAATGACTGGCCAGAAACCCTACAAATTGATCCGTCTTCCTCCTCCTTCTCCTGTGCCACATCCTCTTCCAATATACAACCGGTCACAAGAACGAAAATCCCTGTAGGGGCACTACTTATTTAAACTAAAAGGTATAAACTTTATTAGATCAATTAAAACATGGTCTCTAGTTAACCATAACCCCACAAAACATTAAAACTCTCAGGTACTGTGCTGGTTTCTAAGTTGCTATATCTTCTGATCCCCTCAACAATGTTGCAAGGAGGGGGAGGGGGGGGTGAATGGCTACACTTTCTATATGCAGTTGCAATGTTATGAGTGGGATAGGTCCTTACTAGGAGATATGGATTGATTTGATCATAAATCAATGAAAATATATATATATATATATATATATATATATATATATATATTCCTGTCTCCACGATCTACACTCATATGTGCATTGCTTATTCACTGCATCTTTATTGCCAATTAGACTGTAACATTGACACACTCCCTTATGTAATTATGTTCAATGCGAGTTGCGTACTAAAAGTATTTCTACGTACTCAAGACCAGACCACTAGTAATCTGCCTAAAAATAAATGCGCATAACACTAGTCCCCACAAGACATGTTTCGCCGCAATGCGGCTTTGTCAGGGGCGAAACAAGTCGGGTGGGGACTAGGCGCATTTATTTTTAGGCAGGTTACTAGTGGTCTGGTCTTGAGTACGTAGAAATACTTTCAGTCCGCAACTCGCAGTAAACATAATTACATGAGGGAGTGTGTCAATGTTACAGTCTAATTGACAATAAAGATGCAGTGAATAAGCAATGCACATATGAGTGTAGATCATGGAGACAGGAATATATATAATTTCATTGATTTAGGATCAAATCAATCCATATCTCCTAGTAAGGACCTATCCCACTCAGAACATTGCAACTGCATATAGAAGGTGTAGCCATTCACCCCCCCCCTCCCCCTTCCCCTTCTTGCAACATTGTTGAGGGGATCAGAAATTAAAGCAACTTAGAAACCAGCACAGTACCTGAGAGTTTTTATGTTTTGTGGGGTTATGGTTTACTAGAGACCCTGTTTTAATTGATCTAATAAAGTTTATACCTTTTAGTTTAAAAAAGTTGTGCCCCTACAGGGATTTTCAGTCTTGCGCCTGGTTGTATATTGAGGTTTTACCTCCCAAAGGTCTCTACTAGGGCCCATATAGAAGTGTACATCCTCTACCATCATCGCCAGGAGCGTTATTTCAAGGAGGCATAAAAGTGGGATAGTAACACTGAGAACGGCGTTATCGGCACTGGCCATGTTGGTGGAGTACTCGAAACAGCGCAACCATGAACACAGGTCTCGCATGGAGGCCCAGTCATTGGTGGTGAAGTGGTGCTGTTCTGCCGAGTGACTCACCCGTGCTTGCTGCAGCTGAAACTCCACTATCACCTGCTGCTGCTCGCACAGTCTGGCCACCATGTGCAAGGTGGAGTTCCACCTTGTGGGCACGTTGCATATCAGGCGGTGAGCGGGAAGGCTGAAGATACGCCGCAGCGCAGAAAGGCGAGCAGCAGCCGGGTGAGAACTCCGAAAGCGGGCACAGACGGCCCACACTTTATGCAGCAGCTCTGACATATAGAAGTAATTTTTAAGGAATTTCTGTACCACCAAATTCAGCACATGCGCCAGGCAAGGGATGTGCGGCAAACCGGCTAGTCCAACAGCTGCTACGAGATTTCGCCCATTATCGCACACCACCAGGCCAGGTTCAAGGCCAGTCCACAGCTCCTGCGCGGTGTGAGATTTGTCCCCCAAACAGATAAGTTTTAAAACAGCCTGCTGTCGTTTACCCCTGGCTGTGCTGAAGTTGGTGGTGAAGGTGTTACGCTGATCGGATAAGGAGCCGGTAGAGGAGGAGGAAGCGGAGTAGGAGGAGGAAGCAACAGGAGGCAAACTGAAGCGCCCTGCAATCCTTGGTGGTGGAAGGACATGCGCAAAACTGCTATCTGCCTCAGCCCAGCCACCACTGCATTTACGTCCCTGACCGTGCTTACTGGTCCACATATCCGTAGTCAGGTGCACCTTGCCACAGATGGCATTGCGCAGTGCACATCTGATTTTGTCCTCCACTTGGCTGTGCAGGGAAGGGATGGCTCGCCTGGAAAAAGTAGTGGCGGCTGGGCACAATGTACTGTGGGACAGCCACCGCCATAAGACCTTTAAAACTCTCCGTCTCCACCAGACAGAATTACAGCATTTCAAAGGACAGTAATTTAGAAATGCTGGCATTCAGGGCTATTGATCGCGGGTGGGTAGGGGGTTCTTCCTTTTTCTCTCCAGCGTTTGGGAGAGCTGAACGCTTTAATGGTACATTGTGGAGATGCTTGGTGACCCAGGTGGTGGTGTTGCTGGCAGATCCTCTGTTTGCGGGGTGGCAGGTGGCACTGTCACTCCAGAGGTGGATGAAGAGGCCGAGACTGCAGCAGAAGAGGAAGCAGGAGGAGCCAGACACCTTTCTTGGTTTCTGAAATGTCTACTCCACTGCAGCTCGTGCTTAGCACTTAAATGCCTGGTCATGCAGGTTGTGCTCAGTTTGAGAACGTTTATGCCTTGCTTCAGGCCCTGATTGCACAGCGTGCAAACCACTTGTGTCTTGTCGTCAGCACATTGTCTGAAGAACTGCCACGCCAGGGAACTCCTTGGAGCTGGCTCTGGTGTGCTCGGTCCCTTGCTGCGGTGGGCAGTAGCAGGAGTACTGTCTAGAGGACGGCCTCTGTGCTTTTGCACCCTGCTCCCTCTTCTGTTGTGGTGGCTCTGTGCGACCACCGCCTCTTCCTCCGAACTACATAGGTCACTCGCATGACCTTGATTCCATGTGGGGTCGAGGACCTCAACGTCCTCCACATCATCTTCCACCCAGTCTTCACCCCTGCCTTCCTTGTTGGTCTGCACACTTTCGAAAGCCCCGTCAGTTGGCACCTGTGTTTCGTCATCATCTGAGACGTGCTGCGATGGTCCTCCCATGTACTCATCTTGAAAGATAAGTGGTTGGGCTTCGGTGCACTCAATCTTTTCCACTTCTGGGGCAGGGCTAGGTGGATGGCCATGGGAAACCTTGTTAACAGAGTCATCAAAAAACAGAAGAGACTGCTGCATGACTTGGGGCTCAGACTGCTTGGCTGATTTGCAAGGGGGTGAGGTGAAAGACTGATGGACATCGACTGCAGGTGCCAACTGTGGTCTTTCAGCAGTAGACTGGGTGGGAGACAATGTGAAGGAAGCAGAGCTGGAGAGGGTCCAGAGGAGGGCAACTAAAGTAATAACTGGAATGGGGCAACTACAGTACCCTGAAAGATTATCAAAATTAGGGTTATTCACTTTAGAAAAAAGACGACTGAGAGGAGATTTAATTAATATGTATAAATATATCAGGGGTCAGTACAGAGATCTATCCCATCATCTATTCATTCCCAGGACGATGACTGTGACGAGGGGACATCCTCTGCGTATGGAGGAAAGAAGGTTTGTACACAAACATAGAAGAGGATTCTTTACGGTAAGAGCAGTAAGACTATGGAACTCTCTTCCTGAGGAGGTGGTGATGGTGAGTACAATAAAGGAATTCAAGAGGGGCCTGGATGTATTTCTGGAGCGTAATAATATTACAGGCTATAGCTAATAGAGAGAGATCGTTGATGCAGGGATTTATTCTGATTGCCTGATTGGAGTCGGGAAGGAATTTTTATTCCCCTAAAGTGAGGAAAATTGGCTTCTACCTCACAGGGGTTTTTTGCCTTCCTCTGGATCAACTTGCAGGATGACAGGCCGAACTGGATGGACAAATGTCTTTTTTCGGCCTTATGTACTATGTTAGTATGTTACTATGTTACTGTCAGCAACCCAATCTACTAAGATTTGAGCACCAAATGACGGTATTTCAAATATTTGAATATAACCCAAATATATAAAGGGTGTATCTCACAATGACATATGCAGCAAAGGCTGCCAAATAAATTATTTCCAAACGGGTGTTAGTTTAATAACTGAATATGACAGAAGTATATAACCCTGGAATTTCAAACGTGCTGATGCTGCAAGGCATTAAAAATTGTGTGTTTTGCACCAAAAAGGGTGTTTTTTTAATTAATAGAAGAATATAAGCCCTGTATATTCAGGGTGTATCTCACACGGCCTGACACACACTAGGCCTCAATAAAATTTGTTTGCCCAAAATGGCTGTATTTCAAATACCAGAATCAAACCCCTATATTTAAAGGTTCTATCTCACATAGCCTGAACCAGACTAGGCCTCAATTAAATTTGTTTGCCCAAAATGGCTGTATTTCAAATACCTGAATCAAACTCCTGTATTTAAAGGGTATATCTCACACGCCCTGAACCAGACTAGGCCTCAATTAAAGATTTGTTTACCAAATGGCGGTATTTCAAATATCTGAATAGAACCACACTATGTAAAGGCTGCATCTCACACGCCCTGAACCAGACTAGGACTCAATTAAAGATTTTTGCACCAAATGGCAGTATTTCAAATATCTGAATATAACCCAAAAATATAAAGGGTGTATCTCACAATAACATATGCAGCAAAGGCTGCCAAATAAACTTTTTTTTGCCCAAACGGGTGTTTGTTTAATAACTGAATATGGCAGCAGTATATAACCCTGGAATTTCAAATGTCAGAATGCAGCAAGGCCTGAAAAATGTTGTATTTTGCACAAAAAAAGGTGTTTTATTAATAAAATAATCAAACCCCAGTATTTAAAGGGTGTATCTCACACGCCCTGAACCAGACTAGGCCTTCTTTTAATTTTATTTTCCCAAAATGGCTGTATTTCAAATACCTGAATAGAACCCCTGTATTTAAAGGGTGTATCTCACATGCCCTGATTCACACTAGGACTCTATCAAAGAATTGTTCCCAAAATGGCTTTATTTCAAATAACTGAATAGAAAGACAGTATGTAAAGGCGGAATCTCACAATGACATCTGCAGCAAAGGCTGCCAACTACATTTTTTTTTGCCCGAACTGGTGTTTGTTTAATAACTGAATTTGACAGCAGTATATAACCCTTGAATTTCACACGTGCTGATGCTGCAAGGCCAGAAAAATAGTGGAATCTGGCAAAAATGTGTGTTTTTAAAAACTCAGAAAATTAAATTGCACACTGACTAATCCAGATGTTGTATATTGCCAAAAAAGTGTTTTTTTGTAACAGAATATGAAAGCTGTATATATTAAACTTGAATTTAACACTTCCAGATCTGGAAAATAGTGGTTGTTGGCAAAAAAGTCTGTTTTTAAAAACCCCAAAAAATGATGGCTGTATTTCTAGCTTAAATTGCACACTAAGCCTGCAAATGCACCAGATGTTGTAAATTGCCCAAAAATTGTTATTTTTTTTTTTTTAAACAGATAATTTGTGCTGTTTTTAAAGCTTGGTTTCTATGTCCCAAAAGCTCAGATGCAGTGCTGGTGCACTGAGCTTGCATAAAATGGCCGCCCACGCCCACCTAACTGACTTAGGGCTCAGGGCAGGATTAAGATGTGCCCTCCACCCACACAACACAATGTATGTAAATCGCTCAGTTAGATGTTTTGAGCAAAGATTCTCTCCTATTCTCTCCCTGAAATCATCATCATCATCCTCTCCCTACACTAAGCACAGCAGAGTGACGTACAGCGCTACGTGACTCCAGCTTATATAGAGGCTGGGTCACATGCTACCCTGGCCAATCAAAGCCATGCCAATAGTAGGCATGGCTGTGATGGCTTCTAAGGGCACAGAGTTAAATGCTTTTTGATTGGCTGCTCTGCAGCCTTTCAAAAAGCACAGAGAACTTGACGAACACCAAACCCGAACCCGAACTTACTGAAATGTTCGGGTCCGGGTTCCAAAAATCCTAAGGTTCGGTAAGAACCAGAACTTTATAGTTTGGGTTCACTCAACCCTAGAGATGAGTGAATGAATTTTTACAAATCAATTTTTCTCATCAGAGTTCTAAATCTGTGAGGGGTTGTCCCTGCAGCTTAAAGGGAACCAGTCACCGGGATTTTGGGTAAAGAGCTGAGGACATGGGTTGCTAGATGGCCGCTAGCACATCCGCAATACCCAGTCCCCATAGCTCTGTGTGCTTTTATTGTGTAAAAAACCTGATTTGATACATATGCAAATTAACCTGAGATGAGTCCTGTCCCTGACTCATCTCACGTACAGGACTCATCTCAGGTTAATTTGCATATGTATCAAATCGTTTTTTCTCCACAATAAAAGCACACAGAGCTATGGGGACTGGGTATTGCGGACGTGCTAGCGGCCATCTAGCAACCTATGTCCTCAGCTCTATACACAAAATCCCGGTGACAGGTTCCCTTTAAGACGCTCACCCTCCTGCTTGATTGACAGGGCTAAACATCTCAGCCAGCTCTTACAACCTACTCTGATTTGCAGTACAAGAGCAGAGGCTCTTCTTCTGCTACTGGAGCAGTGACTGTGAATGCGCCACTACTCTTCCAGGCAGTGCCACATAAACAGTCACTGCTCCAGAAGTGGAAGCAGAGCCTCTGGTTGTGCAACTACTCGTAGCAGTGAAACGGGGCAAGATTGTCAGGGCCGGCCAAGATGTGTGGTAGTGTCAATTAAGAGAGAGGGCGAGTTTTTTCAGCTGTGGAAACAGCCCCTCACAGGTGTTGAAGAGACAAATTGATTTGTTAGAATGGATTTGTTCATCTCTATTGTTACAGAGGCAGCTGTGAGCCACCACAGCCCCACTTACCTCAACTGATGGCCTCCACCTGCCTTCTTCTTAGAAGGTCCAGCTGCTGGGTCTGCTATATCCCTTCTTCTAAGCTGCAATCTGCTTGCTGGCAGCGCCACTCTTTCTTTTGCTTGTAGGGGGCCACACACCCCTCCAGCTCTTAAATGCCCAGGGCCCTAAACCTGTGCCTGACCTCCATATTGACCCTTCTCTGCCTGCCCTGACTTTAGACTTTTTACCATGTTGTTTGTACTCTGTCTGCACTGACCTCAGCCTGTCCCTATTTACAATTTTGTCTGACACCTCAGTGCTGTGCATTGGTGTCTCTAAACCCAATGGGTCTGCTGTCAATCACATAGAGACTATTTCAGAAGGTAACGGCCTGTTGATTACCATGCTGTGAAGTCCAGATCGCGATACAGGGATTAAAGAGTGAATAGCAGGGGACTACTAGGGTAACGCTGGTTGACACTGTGGTTACACATCCACTGCTGTAACTTCTATTAACGATACTTAAGGGGGTTGCTCTCCAAGCAAATTCTGCTCACCCTTGAACTAGAACAAACTGGATTTGTCTACTCTCTCCAGTGGTCCCAGCAGCAGCTGCTCGGTCTGCCTCTATAGTATTTACAGGGTTTTCCCTCTGTATTGGCCATCTGTATCTGATTGTGGGGGTCATCTACCTGAGAAGGCACCAGTGCCCACGGTATCATAACAGTCTTCTTGTAGCTTTGCCTAGGGCATGTGATCTCTCGTTCATAGGACACATGGCCTAGGTGCAGCTCAGCCCCATTAAAGGAAATTAAGCTGAGCTGTGATACCAAGCACTGCTGCTATACAACGTACATGCTGTGCTTGGTGACAGAAGGCCACAGCTGGTCAGCTGGGGTCCTGACTATCGGACCCCCACCGATCAGACACTGATGATCTATCCAGAGAATAGGTCATGAGTAAAAAAAAGTCTTGGTAAACTCCTTTAATGCTATATTAGTCATTTTAATGTGATGAATGAAATAAAATTTATATTTTATTTTATAAATGGCAGTGAGTGTTATTTTTATTTGGTGGTTATGTGTGGATACCTACTTATCACATTACTTCTAAAGAAGCATGGGTTTTGAGTATGTGTAGTCTTAATTTTAGCAAACTACTGGACCACATGGGAAAAAGAAGCATGTCACATATGAATACTAATACCCCAACTACTTTTTGGTCGTCGGATCCGTCCTGCGGCTATTTCGCCGTGCCCGCGGACCGCCGCTCCGTCCCCATTGACTATAATGGGGACAGGGGCGGAGCTCCGGCGCAGCACGGCGGTGCACGGAGAAAGGCCGCCGGACTAAAATTACTGCATGTCAGGCTTTTTAGTCCAGCGGCTTTCTCCGTGCACCGCCGTGCTGCGCCGGAGCTCCGCCCCCGTCCCCATTATAGTCAATGGGGACGGAGCGGCGGTCCGCTGGCACGGCGAAATAGCCGCAGGACGGATCCGACATGGTGAACAGCATGTCGGATCCGTCCTGCCGCAAGTGTGAAACTAGCCTTATACTATCTATAATGCTATTTCCTTCAGTGTCTTTTCATCACCCAAGGATTGAGTTTGGTGTGCCCCCCCCCCACCAATATATATATATATATATATATATACATATACACACACACACAACATATATATATATATATATATATATGTATATATACATACATACACATTTTTACTTTTTATTTTATTTTTCAATAAAACAATGCAACACAAATGCAATAGAATAATCAAAACGCAGCATGCAGCATAGAATCTGATATTCTCTGCATAGCTGTATTTTTAGTCACTTTATTACCTCGCCTACAAAAGTTTCTAATATAATAAAGCAAATCATTACCAAATCATTACCTTAAAGCATTTTTATAGAGGCTGCCTGAGATTTCAAAAAAACTCAGATTTTTTTCCCCTTGAAATTGTAATTGCAGCTCAGGCTTAAGTTAGTGGAGGTCTGGTACCCAGCAACCCCCTGTTTTGTCTAGCTCCTTTGACTGAAGTCTGTGCTACAGAGCACCATCAACATTGTAGTGGACAGTTCTTGTCACTGCAGCACTGCTCCTAATGCCTCCACTACAATGTTGATGGTGCGGTGCAGTTCTGGCATTGACTTCCAGTGAGCTACAAAGAACAGCTGATTAGAGGCATGCAGGTTGTTGTAACCCCATTGATCAGCTACCGAAGGCTTATCCTGAAGATTGACCATGACTTAAAGGAACCTGTCATCAACGTTCTGCTGACTTCACTGAGGGCAGCATAAAATAGTGACAGAAATGCTGATTTCAGCAGTTTTAGAAACAGGCTTCGTTCCACTGTAGAAAAAAAAAGAATGGCGCACCATAGGGTAATAACGTTTAAAATAAATATAAATAGGTATCTCCACTGTGGAGGCTCACCTGATAGAGTTGTGCTAGTTTAGGCACAACTCTAATGTGGACATGTATCGAGTTGCCATGAACTCCTCGCAACGGATGGTGTGCAGCCCGGGATGGATACTTCTGTTCAGGGATGCCTGGGATCCCGCAGTAAGCCAGTAGTTCAAATAAAAGAAAGGATATTCCACGGCGCTAAAACCACCCAGTAGTTGGAGTAATGATGGTTCTTGTTTATTTGGGCAAGTGGTACAACGCGTTTCAGGGTTTAACCCATTCTTCAGGTACAATTGACTTGCAACTTGCAAGTCAATTGTACCTAAAGAAGGGGTTAAACCCCGAAACGCGTTGTACCACTTGCCCAAATAAACAAGAACCATCATTACTCCAACTACTGGGTGGTTTTTGCGCCGTGGGATATCCTTTCTTTTATTTGATTTCAGCAGTTTGTCACTCATCAGCTAAAAGTAAGCAGTTGCCGAGAACTTGCATCATAATGATTGCAGCCCAGGCCTTGAAAAGAGTCAAATCTACCTGAGAAGAGTCATGGTTATTTATAGATTCCTGCTCTCCTGCCCACCTGCTGATGACTGACAGTCTTCTACCTAGTTTTATCCCTTTCTCTCTAGGAGAGAACGGCCAATAATCAGCAGATGGGTGAGAGTGCAGGAGATTAGGAATAACCAGGACTCTTCTCAGGTACATTCTTTTCTAGGCCTGGGCTGCAACGATTATTATGCTGGTTCTCAGCAACCACTTACTTTTAGCTCACGTGTGACACATTGCTGAAATCAGCATTTCTGTCACTATTTTATCCTGCCCTCAGTACGGTCAGCATAAGTTTGATGACAGGTTCCCTTTAAAAAAGGCTGGAAACCCCTTTAACATGGCTGTGATTCAATACAAGGAACAATGCATAAACCAGAGTAACAATGTTCTTACAAATATAAGTTGACCCCTTTCATGGTGCCAGACAATTAATGGTGCCAGACATTTATTTTAAACTTCTTTTGATGTGTCTCAGTGAGAAGGTGCTCTACTCAGGACTGGCAGTCAAGAGCATCATCAAGCCTAATTCTGGGCACTGAAAAAACATACTATGCACTGAAAAACATATGCTCATTGATGAGAGTTAATCAGAGGTTTTTGGCAAGATAAATCCACAGCAGCTCCTCCAGAGATTTAATAAGATTTGGAAAGATTCCCTGCGCAGAAACTTCACATCACCAGTCCCCACAGTCTCTCAGTTAAAAAATGGCTTATCCAAACCATTCAAAAAAAAAAAAATATATATATAATTAATATTGGTATTGTATAACAAGTACAAATACCAATATTAATTATTTCAAAGTGTAAAGACTTACATGTATGGATTTGGAAAAGGATGCATGATATATACCACTGAATTTCAAGGATGACTGTTTAACGCACAGTTATAAAAATGCTGTTGGAAGCTGCTATAAAAACAGGAATATTTCTCTTTTTCTGAATTGCCACTTGGTTTATAACAAAAAATATCTGATTGTTGTGGGGGTGTTTAACCAAGACAACCCCTTTTTGATATCAGCGATGAGCTTTTGCCAGGTGAATCTGGTCCCAGACAGCGGCTGCTACACTGAAAATATAGCTTTGCATGTTGGCCAAGCAATAGTGACTCTACTCTAGCTCAAGGGAAAAGGGGGAGTCTTAAGCAGTGGTTATATTATGGAGTGTACATTACAAAAAGTACAAAACAGCACAAGAAAATGCATTCATCTTTGCAACATAAAATGTATCTTACCTTCAGTTTTTCATATCGATCACTTAATGAAGCCACCTGATGATCTCTGTGTCTACCCACTATTTTGCATAAGGCACAAATAAGCTGATCATCTACAGTACAGTACATAATAACCTTCTCATTCTCATGTTCCACACAAACAAATCCTCGAAAATGTGCATCTGATACTGGCTCCACCAGGCGGTGACTGGTAAAAGGCTTCTTGTTAGGGTGAGTTGCACGTAGACAGCGGTCACAATAAGACACCTCACAAGTGATACAGGTCTTCACAGCATCTCTTGGTGGTTCCATCTCACAGAACTGGCAAGGAATCCTCTCTGTTGCCATGATTGGGATATTTTTGTAGATTTTGTCTCTGTTTTCGTCACTGGGAGAACTTGGCACACTCAGGGAGACCTTTTGGAAGCGGTCAATAATGTTTTGTAAAGTGATGTTGCGTTTTAACCCTTCCAAACCACGATGACTGAGAGAAATGACATATCTACAAGTTGGACACTGAAAGGCTGTAACAGGTTCCACTATTTCACTAGAAGAATTTGCAGAAACCAATATACGGTGGGCACAGCTGAAACACAGGCTATGAGCGCACGGAAGCAGAAGTGGGTCTTCAAAAAGCTCCAGACAAATAGGACAGGTTAGTTCTGACTCCAATGTTTCCATGTTTGGCTAATCCATTCCAAAGTTAGGAGTTCTCGAGAGCCATCATTTTACCTAAATTAAAACACATTTGCAGAATATCAAATTTTTGCATATAACATGTGAATCTAGCATGCCAATGGTTGACACAGGGTAAGTAGAAAAAAATGTTTTTTTTTGTTTTTTTAAAGACAGATATTGACCTGCTCTACTGTCAGCTTTTCATGGGGATTTTGTCTGTTGGACCTCATAGACTTTGCTGTTCCCAGAACCTTGGGCAAGAATTAACAGTGAGATAAATATAAGTGACACCATCTAATTGCACAGCTCCTGTTTACCCGGAGGAATGCACATTATATTAAAAACAATACAAAGATATGCCCAGTACAATTTCAGATGTATTTATAGACCTTGCCACCTATTACTGCCACATCAATCTTTACCTGCTAGTATTAGAATTTGCATTGGATATCATTTTTTAATGGAAAGGATCCTTTTATACTGTTTTCCTGAAGACAGTGGGGGAGATTTATCAAACTGGTCTAAAGGAAAACTGTCTAAGGCCTCATGCACACAACAGTTGTTTTTATCGGTCTGCAAAATGGGGTTCCGTTGTTCCGTGATCCGTTTCCGTTTTTGTTTCTGTGTGTCCTCCTTTATTTTTGGAGGACCACCAGACATAAAGGAAAGTAAAAAAAAAGTCTAAGACAGGTTTGCAGTGCAAATGATAGGGAAAAAAACTAACGCGGATGACAATCTTGTGTGCCTCCGTGTTTTTTAGCAGTCCCATTGACTTGAATGGGTCCGCGAACCGTTTTTCGCAAAAATAATAGGACAGGAACCACGGATCACGGACGCGGATGGCAAACGTCGCATTAGCCGAGTTTTCAACTGACCCATTGAAAATCAATGGGTCAGCTGAAAATCACAAAAAACGGCGCAACGGACACAGAATAAAACAATGGTCGTGTTCACATCACCGTTTATCTTTCTGTTCTTCTGATCCATCAAAAGAACAGAAAGATTCGATCCATTATTTTGAGCATTAGGCTACTTTCACATTAGCGGCAGCCTACTCCGGCAGGCTGTCCCACTGGTGCACCACATGTAGTTTTATTCCAGCCACCTCTCAGCGTGTTTGCAGTCCCCAGGACTCCAGTCAATGGGGCCCGAGCAGACCAACGGCGGCACGCGTTGACTAGTGGCCGCACGGATCCGGCAGGCTGTTCACCCGCCAGAACAGCCTGCCAGAGAAGGCTGCGGCTAGTGTGAAAGTAGCCTTAGTTATGCTCATTTAGCACGAAAAATAATTGAGCCGTCTGAAATATGGCATGGTAATGTCATACATATGAATTGTAAGATGAGGATGTAGTCGGTGAGGGAAGCATGAGGATATTTAACCTCTTGGGGACACAGGGCATACAGGTACGCCCTGTGAATTTCCGATCACCGCCGCGCAGCGGGCGGTGATCGGAACAGAGTGCCTGCTGAAATCATTCAGCATGCACTATGTGACAATGCCAAGGGGGGGTCCTGTGACCCCCCCCCCCCCCGTATCAGCGATCGCAGCAAACTGCAGGTTTGCTGCATTTCCGGGTTATTCGGGTCTCCGGTGACCCGATAACCTGGAATAGGATGGTGTTCGGTGGTGAGATAATACACCACCAATTACCACCCTTAGATCCTGGGAGGTGGTGGTGACATCACCTCCCAGGATCGCTTCCTATTGGCTGTATGAGCAGGCAGGGGTTTAGTTCCCCCAGCTCTGCTCTCCTCCTCCACACTGCGTCCTGGAGCCCGTGGAGAGAGGAGCCTCGTGGAGCCCAGCACCCCTCATCTGTGCCCAGCACCCCCTATCTGAGCCACCACAGTGCCATCTGGCACTAAAAAGGTACCTAGGGAAAGGTTTAGAGACAGCTTAGATTAGGCAGAGAGACTTAGGGAGAGTATTAGGGACCCTAGAACCCCCAGGGGTGCTGCAGCTTGCCCTCCTGCCACTCCCCCCCCCCACACACACACATTTTTTGGGGTGCAAGTTTTTTTTTATTGTTTTTTTGTGTGCGTATACTGACTGTGGCTGGCATTCTTAGCTTCCGGACACTGTTGGCGCATAGCCCACCCCACCTCTGATCAGCGAATTTGAATCTTTTATTTATTTATTTTCTATTTTTTGGGGGCTTTAATTTTTTTAGTTTATTATTATTTTTTTCTGTTAGGCTTAGGGGTAAGTGTATGCGAACCCCCGTCCACACACAGGCACACTAAATAAAGTTTTCCACACACGCACACACTCACGCCCTGCTTGCCTCCAACTCTAAGAGCCCCAGTGAGGACAAGGATGACCCCACTTTCCTCTTGTCATCCGTGTCCTCCTCATCATCTAGTGATGATAATGAGCCCCCAAGGCGGCGGCCTACGCTAGTACGAGCAGCTCTGGGGCTCGTACTAGTTTTACGGCCCACCAGATAAGTCCACCTGACCCCCCCTACCAGTAAAATTGCATGATGTACCCCAGAGGATTTTGAGCCCGTGATTCCTGATTTTGTTGGCCAACCAGGAATCCAGATTCCCACAGTGGGATTCACTGAATATGACTATTTTATTTTATTTTTTCAGTGACCACTTTGTGAATCTGATGGTGGAGCAAATGAACTTGTACGCCCAACAGTTCATTGCTTAACACCCGGGCTCAAGGGCATAGCTATAGGGGGTGCAGAGGTAGAAGTCGCTAATGGGCCCAGGAGCCTGAGGGGGCCAAAAGACCCTTGTGCCACATAAAAATACACTGACATTATAGAAAGTGCATGCTGGTCAAGTTACCCTTCTGGCTGGAGGGAAGGGGTTAAGCCAAGAATTTGGCATGGTGGGGGTGGGGTTGAGATTTTTGCCTCAGGCAGCATGAAGGCTATGTGTTTCCCTGCCCTTGACCACAAAGCACTGAGGGAAGGGGGGGCCCAAGCTGAACTCTAGCACCAGGGCCCCTGAGCCCATAGCTACGCCCCTGCCCGGGCTCCTTTTTGGCTAGGGTCGGTGGCTGGACTCCGGTCAGTGCAGCCGAGATGAGGACGTTTTGGGGTCTCCTGCTGCACATAGGCCTAGTAAAAATAAAAGAGTGTTAGGCAGTACTGGAGTGGGGACGTCCTCTACCAGACCCCACTCTACTGTATGGCCATGACACGTTCCCATTTTGAGGCCATTCGGAAATGCCTGAATTATGATCCTGCCTATGACCGCCTGTACAAAATCTGGACGTCATCGATCACTTCGGGGCCAAATTTTGGGAGGCCTATGTACCTGGAAGGGAGGTCGCTGTTGATGAGTCTCTCATTGCTTTCAAGGGGAGACTCATTTTCCGCCAAAATGTTCCCTCTAAGAGGGCGAGGTATGGCGTGAAGCTGTACAAACTTTGTGAGAGTACCTCAGGGTACACTTACAAGTTTCGTGTGTACAAGGGGTGAGATTTCCGTATTGAAGCCCCAGACTGTCCCCCCCCCCCCACTCTGGGTGTTAGCGAGAAACTTGTATGGGACCTTATGCACCCACTGCTAGATAAGAGTTACCACCTGTACGTGGATAACTTTTATACTAGTATCCCCTTGTTCCAGTCCCTCGCCGCCAGATCCACGTCCGCTTGTGGGACCGTGCGGAAAAATCAACACAGCCTCCCTACCTACCCCCTCCAGGTACCTATCCCTAGGGGTGAGACCCCTGCCCTTACCAGTGGAAACCTGTTGCTGGTCAGCTATAAGGACAAGAGGGATTTCCTTGTACTGTCCACAATTAACGGTAATGGCATCACCACTGTCCCTGTGCGAGGTACCGCGGCAACGGTCCTCAAGCCCGATTGTATTGTAGACTACAATCGGTATATAGGAGGAGTTGATCTCCCTGATCAAGTCCTTAAGCCATATAACGCCATGCGCAAAACCCAGGCATGGTACAAAAAAGTTGCTGTCTACTTGGTACAGGTTGCCTTGTACAACTCTTTTGTGCTGTCCCAGAGCGCTGGCAACACAGGGAGATTCCTGCAGTTCTATAAGGCAGTCCTCAAGGACCTGATCTTTTCTGACCGGGAAAGAGCAGGCTAGAGTACCTCGGGAACTGGAGGCGCCCAGATCGTCCCTGGCCAACACCTTCCAGGTGTGGTTCCCCCATACTAGAAAGAAGGGACGGTCCCCCAAAAAAGTGCAGAGTGCGTCAAAGGAGGGGGATATGGAAGGACACCACCACTCAGTGCGACACGTGCCCTGATCATCCGGGCCTCTGCATTGACGGTTGCTTCAGGGAGTACCACATTTCCATGGAGTACTAAATTTATAATCCCCTTCCCCAATTTTAATTCTATTTAGCCACAGACAATCGCCTAGAAAAAAAAAATATATATATAGCTCTCCGACTTTGGAGACACTAGAACAATTTTCTTTGTAAAACTAAAATAAATTAAAAAAGTAGACATATTAGGTATTGCCACGTCTGTAAGAACCTTAACTATAAAAATACCCCATGACCTAACCTCTCAGATGAACACGGTCAAAATAATAAAATAAAAACGGTGTTGCCTTAAATCACAAAAAGTGTAATAGCAAGCGATCAATCAAATATTCATATACACCCCAAAATAGTGCCAATAAACCGTCCTCTCATCCCCTTCCTAAGACAATCAGCCCAAAAAAAATAAATGACTTTGGAGATACTAAAATGTTTTCTTTTTGTTTCAAAAGAATATTATAGTGTAAAACCTAAATAAAATTAAAAAGTAGACATATAAGGTATTGCCACGTCCGTAAGAATCTTCTCTATAAAAATACGCCATGACATAACCCCTCAAATGAACAGTCAATTTTTTTTTTATAAAAACTGCCAAAACAGACATTTTTGGGCACATTTTCCATTTTAATCCATTTTTTACAATATCAAAACAAGGGTTAACAGCCAAACAAAACTTAATATTTATTACCATGATTCTGCAGGTTACAGAAAAAAACATATGTGGTCATAAAGTGCTGTATGACCAAATGGAAGGGTGTAGAATAAAAGGAACGCCATATGGTTTTTGTAAGGCAGATTTTGATGGACTGGTTTACTTACACCATGTCTCATTTGAAGCCCCCCTAGAGAAGGAACTCCATAAAAGTGACCCCCATCTAAGAAAATACACCCCTCAAGGTATTTAAAACTGATTTTATAAACTTTGTTAACCCTTTAGGTGTTCCACAAGAGTTATTGGCAAATGGACATGAAATTTCTGAATTTAGATTTTTTGTAACCTTGCCTCACAAAAATGTAATATAGAGCAACCAAAAATCATATGTACCCTAAAAATAGTCCCAACACTGCCACCTTATCCCGTAGTTTCCAAAATGGGGTCACTTTATAGAATTTCTACTCTAGGGGTGCATCAGGGGGGCTGTAAATAAACCAGTCCAGCAAAATCTGCCTTCCAAAAACCATACGGCGTTCCTTTCCTTCTGCGCCCTGCCGTTTAGTCATACAGCAGTTTACGACCACATATGGGGTGTTATATAAACTACAGAATCAGGGCAATAAATATTGAGTTTTGTTTGGCTGTTAACCCTTGCTTTGTTATTTGAAAAAATGGATTAAAATGCAAAATTTGCCCAAAAATCTAAATTCAGAAATTTCATCTCCATTTGCGAATAACTCTTGTGGAACACCTAAAGAGTAAACGAAGTTTGTAAAATCAGTTTTAAATACCTTGAGGGGTGTATGGAGGTTCTACTCTAGGGGTGCATCAGGGGTACTTCAAATGGGACATGGTGTAAATAAACCAGTCGAGCAAAATCTGCCTTCCAAAAACCACATGGCGATCCTTTCCTTCTACGCCCTGCCGGGGCGCCCGCACAGTAGTTTACGACCACATATGGGGTGTTTATATAAACTACAGAATCAGGGTAATAAATATTGAGTTTTGTTTGGCTGTTAACCCTTGCTTTGTTACTGTAAAAAATGGATTAAAATAAAAAATTTGCCCAAAAATTGATATTCTGAAATTTCATCTCCATTTGCCAATAACTGTTGTGTAAAATCAGTTTTGAATACCTTGAGGGGTGTAGTTTCTAGAAAGGGGTCATGTTTGAGTGGTTTCTATTATGTAAGCCTCACAAAGTGACTTCAGACCTGAACTGGTCCTTAACCACCTCCGGACCGCCTAACGCAGATGTGCGGTCCGGAGGTGGCGGCCTTGCGCAGAGTCACGCATATACGCGTCATCTCGCAAGGGCCGGGATTTCCTGTGAACGCGCGCACACAGGCGCGCGCGCTCACAGGAACGGAAGGTAAGCGAGTGGATCTCCAGCCTGCCAGCGGCGATCGCTCGCTGGCAGGCTGGAGATCCGAATTTTTTAACCCCTAACAGGTATATTAGACGCTGTTTTCATAACAGCGTCTAATATACCTCCTACCTGGTCCTCTGGTGGTCCCTTTTGTTAGGATCGACCACCAGAGGACTCAGGTAGGTCAGTACAGTCGCACCAAACACCACACTACACTACACCCCCCCCGTCACTTATTAACCCCTTATAAACCCCTGATCACCCATGATCACCCCATATAAACTCCCTGATCACCCCCCTGTCATTGATCACCGCCCTGTCATTGATCACCCCCCTGTCAGGCTCCGTTCAGACGTCCATATGATTTTTACGGATCCACGGATACATGGATCGGATCCGCAAAAAGCATACGGACGTCTGAATAGAGCCTTACAGGGGGGTGATCAATGACAGGCGGGTGATCACCCATATACACTCCCTGATCACCGACCGGCATTGATCACCCCCCTGTCATTGATCACCCCCCTGTAAGGCTCCATTCAGACGTCCGCATGATTTTTACGGATCCATGGATACATGGATCGGATCCGCAAAACACATGCGGACGTCTGAATGGAGCCTTACAGGGGGTGATCAATGACAGGCGGGTGATCACCCATATACACTCCCTGATCACCCCCCTGTCATTGATAACCCCCCTGTAAGGCTCCATTCAGACGTCCGCATGTGTTTTGTGGATCCGATCCATGTATCCATGGATCCGTAAAAATCATGCGGATGTCTGAATGGAGCCTTACAGGGGGGGTGATCAGTGACAGGGGGGTGATCACCCTGATCACCCCCTGTCATTGATAACCCCCCTGTAAGGCTCCATTCAGACGTCCGCATGTGTTTTGTGGATCCGATCCATGGATCCATGGATCCGTAAAAATAATGCTGATGTCTGAATGGAGCCTTACAGGGGGGGTGATCAGTGACAGGGGGGTGATCACCCTGATTACCCTGATCACCCCCTGTCATTGATAACCCCCCTGTAAGGCTCCATTCAGACGTCCGCATGTGTTTTGCGGATCCGATCCATGGATCCGTAAAAATTATACGGACGTCTGAATGGAGCCTTACAGGGGGGTGATCAATGACAGGGGGGTGATCAGGGAGTCTATATGGGTGATCACCCCCCTGTCATTGATCACCCCCCTGTCATTGATCACCCCCCCCCCCCCCCCTGGTAAGGCTCCATTCAGACATTTTTTTTGGCACAAGTTAGCGGAAATTTTTTGTTTGTTTTTGTTTTTGTTTTTTCTTACAAAGTCTCATATTCTACTAACTTGTGTCAAAAAATAAAATCTCACATGGACGCATCATACCCCTCACGGAATCCAAATGCGTAAACATTTTTAGACATTTATATTCCAGACTTCTTCTCACGCTTTAGGGCCCCTAAAAAGCCAGGGCAGTATAAATACCCCACATGTGACCCCATTTCGGAAAGAAGACACCCCAAGGTATTCCGTGAGGGGCATATTGAGTCCATGAAAGATTGAAATTTTTGTCCTAAGTTAGCGGAAAGTGAGACTTTGTGTGAAAAAAACAAAAAAAAATCAATATCCGCTAACTTATGCAAAAAAAATAAAAATCTAGGAACTCGCCATGCCCCTCATTGAATACCTTGGGGTGTCTTCTTTCCAAAGTGGGGTCACATGTGGGGTATTTATACTGCCCTGGCTTTTTAGGGGCCCGAAAGTGTGAGAGGAAGTCTGGGATCCAAATGTCTAAAAATGCCCTCCTAAAAGGAATTTGGGCCCCTTTGCGCATCTAGGCTGCAAAAAAGTGTCACACATGTGGTATCGCCGTACTCAGGAGAAGTTGGGGAATGTGTTTTGGGGTGTCATTTTACATATACCCATGCTGGGTGAGAAAAATATCTTGGTCAAATGCCAACTTTGTATAAAAAAATGGGAAAAGTTGTCTTTTGCCAAGATATTTCTCTCACCCAGCATGGGTATATGTAAAATGACACCCCAAAACACATTCCCCAACTTCTCCTGAGTACGGCGATACCAGATGTGTGACACTTTTTTGATGCCAAGGTGGGCAAAGGGGCACATATTCCAAAGTGCACCTTTCGGATTTCACCGGTCATTTTTTACAGATTTTGATTGCAAAGTACTTCTCACACATATGGGCCCCTAAATTGCCAGGGCAGTATAACTACGCCACAAGTGACCCCATTTTGGAAAGAAGACATCCCAAGGTATTCCGTGAGGGGCATGGCGAGTTCCTAGAATTTTTTATTTTTTGTCGCAAGTTAGTGGAATATGAGAATTTGTAAGGAAAAAAGAGAAAAAAAAAAATCATCATTTTCCGCTAACTTGAGACAAAAAATAAAAAATTCTAGGAACTCGCCATGCCCCTCACGGAATACCTTGGGGTGTCTTCTTTCCAAAATGGGGTCACTTGTGGCGTAGTTATACTGCCCTGGCAATTTAGGGGCCCAAATGTGTGAGAAGTACCTTGCAATCAAAATGTGTAAAAAATGCCCTGCAAAATCTGAAAGGTGCACTTTGGAATATGTGCCCCTTTGCCCACCTTGGCAGCAAAAAAGTGTGACACATCTGGTATCGCCGTACTCAGGAGAAGTTGGGGAATGTGTTTTGGGGTGTCATTTTACATATACCCATGCTGGGTGAGAAAAATATCTTGGTCAAATGCCAACTTTGTATAAAAAAATGGGAAAAGTTGTCTTTTGCCAAGATATTTCTCCCATCCAGCATGGGTATATGTAAAATGACACCCCAAAACACATTCCCCAACTTCTCCTGAGTACGGCGATACCAGATGTGTCACACTATTTTGCTGCCAAGGTGGGCAAAGGGGCACATATTCCAAAGTGCACCTTTCGGATTTCACCGGTCATTTTTTTACACATTTTGATTGCAAAGTTCTTCTCACACATTTGGGCCCCTAAATTGCCAGGGCAGAATAACTACCCCACAAGTGACCCCATTTTGGAAAGAAGACACCCCAAGGTATTCTGTGAGGGGCATGGTGAGTTCCTAGAATTTTTTATTTTTTGTCGCAAGTTAGTGGAATATGAGACTTTGTAAGAAAAAAAATAAAATAAAAAATCATCATCATTTTCCGCTAACTTGTGACAAAAAAAAAAAAGTTCTATGAACTCACTATGCCCATCAGCGAATACCTTAGGGTGTCTACTTTCCGAAATGGGGTCATTTGTGGGGGTTTTCTACTGTTTGGGCATTGTAGAACCTCAGGAATCAGGACAGTTGCTCAGAAAGTCAGAGCTGTTTCAAAAAGTGGAAATTCACATTTTTGTACCATAGTTTGTAAATGCTATAACTTTTACCCAAACCATTTTTTCTTTGCCCAAACATTTTTTTTTTTATCAAAGACATGTAGAACAATAAATTTGGCGAAAAATTTATATATGGATGTCGTTTTTTTTTTGCAAAATTTTACAGCTGAAAGTGAAAAATGTCATTTTTTTGCAAAAAAATCGTTACATTTTGATTAATAACAAAAAAAGTAAAAATGTCAGCAGCAATAAAATACCACCAAATGAAAGCTCTATTAGTGAGAAGAAAAGGAGGTAAAATTCATTTGGGTGGTAAGTTGCATGACCGAGCGATAAAAACGGTGAAAGGAGTGTAGTGCCGAAGTGTAAAAAGTGCTCTGGTCATAAAGGGGGTTTCACCTAGCGGGGCTGAAGTGGTTAAAAAGTGGGTTTTGGAAAATTTCTGAAAAATGTCAAAATTTGCTTCTAAACTTCTAAGCCTTGTAACGTCCCCAAAAATTAAAAGGGCATTCCCAAAATGATCCAAACATGAGGTAGACATATTGGGAATGTAAATTAATAACTATTTTTTTTGAGGTTTTACTATATATTATAGAAGTAGAGAAATTGAAACTTGGAAATTTGGAAATTTGCTAAGATTTGGTAAATTTGGTATTTTTTTTATAAATAAAAAATAATTTTTTTTACTCTATTTTACCAGTGTCATGAAGTAAAATATGTGACGAAAAAACTATTTCAGAATGGCCTGGATAAGTAAAAGCGTTTTAAAGTTAATCACACATAAAGTGACACTGGTCAGATTTGCAAAAAATGGCCTGGTCCTTAAGGTGAAAATGAGCCTAGTCCTCAAGGGGTTAAAGACGCAAGTGGAAATTGAAGGTTACACCCCTAAATAAACTTGGAGCGAAACCCGGGTCGGGCAGGAGCACATTGCTGTGAATTGTTGTATCGGTTTTATACTAGCTTACCCTTGTGAGTATATTAAAGGGATTCTGTCACCTCCCCTAACCCAAAATTCGATTTTAAAGCAGCCATGCAGCACAGCTTACCTTGATTAGGCTGTGCTCTTTTATCTTGTAATCCGTCCAGTAGTTTCTGTAAAAAACGACTTTTATGGATATGCAAATGAGCCCTGAATGTGCCCAGAGGGGCGTTTTGTTCCTCTTAGAGAGCCCTGTACCGCCCCTCTTACAGTGCCCAGCCCGCCTTCCTTGCACTGTCTAACCGCCCCCAGCCTCCCACAGCCTCTCCTCCCTCTCCTCCACCTCCCTCACGGCCGAACGAACTCTCGCACAGGCGCAGTACCCACTGAGGGCTGCGCCTGTGCGATAAGCAGGAGACTGTGGGGAAAGAAATCGCTGGCTGGCTTCACTGTGGCAGGCAGACTGGAGAAAGCGCAGGGTGCAGCAGCGATCGGCTATCCTCTGCGCTTCCTACCAGGCTGACTGAGGGAAGAGCGAGAAACGGACGTCACTGGGCTCGGCGCATGCCCAGTGACGAGGATGAAGCTCCTGCCCTCAGTCTCCTGCAGATCGCACTGGCGCAGCCCTCAGTGGGTACTGCGCCTGTGCAAGAGTTTGTTCGGCCGTGAGGGAGGGGGAGGAGAGGGATGAGAGGCTGGGGGCGGTTAGACAGTGCAAGGAAGGCGGGCCGGGCACTGTAAGAGGGGCTTTACTGGGCTCACTAAGGGGAACAAAACGCCCCTCTGGGCACATTCAGGGCTCATTTGCATATCCATAAAAGTCGTTTTTTACAGAAACTACTGGACGGATTACAAGATAAAAGAGCACAGCCTATTCAAGGTAAGCTGTGCTGCATGGCTGCTTTAAAATCGGATTTTGGGTTAGGGGAGGTGACAGAATCCCTTTAAAAGGATTTTTTTTTTAAAAAGTAAACAGCGGTTCTTCACTATTGGAGTGTTTTATGCTCTAGAGAACAGCAATTGAAGAGACATATTTGGAGGATTCTCAGATGAATTTACTGGTTTGATGTGCCTGACTCCCACCTGCTCTTGTGAGTATATCAGCTATAAGCGTGTGTGAGAAGCATTCACAGTGCTTTACTATTAGTGCGTATTATTTCGCAGGAGCTGTTGTGGGAGAAGGATATTTGGAAATCTGATGCTCTATTTGTACCTATATGAGTGGATGGTTCGACTCAGAGGAAACCTTATAGGAGTTAGGCCTCTTTCACACGGGCCTCGTGTGTGAGGGCCGGATAGTATGCAGGTGCCTCATGGGAAAATGCGCAATTTTTCCACGTGAGTGCAAAGCGTTTTAATGCATTTTGCACGCACATGAGAAAAATCGGCATGTTTGGTACCCAGACCCAAACCTGAACTTCTTCACAGAAGTTCAGGTTTGGGATCGGTTTTTGTGTAGATTTTATTATTTTCCCTTATAACAAATGCGGATGCGGTGCGATTTTCACGCATGGTTGCTAGGTGATGATCGGCCGGGGACTCGATCTTTATTATTTTCCCTTATATCATGGTTATAACGGAAAATAATAGCATTCTTAATACAGAATGCTAAGTAAAACAGGAATGGAGGGGGTTAAAAAATAAATAAAATGAAACTTACCTCATCCACATGGTGGATGGATCATGTGATGGACCATGTGATGAGCGCAGTGAAGTCACCAAAGTTCCTTTTCTCCCAGGTCCTCAAAGAAGAAGAAAGAAGACAAGCCTGGCTGCACAAACAAGTGGATGGTTTTTTAACCCATCCATCCCTAATTTACTTAGCATTCTGTATTAAGAATGCTATTATTTTACCTTATAACCATGATATAAGGGAAAATAATAAAGATCGGGTCCTCGGCCGATTGTCACCTAGCAACCATGCGTGAAAATCGCACCGCATCCGCACTTGCTTGCGGATGCTTGCGATTTTCACACAGCCCCATTCACTTCTATGGGGCCTGCGTTGCGTGAAAAACGCACAATATAGAGCATGCTGCGATTTTCATGCAACACACAAGTGATGCGTGAAAATCACCGCTCATGTGCCCAGCCCTATAGAAATGAATGGGTCTGGATTCAGTGCGGGTGCAATGCGTTCACCTCAAAAGATCGCCCATGTGAAAGGGGCCTAAGTCGCACGGTCCTGTAAAAAAGCATATTGACTTTGTGAACTTAGCCCACTTCACTCCTGGGACCTGCTGCAGTAAAACCATTGTGGACACATGTTGGAGTTTGATTTTGTGTTCCAGAATCACATCTGTGATAAAATCCATGGATAAATGAGTCCATGATCTGGACGGGATGGGCAGTGGAAGCAAAGACCCGGAAGGCCGAGTATGTGTCATCTTAGCACGTGCACAAGTACTACCGGCTGACACATAGTCCTCAACACACTTACACATCCCCGGCCACCAGAATCTACCAGATATGAGATCAACAGTGGATCTACTCCCAGGGTTTCCTGCGAGAACAGTAGAATGATGTTCCTCGAACACATGCAATTCAGATTTAACAAACAACTTTCCCGGAGGACAAGAATCCGTTGCATATCCCTGAGCCTCCAACACCTCTGCCCTCAGGTCGGGATATAGGGTGGATATAACTACCGCTTTGGACAATATCGGACCAGGATCTTCCAAAGCTCCCCCCAGGAAAGCTACGCGACAAAGCATCAGCCTTGACATTCTTTACCCCAGGGCGATAGGTAACAATGAAATTAAATCTGGTAAAAAATAACAACCATCTGGCGTGTCTTGGGTTCAGTCGTTTAGCCGACTCCAAGTAAGCCAGATTTTTGTGATCAGTTAGCACAGTAATAGGATGGATTCCTCCCAACCAATGATGCCATTCTTCAAAAGCCAACTTAATGGCCAGCAATTCCCTATTACCCGTGTCATAATTTCTTTCAGCAGTCGAGAGCTGGGTGCCATTTACATGGGTGAACGACCCTGCGACAAGACCGCTCCTACCCCAACCTCGGATGCATCAATTTCCACAATGAACGGCTGTGACACATCTGGTTGCACCAGAATAGGGGCAGAAGCGAAACACTCCTTCACAGCTTAAAAGGCTTATAATGCCACATCAGACCAAACAGAGAAATAAGCACCCTTCCTAGTCATTTCTGTTAAAGGTTTAACCACAGTCGAATAGTTGAGGATGAATTTACGGTAGTAGTTGGTAAACCCCCAAAACCGCGTAAGCGCCTTCAGATTTTCGGGTCGTTCCCAGTCCAACACAGCATGGACTTTCTCGGGATCCATACAAAAATCTGAGGATGAGAGCAGGTAACCCAGGAATTGAACTTCCTAAACTGCAAATACACACTTTTCCATCTTATCATATAACTTATTCTCTCTTAGGATCTGTAATACCTGTCGCACATGATCCTGATGAGTCTCCATATAGGGAGAATAAATTAATATGTCATCCAGATATACAACAACCAACCTCCCCACCAGATGATGAAAGATGTCATTGATAAAGTGTTGAAAAACGGCTGGAGCATTGGTTAACCCAAAAGGCATGACCAGATTCTCAAAATGGCCTTCAAGGGTATTAAATGCAGTCTTCCACTCATCCCCCTCCTTGATCCTTACCAGATTATAAGCCCCCTCAGATCCAATTTAGAGAACACCTTGGCACTGATAATCTGATTAAATAAATCCAGGATTAAAGGAAGATGGTAAGGATCACGGACGGTAATACGGTTGAGCTCATGGAAGTCCAGACATGGTCTCAGAGTACCATCCTTCTTTTTTTACAAAGAAAAAGCCAGCAGCTACAGGGGATTTGGATGGTCTGATATCTCCCTTTGCCAAACTCTCGGATATATATTCTCGCATAACCTTTCTTTCGGGTTCCGAAAGATTATACAACCGAGATTTGGGAAGTCTAGCTCCGGAAATAAGATTGATGGAACAATCACATTCCTGATGCAGAGGTAACTCCTGGTTACCACTCTCAGAAAATACATCCTAAAATTTGGAAATAAACGAGGGTGCAGCTTTACTGGTGACCACAGAGAACAATGTATTAAGACAGTTGTCTATGCAAAATTCGCTCCAATCGAGAATCTGCCCCCCTTGCTAATCGATGGTAGGGTTATGTTTGCTTAACCATAGTAGAGCTAACACTAACGGAGCAGGCAGACCCTCCAACACATAACATGAGATATATTCCTGATGAAAATCACCCACTCCTAAATATTCACCACCTGCAAAATGCATTTTTGGGGTAAGAGGTGCTGAATCAATTGCAAAGACAGAGAAATACTTTTCTCTACTGCAGTAGTAGTCAAACCATGCATACGAACAAAGTGTCCATCAATCCAGTTAACCCGAGCCCCACTTTGATTTCCACAGTTTTAGATTCTAGCGCCACCTCGGCAGACAGGAGAAATCTGGTACTACCAGTAAAAGACAAAAGTACGTTTTTTTGCTTCCCCACCCGCACCACCAATAGTAACTTGGGGATTAAATGTCTTTTTCTTGTTTTTCCCTTGATGTTGCAAGAATGGACAACTATTCACAAAATGTCCCTTATTTCCACAACAAAAACAGACCACTTTCATATGACCAAATCCCTACCAGCAGTCCCAGGAGTAGCTCCCCCTAGCTGCATAGGCTCATCACAAGGTGTAAACTCCAGAGTCTCTCCACCCAAAGTATCAGAGAGAGCCTCTCTCTCAGACGTCTATCTATACGTACAGCAAGTGACATGGCTACCTCCAAAGACTCAGGATTCTCATGAAAGGCCAACAAGTCTTTCAGCCTCTCAGATAATTCCTGACAGAATTAACTATGCAGAGCTAGATCATTCCACTCCGTATCCATAGCACATCTCCTAAATTCAGAGCAGTAGATCTCCGCAGACCGCTTTCCCTGCCGCAAGCCATGCAACTTAGTCTTGGCCAGGAAAATCCGATCCGGGTCATCGTGAATCAAACCTAGAGCTGTAAAAAAAACTCATCCACCGACTGGAGGGACTGTGATCCAGTCGGCAAATAAAAGGCCCAAGCCTAGGTGTCTTCTTTAAGCAGCGACATGATAATACCCACTCTTTGACTCTCA
The DNA here is from genome assembly GCF_014858855.1 of Bufo gargarizans. NCBI lineage: Eukaryota > Metazoa > Chordata > Amphibia > Anura > Bufonidae > Bufo > Bufo gargarizans. The sequence continues at coordinate 142,777,794 of NC_058088.1, forward strand.
TTGCCAGAAGAGCGAGGACACAGCTTAAAATATAATTTACATGACTCCCTTCTCATTGCCAGAAGAGCGAGGACACAGCTTAAAATATAATTTACATGACTCCCTAAACAGTGTGAAATTATCACTGCCCCCGGAAAACCTGTCTGGGAGAGCAACCTTAGGTTCAGGGCCGGCCACATTCCCACAGTCGGAACCAGCTGCCAGAGGTCTCTGGATCTGTACAACGGTATTGCGGAGGTCTGCTACCTCTATAGACAACCCCTGTAGTTGTCTGACCAGTGCAGGGATTGGATACATTGCCGCACTGATACAAACAAAATGGTGGTTTTGGCGGTGTATAATGTCATGACGAGGTGTGGGAGCGAACACCACACCAAACACAAGAGGCGGGAAAGCTATCTGGCCTAGAACCTAGGGGGAGGAAAAGGTCATCACCTAGTGAATCCTAACCCTAGCCCTGACTGCTAACCGAATCAGTGGTAGGACCGTTCATTCACTGGAACCTAAAGCCTGACTAACCTGTAATGCCCTGAGGTAGTGATAGGGCCAAAAGACGACCCGTTCCTTAAGCTGAAGGAACAGGGGTCTTGACATAGACCAGATACCAGAAGGCAGGGGAAGCAACACAAAACAAATACAAAGGAATGAGACACTAAACTCCTGAAGTAGAAGAAAGAGCAGGAACACCAGAGGAGACAACACACAACAGCTCTTACACTTGCAAATGAAGCTATACATCGCAAGGAGTGAAGGGAGTAGCCAGACTTAAATAGTAATGACCACTATGCTGCACCTGACTAGAGGTGTGGTCATTACAATCAACAACAAAGTGAAATTAAAAGAGACTGTCAGATGACATCACGTGCAGACAGCCTCTCCGACCTTCTAACACCTAGCCTGGGAGTGACCATGATGGGCAGCCCCAGTGGTGCTTGTCAAGAAGGACGGCACTATTCGATTTTGTGTGTATTAACGACGGTTGAATGCATGCACTCATACCCTCTGCCTCGCATCGAGGAGTCTCTGACAGCTCTAGGATGGGTGAAATACTTCTCCACCCTGGATCTAGCAAGCGGGTACTGGCAGGTACCGATGGCAGAGCAGGACAGGGTGAAGACAGCATTCATACTCCCCATGGGACTATTTGAATTCAACAGGATGCCATTCGGGCTGTCTAATGCACCGGGCACCTTCCAGCGGCTGATGAAGAGATGTCTGGGAGACCTAAATTTTGAAGCCACTTTGATATACCTGGACAATATCATTGTCTACTCCGCTACTTTTCAAGAACACCTGAATAGACTAGGGCAGGTACTCGAGCGACTGTGATCCCATGGCCTGAAGGTAAAGCCAAGGAAGTGTCATCTCTTCAAGATGAAGATCAAGTTCTTGGGCCATACGGTGTCCCAAGATGGAGTGCTGGCGTCCTAAGACAAAGTAGCTCCAATACGAGGCTAGTGCCCAGAACGCTGCGGGAGTTGAACGCCTTCCTTGGACTGACCGGGTACTACCGGTAGTTCATCAAAGACTATGGAAAGATAGCGGGTCCTCTGAATGAGTTGTTGAGAGTAACGACTGGGAGACCCAAGGGGCAAAGTGTTCCCTGGGGACAGAAGCAAAGGGAGGCCTTCTAGGCCCTGAAAGAAGCCCTGACATCAGCCCTGATCTTGTCTTATGCCGACTTCGACAAAACGTTCCTGTTATCTACTGATGGAAGTCTCTACGGACTCGGGGCAGTCCTGTCACAGGTACGAGATAGACACAAAAGAGTTATCGCCTATAACAGTAGGTCCCTGAGGGATACGGAGCGAAACCCCAACAACTACAGTTCCTTTCGGCTGGAACTTCTTGCCCTGGTGTGTGCCATGACTGAGAAGTTTGCAGGATATTTGACAGGGGATAAGATCTTTGTATGGACGGACAACAACCCCCTAGCCAATCTGCACACTGCCAAGCTGGGAGCCCTGGAGCAATGTTGGGCAGCTCGCCTTACAAAGTATGATTTCTCGATTTTGCTACCGCTCCACTGCAGAAAACACTAATGCCGATGCTTTGTCAAGGGTCACTTTTGAAACTCCAGTAGGGGATCTCGATGAACAAAAAGAAGAGGATGAAACTCCAGACTTCCGCAAGTGCGCACCTCCAGCAGTCACGGCACAGACAAGTGGGGAGGGCCGTGCTTTACCTAAGACATTAGGGAGAACTAATGAAGAATGGGGCCGAATACAAGATGAAGATGTTGGACTTCGGCAGATGAAAGGCTGGGTAACCCAGCAAAGGAAACCCGACAGAGAAGAAAGGACTAACCTTGATGCCGAGATGAAGTCCATTTTGCATCAATGGGACAGACTGGAAGTTCATGGAGCTGTTTCGTACCTCAAGTGGCAGCAGCCTGCTGATCTAGAGGCAAAGTGACAGGTAGTAATTACCAGAAACGTGGCATGGCAGATAGACAAAGAGGCCCATGAATTCGGAGCTCACTTCGGGCCAGTCAAGACCTACCAGTGGCTGCAGCGTTGTGTATATTGTCCATGACTGGAGGCCACAGTTGAGAAAGTTTGCCGACAGTGTTGAGTGTGCAAACTCACTAAATGCACGAAACAGAGGGCACCCCTACAGGCCATACAGACCAAAGAACTGCTGGAAGTATTAATGATAGACTATCTCTTTGTGGGACAATCAGCCAGAGGCCTACAGCACTGCCTGGTCATGATTGACCACTTCTCCAAGTTTGCAGTGGTCACCCCAACTCGAGTCCACAGCTCGAGCTGTCTGTCAAGACTTCATCCGGGTCTACGGGTGTCCGAAGTGGATGCACTCAGATCAAGGAGCGTGTTTTCAAGGGAAAGTGATGGAGGAGCTACACCGACTGAATGGTATTGAAAAATCCAGGACAACCCCATATCATCCCCAAGGGAATGGGGCCTGTGAGCACTTTAACAGGACACTGCTTCAAATTCTGAGGACGCTAGAGGAAGACAAGAAGACGCACCTGCAGGACTATCTGCCTGAATTGGTCTGGGCTTACAATAATCTGATCCACACCACCACCGGTTACACCCCATACATGTTACTGTTCGGAAGAGCTGGTCGGGAAATAGTTTAATTGAACCTAGAACAACCAGAGGACCTAATAGAACGATCGACCACCTCATGGGTTAAAGAACACAGTCAGCTGCTCCAGACCATCTGCCGGTTGGCAGGTCAGTGGTTACAAGAGAGAACTCATACTGCCCATACTCCAATCCAGGAGGTTCTGTTGCAGCCTGGGGACTGGGTACTGGTGCGATAGAAACGTCCCAGAGGCAAGTTAAGCGATCAAGAGAGTGTACCCCAATGGTCTGATCTACGAAGTATGGGTTGAAAATGAGGAGATTGCCTCAAGTACTACATAGGAATATGCTATGGCCATGCCGTTCTGAATATCCCACACCTGCTCAGAGCACACCTCCTTATTTCCCGTCCTGTATTGCTAGTGATAAAGTTTCAGACAGACTGTGATGCCTTCCTCCAGTCACAAGAGGCCGCTGTGTAGTTGAGCAAGAAAAAAATTAAGTTGTTTCAGAGGATGAAGGAGGAGTACAAGTTCCCAGGCTCAATCTGGTGTGTATCCTTCCTGTACATGTATGAAAACTTGTTAACACTGTTCCTGTCATTTGTCGATTGCACCCCTGGTGCATCGGCACAATACTGTTAATACGATTTTACGGCTGTTATATTCTGTTATTTAAGAAAGCCGGTATCTGCTTTAGCCTCCTCGTCTGCTGTACTGTATTTGAACCCTGCCCTGAGGTCTCTTCCTCCTCTGACCGCTACAGCTACCAAACGTACCACTTATTTTACAATGTCTGGACCCATAAAAAGTCCTCTTTAAAGGGGTTAAAGGGTTTGTCTCATTTCAGTAAATGGCATTTATCATGCAGTTAATACAAGGCACTTACTAATGTATTGTGATTGTCAATATTGCCTTCTTTCCATCGTATTATACACAGCACGTATCTGTGGTTATTACCACCGTGTAATCCAGCAGCGGTGGCCATGCTTACTCACTATCTCTCAATTTTACATCAGTATGAGGGTTTAGTTAGACCGCAGAGTACACTTGTCTTTGTAAAAGTTATTGTTATTTTGTTTTATTGTTTATCACATCCACACATTTGCTATCCTGTGTAGAATGTCTATTGTGGTACTTGTGGTCTGCTGCGGGCATCCTCCATTGTATGCATTTTTGCTGTGGATTGCCATTAGCAGCGGACCACAAGTGCAGGATCTGCCCTCCCGGTATAAATGAGCCACTTCATATGGGGTTGAGCACTTCATGCTTTTCGTTACCACACCAATTTGTTGTTTATATATAGAATTGTTTGGAGGTGTAAAAACTCCTAGTCTGAATGTGCCTTTATTCCCATCTACAGGCAACACTCTGGTTCACATGTGAGGCTTGGGCCATATCAGCCAGCCTTGGGTGGGGCTCAGAGCTCTCTCCCTCCTCCCATTGTAAGCATGGCTGCATGCTGGAGGTAACTGGGAGTTTGCTGTGAATCGGACCTTGCGATCCTGTAATTTGCCCACTGGGTCCTATATTGCCCATACGGCCCAGGTAGGTTTAGCGTTACGTCCCGAGTAACTTGAGAAACCTTGGCACGGTGCCCAGGCTCAGACATGTCTTCCACAGTGGGATATGTTGGGTAATCTCTCAATTGTACCCCCCCTCCTTCCCGGTATAGAAGCACCACTGCATATGGGGTTGAGCACTTCCTGCTTTTCATTACCACACCAATTTGTAGTTTACCACTGTGTAATTCAGCGGTGGCTGTGCTTACACACTATAGGAAAAGACTGGAAGTGCTCATAGGCGAACACCTTTACCTATAGTGTGCAAGCACGGCCACCGCTGCTGGATTACACGGTGGTAATAACCACGGATACGTACTGTGCATAATGTGATGGAAAGGAGGCAATATGGACAATCACAATACATTAGTATGTGCCTTGTATTAACTTTCTCTACATGATAAATGCCAATTGCTGAATTGAGACAACCCTTTTGCTACACTTAATAGGGTTAGGCGTAAATGTCTTGTGTGCATTGCATGTTTCTGTTGTGTGATTAGTGTGTGCTATATATGTTCTATGTATCAGTGGTGTATGTGCAGCATGTGAAATATGCATCAGTGGCATGTGACCCATGTATAAGTGTCACGGCTGGGGATGGGGAAAACCCTCAGCCGTGCGGTGCCAGGTGATGGTAAGGTTGCTACTTGGCCAGAACCACAGAATTAGGGAGCAGGTCACCTCCTAGCGCTTCCCTAATCTGACCCTGACTCCTAGCTGCATGAGCCGCCCTTAAAGGTAGGAGGGCCCATACTCAGGAACCTCGGATCCCTACTGACCCTCCGTCGTTCCCTGAGCTAGGAGCTGGGTAGACAGCCCGTTCCTCCTGGACACGAAGAAACAGGAGTCTAAAGTGGCCAAGCTACAGGGGGAACAGAAACAACTTATGGCAATGACAGGCAAATGCAACAAACACAACACTCACCTGCCACAGACAACAAAACCTGGAACCCATGTGCAAGTGCTGCTGTTCAGAACACCAACGAACACAGCACACACCAGACATCACACAGGAACCCAGGACCATAAGCTGCAATAATAAGGAAACCCCACACACACCTTCATAACACCGTGTAACATAGTTTTATGACCAGAAGGGTGGCCCCCACTGGCAGTTGGTAAGTAACCAGGAGGATGTCTCCAGCAAGCATGGTTGAAGCACCCTCTCTGACTACTGCCTTTCACTGAGGCTTTATATGGCCAAGAAGCCACACCCAACAGTCAGACACACCCAGTGCACACACACACTAGGAAGGAAGTTAACCCTTCCAACACCAGGGAAGGGAAAAACACACAAACACACTCACCTGTTACCGCCGGCAACGGCATGCGTGGCAACCGTGTCCTGAAGAACAGCCAGCAGGCCGAGACACTGCCACCACATGCACACAACACCAGACGTTGCCACGGACAACCGCAAGTGAAGAGAGGTGTCTAAGTGCATACAAACATGACCTCGTGCACAACAAACAGACAAAGGAAGTGCACACAAACACACGTTGCCAAGGGCAACCGCACGCATGCCTGTTGTCCGCGGCAACTGCACCTGAGGCAAACCACTAAGTGCCCCCAGCTGCGGTTGACACAACACCAAACCGCGGGCAACTGCATGTGGCTCCCAAGGAGTCACGACCATGACCAAGGATCGTGACAATAAGTGTCTTGTGGGTCACGTTTACTACTCTACGAGGTGTGTGGATTTTTTTTGTGTGTGTGTTGTGGTGGAGGGCGTGATTGCATGCTAGGGTGTAGGGAAGGCAGGATTCAGGGGGCCCAAGTAAATTCTTGCCCAGGGTCTAATCAATATTAAAGCAGGCCCTGCTCACAGTGTGTTGCAGACTCATACAGGAGCTAGACAAATGGATTGAAGGTAAATTGAACCTCTGGTTATATGTATAGGTATGGGTTCTGGTTGGGTCACAGCTTGCAGCCTTAATGCAATTTTTAAAAAATTAAGTTACTTTACCGGAATACCCCTTTAACCACTTAAGGACCACAGGTTTATACCCCCCTAGTGACCAGGCCCTTTTTTACAAATCGGCACTTTAGCGGTTTATTGCTCGGTCATGCAACTTACCACCCAAATGAATTTTACCTCCTTTTCTTCTCACTAATAGAGCTTTCATTTGGTGGTATTTCATTGCCGCTGAAATTTTTACTTTTTTTGTTATTAATCGAAATTTAACGATTTTTTTGCAAAAAAATGACATTTTTCACTTTCAGCTGTAAAATTTTGCAAAAAAAACGACATCCATATATACATTTTTCGCCAAATTTATTGTTCTACATGTCTTTGATTAAAAAAAAATGTTTGGGCAAAAAAAAAATGGTTTGGGTAAAAGTTATAGCATTTACAAACTATGGTACAAAAATGTGAATTTCCGCTTTTTGAAACAGCTCTGACTTTCTGAGCACCTGTCATGATTCCTGAGGTTCTACAATGCCCAAACAGTAGAAAACCCCCACAAATGACCCCATTTCGGAAAGTAGACACCCTAAGGTATTCGCTGATGGGCATAGTGAGTTCATAGAACTTTTTATTTTTTGTCACAAGTTAGCGGAAAATGATGATGATTTATTTTTATTTTTTTTTCTTACAAAGTCTCATATTCCACTAACTTGCGACAAAAAATAAAAAATTCTAAAAACTTGCCATGCCCCTCACGGAATACCTTGGGGTGTCTTCTTTCCAAAATGGGGTCACTTGTGGGGTAGTTATACTGCCCTGGCAATTTAGGGGCCCAAATGTGTGAGAAGAACTTTGCAATCAAAATGTGTAAAAAATGACCGGTGAAATCCAAAAGGTGCACTTTGGAATATGTGCCCCTTTGCCCACCTTGGCAGCAAAAAGGTGTGACACATCTGGTATCGCCGTACTCAGGAGAAGTTGGGGAATGTGTTTTGGGGTGTCATTTTACATATACCCATGCTGAGTGAGAAAAATATCTTGGTCAAATGCCAACTTTGTATAAAAAAATGGGAAAAGTTGTCTTTTGCCAAGATATTTCTCTCACCCAGCATGGGTATATGTAAAATGACACCCCAAAACACATTCCCCAACTTCTCCTGAGTACGGCGATACCAGATGTGTCACACTTTTTTGCTGCCAAGGTGGGCAAAGGGGCACATATTCCAAAGTGCACCTTTCAGATTTTGCAGGCCATTTTTTACACATTTTGATTGCAAGGTACTTCTCACACATTTGGGCCCTTAAATTGCCAGGGCAGTATAACTACGCCACAAGTGACCCCATTTTGGAAAGAAGACACCCCAAGGTATTCCGTGAGGGGCATGGCGAGTTCCTAGAATTTTTTATTTTTTGTCACAAGTTAGCGGAAAATGATGATTTTTTTTTCTTTCTCTTTTTTCCTTACAAAGTCTCATATTCCACTAACTTGCGACAAAAAATAAAAAATTCTAGGAACTCGCCATGCCCCTCACGGAATACCTTGGGGTGTCTTCTTTCCAAAATGGGGTCACTTGTGGCGTAGTTATACTGCCATGGCAATTTAGGGGCCCAAATGTGTGAGAAGTACTTTGCAATCAAAATCTGTAAAAAAATGACCGGTGAAATCCGAAAGGTGCACTTTGGAATATGTGCCCCTTTGCCCACCTTGGCATCAAAAAAGTGTCACACATCTGGTATCGCCGTACTCAGGAGAAGTTGGGGAATGTGTTTTGGGCTGTCATTTTACATATACCCATGCTGGGTGAGAAAAATATCTTGGCAAAAGACAACTTTTCCCATTTTTTTATACAAAGTTGGCATTTGACCAAGATATTTTTCTCACCCAGCATGGGTATATGTAAAATGACACCCCAAAACACATTCCCCAACTTCTCCTGAGTACGGCGATACCAGATGTGTCACACTTTTTTGCTGCCAAGGTGGGCAAAGGGGCACATATTCCAAAGTGCACCTTTCGGATTTTGCAGGGCATTTTTTACACATTTTGATTGCAAAGTTCTTCTCACACATTTGGGCCCCTAAATTGCCAGGGCAGTATAACTACGCCACAAGTGACCCCATTTTGGAAAGAAGACACCCCAAGGTATTCCGTGAGGGGCATGGCGAGTTCCTAGAATTTTTTATTTTTTGTCACAAGTTAGCGGAAAATGATGATTTTTTTTTCTTTCTCTTTTTTCCTTACAAAGTCTCATATTCCACTAACTTGCGACAAAAAATAAAAAATTCTAGGAACTCGCCATGCCCCTCACGGAATACCTTGGGGTGTCTTCTTTCCAAAATGGGGTCACTTGTGGCGTAGTTATACTGCCATGGCAATTTAGGGGCCCAAATGTGTGAGAAGTACTTTGCAATCAAAATCTGTAAAAAAATGACCGGTGAAATCCGAAAGGTGCACTTTGGAATATGTGCCCCTTTGCCCACCTTGGCATGCAAAAAAGTGTCACACATCTGGTATCGCCGTACTCAGGAGAAGTTGGGGAATGTGTTTTGGGGTGTCATTTTACATATACCCATGCTGGGTGAGAGAAATATCTTGGCAAAAGACAACTTTTCCCATTTTTTTATACAAAGTTGGCATTTGACCAAGATATTTTTCTCACCCAGCATGGGTATATGTAAAATGACACCCCAAAACACATTCCCCAACTTCTCCTGAGTACGGCGATACCAGATGTGTCACACTTTTTTGCTGCCAAGGTGGGCAAAGGGGCACATATTCCAAAGTGCACCTTTCGGATTTTGCAGGGCATTTTTTACACATTTTGATTGCAAAGTTCTTCTCACACATTTGGGCCCCTAAATTGCCAGGGCAGTATAACTACGCCCCAAGTGACCCCATTTTGGAAAGAAGACACCCCAAGGTATTCCGTGAGGGGCATGGCGAGTTCCTAGAATTTTTTATTTTTTGTCACAAGTTAGCGGAAAATGATGATTTTTTTTTCTTTCTCTTTTTTCCTTACAAAGTCTCATATTCCACTAACTTGCGACAAAAAATAAAAAATTCTAGGAACTCGCCATGCCCCTCACGGAATACCTTGGGGTGTCTTCTTTCCAAAATGGGGTCACTTGGGGCGTAGTTATACTGCCCTGGCAATTTAGGGGCCCAAATGTGTGAGAAGAACTTTGCAATCAAAATGTGTAAAAAATGCCCTGCAAAATCCGAAAGGTGCACTTTGGAATATGTGCCCCTTTGCCCACCTTGGCTGCAAAAAAGTGTCACACATCTGGTATCGCCGTACTCAGGAGAAGTTGGGGAATGTGTTTTGGGGTGTCATTTTACATATACCCATGCTGGGTGAGAGAAATATCTTGGCAAAAGACAACTTTTCCCATTTTTTTTATACAAAGTTGGCATTTGACCAAGATATTTTTCTCACCCAGCATGGGTATATGTAAAATGAGACCCCAAAACACATTCCCCAACTTCTCCTGAGTACGGCGATACCACATGTGTGACACTTTTTTGCAGCCTAGATGCGCAAAGGGGCCCAAATTCCTTTTAGGAGGGCATTTTTAGACATTTGGATCCCAGACTTCTTCTCACACTTTCGGGCCCCTAAAAAGCCAGGGCAGTATAAATACCCCACATGTGACCCCACTTTGGAAAGAAGACACCCCAAGGTATTCAATGAGGGGCATGGCGAGTTCCTAGAATTTTTTTTTTTTTTGCATAAGTTAGCGGATATTGATTTTTTTTTGTTTTTTTCTCACAAAGTCTCACTTTCCGCTAACTTAGGACAAAAATTTCAATCTTTCATGGACTCAATATGCCCCTCACGGAATACCTTGGGGTGTCTTCTTTCCGAAATGGGGTCACATGTGGGGTATTTATACTGCCCTGGCTTTTTAGGGGCCCTAAAGCGTGAGAAGAAGTCTGGAATATAAATGTCTAAAAATGTTTACGCATTTGGATTCCGTGAGGGGTATGGTGCGTCCATGTGAGATTTTATTTTTTGACACAAGTTAGTGGAATATGAGACTTAGTAAGATAAAACAAAAACAAAAACAAACAAAAAATTTCCGCTAACTTGTGCCAAAAAAAAATGTCTGAATGGAGCCTTACCAGGGGGGGGGGGGGGGGGGTGATCAATGACAGGGGGGTGATCAATGACAGGGGGGTGATCACCCATATAGACTCCCTGATCACCCCCCTGTCATTGATCACCCCCCCTGTAAGGCTCCATTCAGACATCCGCATGATTTTTTGCGGATCCATGGATACATGTATCGGATCCACAGAACGCATGCGGACGTCTGAATGGAGCCTTACAGGGGGGTTATCAATGACAGGGGGTGATCAGGGTAATCAGGGTGATCACCCCCCTGTCACTGATCACCCCCCCTGTAAGGCTCCATTCAGACATCCGCATGAATTTTTACGGATCCATGGATACATGGATCGGATCCACAAAACACATGCGGACGTCTGAATGGAGCCTTACAGGGGGTGATCAATGACAGGCGGGTGATCACCCATATACACTCCCTGATCACCCCCCTGTCATTGATAACCCCCCTGTAAGGCTCCATTCAGACATCCGCATGATTTTTTACGGATCCATGGATACATGTATCGGATCCACAAAACGCATGCGGACGTCTGAATGGAGCCTTACAGGGGGGTTATCAATGACAGGGGGTGATCAGGGTAATCAGGGTGATCACCCCGCTGTCACTGATCACCCCCCCTGTAAGGCTCCATTCAGACATCCGCATGATTTTTTACGGATCCATGGATACATGGATCGGATCCACAAAACGCATGCGGACGTCTGAATGGAGCCTTACAGGGGGGTTATCAATGACAGGGGGTGATCAGGGTGATCACCCCCCTGTCACTGATCACCCCCCCTGTAAGGCTCCATTCAGACATCCGCATGATTTTTTACGGATCCATGGATACATGGATCGGATCCACAAAACGCATGCGGACGTCTGAATGGAGCCTTACAGGGGGGTTATCAATGACAGGGGGTGATCAGGGTAATCAGGGTGATCACCCCCCTGTCACTGATCACCCCCCCTGTAAGGCTCCATTCAGACATCCGCATGATTTTTTACGGATCCATGGATACATGGATCGGATCCACAAAACGCATGCAGACGTCTGAATGGAGCCTTACAGGGGGGTTATCAATGACAGGGGTGATCAGGGTAATCAGGGTGATCACCCCCCTGTCACTGATCACCCCCCCTGTAAGGCTCCATTCAGACATCCGCATGATTTTTTACGGATCCATGGATACATGGATCGGATCCACAAAACGCATGCGGACGTCTGAATGGAGCCTTACAGGGGGGTTATCAATGACAGGGGGGTGATCAGGGAGTGTATATGGGTGATCACCCGCCTGTCATTGATCACCCCCTGTAAGGCTCCATTCAGACGTCCGCATGTGTTTTGCGGATCCGATCCATGTATCCATGGATCCGTAAAAATCATGCGGACGTCTGAATGGAGCCTTACAGGGGAGTGATCAATGACAGGGGGGTGATCAATGACAGGGGGTGATCAGGGAGTGTATATGGGTGATCACCCGCCTGTCATTGATCACCCCCCTGTAAGGCTCCATTCAGACGTCCGTATGATTTTTTACGGATCCATGGATACATGGATCGGATCCACAAAACGCATGCGGACGTCTGAATGGAGCCTTACAGGGGGGTTATCAATGACAGGGGGTGATCAGGGTAATCAGGGTTATCACCCCCCTGTCACTGATCACCCCCCCTGTAAGGCTCCATTCAGACATCCGCATGATTTTTTACGGATCCATGGATACATGGATCGGATCCACAAAACGCATGCGGACGTCTGAATGGAGCCTTACAGGGGGGTTATCAATGACAGGGGTGATCAGGGTAATCAGGGTGATCACCCCCCTGTCACTGATCACCCCCCCTGTAAGGCTCCATTCAGACATCCGCATGATTTTTTACGGATCCATGGATAGGATCCACAAAACGCATGCGGACGTCTGAATGGAGCCTTACAGGAGGGTTATCAATGACAGGGGGTGATCAGGGTAATCACCCCCCTGTCACTGATCACCCCCCCTGTAAGGCTCCATTCAGACATCCGCATGATTTTTTACGGATCCATGGATACATGGATCGGATCCACAAAACGCATGCTGACGTCTGAATGGAGCCTTACAGGGGGGTTATCAATGACAGGGGGGTGATCAGGGAGTGTATATGGGTGATCACCCGCCTGTCATTGATCACCCCCTGTAAGGCTCCATTCAGACGTCCGCATGTGTTTTGCGGATCCGATCCATGTATCCATGGATCCGTAAAAATCATGCGGACGTCTGAATGGAGCCTTACAGGGGAGTGATCAATGACAGGGGGGTGATCAATGACAGGGGGTGATCAGGGAGTGTATATGGGTGATCACCCGCCTGTCATTGATCACCCCCCTGTAAGGCTCCATTCAGACGTCCGTATGCTTTTTGCGGATCCGATCCATGTATCCGTGGATCCGTAAAAATCATACGGACGTCTGAACGGAGCCTGACAGGGGGGTGATCAATGACAGGGCGGTGATCAATGACAGGGGGGTGATCAGGGAGTTTATATGGGGTGATCATGGGTGATCAGGGGTTTATAAGGGGTTAATAAGTGACGGGGGGGGGGGGGTGTAGTGTAGTGTAGTGTGGTGTTTGGTGCTACTGTACTGACCTACCTGAGTCCTCTGGTGGTCGATCCTAACAAAAGGGAGAACCAGAGGACCAGGTAGGAGGTATATAGACGCTGTTATGAAAACAGCGTCTAATATACCTGTTAGGGGTTAAAAAATTCGGATCTCCAGCCTGCCAGCGAGCGATCGCCGCTGGCAGGCTGGAGATCCACTCGCTTACCTTCCGTTCCAGTGAGCGCGCGCGCCTGTGTGCGCGCGTTCACAGGAAATCTCGCGTCTCGCGAGATGACGCCTATTGGCGTTAGTGTGACCTGGGAGAGCCGCCGCGATGACGCCTTTCGGCGTTAGCGTGGCGGCAAGCGGTTAAGTACCACCAGCCACCAGATAATACAAATTACAGGTCACACAATAAGAAAACGATTGCATACAACACACTACATACAGTATGATGAGGTGAATAGGTACATATTCATATCCTAGGTATGTCATATCATGGGACAATATTCAAAGCTGTTTTTGTAGGCTGTGGGATATGGTTATATTGTCATGTGTATCTGGTCACTGAATATAGCACTCACAGTGACAATAAAAGGGACAGTTTTAACCCAATGGTTTCAAACCAGCCCCACTCTGAAATGTCATTAAAATAAAAGGTACAGCATTTATAAACCCACAAAACATAATGTACTGTAACACTGTGCCAGCTGTAGGTATGAGAGCAGATTAAGGAAATATTGTATACAGGGGTTCAGGGTATGGAACAGGTACTACCATAAGGGACATGCCTTTGGAAAGAGCGGGCTTCATTATAATAGGAAATCTTTATAATAAAATCTAGAAATAAATGGTGATTGATAGGAGACAGCTAGATCATCACACAAGGGTATGACATGAGACAGATCATATACAGACAGCTAATCTGCTCAGTCACAGATCCATGCAAGACCCCCTCCTGCCCGAGCAGCACCCACCCTGCAGGTGACAGGGACATCTGCACATAGGCACTCGTTACCTGTAACTTCCCCAGCGGGTAATCCGCGGCTGAGCTGGCAGGTGCGAGGCTGCCTGGGTGGAGAGAGGATGATGAGACGCGTAGTTGGTATGCTGCTGCCGCAGCCCTGTGCCTGACTGTACCCACACAGAAGCCAGCTCCCGGAGAGGAGGGGTCTGCAGCAGCCAGCATCAGAGAGCTGCCACAGAAAGGGAGGTAAAGCAGGCGGCTGTCAGGCGTGATGGGGGGCGGACATTCACAGTATCAGTCAGTGCAGTTACGTCCACTACGGATCCATCCTTACCCCACTCACTGGCGCATAGAGAAGGCAAAACACTCCAATAAACGCAAACTAATAGCCTCCACTCAATAATCAGAAAATATTGTATAAAATATGTCAAAAATATTTTATTGAGACATCACAATACAATATATAAAACAGTGAAAAACCCGGGGGGGGACACGATGTAAAAAGACTCACCCTGTACAGACTTGCACAGGTGTATCAACCAGCCTTAATATACATGGGAGATTATATATATATATACACATGCACCACAATCCCTACATATAAACTGAGGAGTGTGTCGATCAATACAACCCTGAATGAATAATATACAAGGTGTGGAATAAATATAAAGGTCTTATATAATAATGCAAGATATGTAGAAGATATCCCCAAACCGTAATGATATAATCATCGGGTTATATATAAACCTCTGCAGATAATGGCTAAAGCTGACTATAAATATGCATTCCACAGCAAGTATAAGGCCTTTTTCACACGGCCGTTGTCCCGCCGTGCCCGTGCTGTGAACCGCAAATTGTGGTCTGCAATGCACGGGCACCGAGCACCAAGTTCTATCTTTTTGCGGAACGGAAGCATGGAACGGAACCCCACGGATGCACTTCGTAGTGCTTCCGTTCTGTGGTTCTGTTCCATACCGCATCTCCGGATTTGCGGACCCATTAAAGTGAATGGGTCCACATCCATGATGCGGAATGCACACGGCCGTTGCCCCGTGTATTGCAGAACCGCTGTATGCAGGCAGCAACGGCCATGTGAAAGAGGTCTAACATGTAGGGCAGAATCAATATAATAAAATAATCAATTACCCATGTTAATACTTGGCCTGGTCCACCTGGCACTGCTGCTAACTCGATGTGCATTTCACCAACCCACTTGCTTCGTCAGGAGGCAGAGTTAAGTGTAAAAGTAGGGGTATAAATACAGAAAAGACACCTGAGTCCAATACAGGTCGCATTTCCCGCATAATTAGGATGCCAAAATCACCACAGCGCACCAAGTCGTCCCCATGTGACCAACGCCAAGCGTGCTCACTAGTGTTGGTCGAGCACCAAAGTGCTTGTGTGTTCTGGTGCTCAAGTAGAACACTTCCTGATGCTCAGGTGCTCTACAAAGCACCCGAGCACAATAGAAGTCAATGGGAGAACCCGAGCATTAAATCAGGCACCCCCTGCTCTGAAGAGGGGAGGGTGTCGGGACTCTAGTTCAGCTTAGGAGTCCCTGCTCTGCCTCCATATATAGCTATGTCCATATATGGAGTACGTGCTTGGGGACACCCAGTGTATTTAAATGTAATTTAGCTTCTTTATTTGAAAAGATTCTGACAGGATCCAAGCTTACAACCTTCTACATTATAGCCAAGAATCTTAACCACTACACTATAGAGCTGCATGGCCAGCTACTTAAAAAAAAAATAATAATAATAATATATATATATATATATATATATATATATATTTATATATATATATATATATATATACAGTCCTGATCAAAAGTTTAAGACCACTTGAAAAATGGCAAAAAATCATATTTAGCCTGGCTGGATCTTAACAAAGTTCCAAGTAGAGCTTCAACATGCAACAAGAAGAAATGGGAGTGAGACTAAACATTTTTTGAGCTTTCAATTTAATGAAAACAATGAATAAACTGAAACAGGCTGTTTTTCAGCTGATCAAAAGTTTAGGACCACACCGCCCAAAAAAAAAAAAAAAAAAAAAAAAGAAATCCAACTTCCAAACATGAACTCAGTAATGAGTAGCTCCGCCGTTATTGATTATCACTTTAAAAATTTGTTTCGCCATGCTTGATGCAAGCGTTTCCATGAGGTGAGTGGGAACATTTCTCCAAGTGGTGAAGATGGCCGCCCGAAGGCCATCTACTGTCTGGAACTGTTGTCCATTTTTGTAAACTTCCCTTGCCATCCATCCCCAAAGGTTCTCAATTGGATTTAGATCAGGGGAACACGCAGGATGGGTCAAAAGAGTGATGTTATTCTTCTGGAAGAAGTCCCATGTCCTGCGGGCATTGTGTACTATAGCGTTGTCCTGTTGAAAAACCCAGTCGTTACCACACAGACGAGGGCCCTCAGTCATGAGGAATAGTGTTGATCACGAATATTCGAATTTCAAATTTTTATTGCGAATATAGGTACTTCGAAAATTCGCGAATATTTCAAATATAGTGATATATATTCGTAATTTCGAATATTCAAAAAAAAAATCCTTGAAATTATTTTTTTTTTTTTTAATCAGTACACATGATCCCTCCTTGCTTCTAGCTTGTGGGCCAATAAGAAGGCTGCAATATACTTGACTTTGAGGCCCCTTTCACACGGGCGAGTTTTCCGTGCGGGTGCGATCCGTGCGGCGAACGTATGGCACCCGCACTAAATCCTGACCCATTCATTTCTATGGGGCTGTGCACATGAGCGATGTTTTTAACGCATCACTTGTGCGTTCAGTTGAAATCGCAGCATGCTCTATATTGTCCGATTTCAACGTGACGCAGGCCCCATAGAAATGAATGGGGTGTGTGAAAATCGGATGGCATCCGCAAGCAAGTACGGATGCCGTGCGATTTGCACGCATGGTTGCTAGGAGACCATCGGGATGGAGACCCGATCATTATTATTTTCCCTTATAACATGGTTATAAGGGAAAATAATAGCATTCTGAATACAGAATGCATAGTAAACCAGCGCTAGAGGGGTTAAAAAAAATAAAAAAATAATTTAACTCACCTTAGTCCACTTGCTCGCGAAGCCGACATCTCCTTGTGTCTCCGCTGCTGATGAACAGGACCTGGGGTGAGCTACTCCATTAAATAGAGCTTAAGGACCTTCGATGACGTCACTCCGGTCATCACATGATCTTTTACCATGGTGAATCACCATGGTAAAAGATCATGTGACGTACCATGTGATGACCGGAGTGACGTCATCGAAGGTCCTTAACCTGTATTTAATGGAGCAGCTCACCCCAGGTCCTGTTCATCAGCAGCGGAGACAGACGGAGATGCCGGGCTTCGCGAGCAAGTGGACTAAGGTGAGTTAAATTATTTTTTTATTTTTTTTAACCCCTCTAGCGCTGGTTTACTATGCATTCTGTATTCAGAATGCTATTATTTTCGCTTATAACCATGTTATAAGGGAAAATAATACAATCTTCAGAACATCAATCCCAAGCCCGAACTTCTATGAAGAAGTTCGGGTTTGGGTACCAAACATGCGCGATTTTTCTCACGCGAGTGCAACGCATGACAATGTTTTGCACTTGCGCAGAAAAAATCGCGCATTTTCCCGCAACGCACCCGGCTCTTATCCGGGCAAAAAAAATGACGCCCGTGTGAAAGGGGCCTAAGAGTAGTGTTGTTTGCGAATTTTGCTCTATATTCGTTTTTATTTTGAATATTCGCTATATTGCTTGTTGTTTTAGAATATAACGAATATTCGATAAAACAAAGTTATAGCAATATAGCAAACATTCTAAAAAAAAAACGAATATAGAGCAATTTAGCTAATACAGTGCTATAATCTTTTTTTTTTATAGTTGTAATTTTTTTTTCCAATCTGAACTTCAGATGAGAAAAAAATTACAACTATTAGACAAAGATTATAGCACTATATTAGCTAAATTGCTCTATATTATTATTTTTTGAATATTTGCTATATTGCTATATATTCTTGTTTTAGAATATTCCGAATATTCAAAAAAATGAAGTTATAGCAATATAGCGAATATTCGAAAAAAACGAATATAGAGCAATTTAGCTAATAAAGTGCTATAATATTCTTTGTCTAAAAGTTGAAAAATTTGTCGTATTAAAAATTTTTGCATATTACACGAATATTGCCTTGCCAATTTTTCGAGTAAAAAAATAGCTAAATATAATGAATATTCGAATTTGCGAATATTCAACGAATATTCTACGAAATATTCGTGAAATATTGCGAATTCGAATATGACCCCTGCCGCTCATCACTAAAGAGGAATGCTCTCTGCAACATCTGGACATAGCCAGCAGCCGTTTGACGCCCCTGCACTTCCTGAAGCTCCATTGTTCCACTGAAGGAAAAAGCACCCCAGACCATTATGGCGCCCCCTCCACTGTGGCGCATAGAAAACATCTCAGGTGGGATCTGCTTGTCATGCCAGTAACGTTGCAAACCATCAGGACGATCAAGGTAAAAAAAATTCTCATCAGAGAATAAAACTTTCTTGCACCTTTGAATGTCCCATATTTGGTGCTCTCTTGCAAAGTCCAAACGAGCAGTTCTGTGGCGTTCCAGGAGACGAGGCCTTTGAAGACATTTTTTGTTTTGAAGCCCTTCAGTCTCAGATGCTGTCTGATGGTTATGGGACTGCAGTCAGCACCAGTAAGGGCCTTGATTTGGGTAGAGGATCGTCCAGTGTCTTGATGGACAGCCAATTGGATCCTCCGGCTCAGTGCTGATGGAATTTTTTTGGGTCTTCCACTTAACTTTTTTGTTCCATAACCCTCAGGATCATTTAAGAAATTCCAAATGACTGTCTTACTGCGTCCCATCTCAGCAGCGATGACGCGCTGTAAGAGACCCTGCTTATGCAGTTCAACAACCCGACCACGTTCAAAAAGGGAGAGTTTTTTTGCCTTTTCTATCACAACATGTGACTACCTGACAGAAAATGACAATGAATCCACATCTTTGGACAGATTTGGCCTTTTAAAGGCATGTGGTCCTAAAATTTGGATCAGCTGAAAAACAGCCTGTTTCAGTTTATTCGTTGTTTTCATTAAACTGAATGCTCAAAAAATGTTTTATCTCACTCTCATTTCTTCTTGTTGCATGTTGAAGCTCTACTTGGAACCTTGTTAAGATTCAACAATGTAAAATATGATTTTTTGCCATTTTTCAAGTGGTCTTAAACTTTTGATCAGGACTATATATATATATATGAGACTTCTGCTGTATAGGTATCTTTTTTTTTTTTTTGTAACCGGCCATGCAGCTCTATGGTGTAGTGGTTAACCTTATGGTCTGTAATATAGAAGGTTGTGAGTTTGAACCCCTTCAGAAATAGAGGCTAAATTTAATTTAAACATATATATGTTTTTAACCATAATATATTTACATATATTATTATATATAATATATTATAATATATGTAAATATATTATGGCTAAAACATCAGTAGTAGTTTACCACATATTATGCATTCATATATATCATAAGTATGATTATATATATATATATATATATATATATATATACTTCTATATGAATGCATAATATGTGGGAAACTACTACTGATGTTTTAGCCATAATATATTAACATATATTATAACATAGTATATATTCTAACTATATATATATATATATATATATATATATATATAGACTGTGTAGAATCAGGGCAGCACACCTAGTATCAAACCGATGGGTGCCAGCGGTGAAAACACCTTACCAGGGTGTATGATATAAAACAAGGAAAGACACCGCAGCACATCCGTAGGTGAAATATTGTGGATCTTTATTCACCCTTGCGACGTTTCAGTCCTCTTACTGGGACTATTTTCAAGCAATGCATCATACAAAAGTGTGGGTATTTATGTGATCAAATCAAATTAATATCCATAAGTGGTGATTAACAACATGTATAAATATACAGCAAAATACCTCATATATAAATGAGAAAAATACATTGTGTCTGGAAAACCGTATGGTCAGTCCAGATATCCATATAAAACACATCTAGTATTGTGATTTATCAGAAAACATGACATAATTTACAAATGATAATTAACAGGAGTTATACTCATCACCTGTAAAAGTATAAGTGTGGGCAGGGCCGACGAGGAATCAGGTGGGCTCAATGGCTGGCGGATACACTATTGCGGCTTCTCCGCATGGATACAGCGTCCCGGAACTAAAGCTGCGCATGTCCATGATCTCACTTCCGGAATAATCACATGAACTCCTTGCGTAAGAATAAGACTGTATCTGCGCATGTCCGTGAGGTCATCCCCATAGCAATCACATGACCTCGTGCAGAGACATCACATGATCGCTTGCGGAGACGTCATCCGACAGGTCGCATAACAGTCTGTTATAGTAAATCTTCTAATGTAGAAGCAGGCGTAAAATCAACAGTTTACATCACTAATGTCTGATCTCCCATACCTTCCCCCTATTACAATCTTAACCTCTCATATAGCATTGAATTATTGGTTTATGAGTAGAGTTGAGCGAACACCTGGATGTTCGGGTTCGAGAAGTTCGGCCGAACATCCCGGAAATGTTCGGGTTCGGGATCCGAACCCGATCCGAACTTCGTCCCGAACCCGAACCCCATTGAAGTCAATGGGGACCCGAACTTTTCGGCACTAAAAAGGCTGTAAAACAGCCCAGGAAAGAGCTAGAGGGCTGCAAAAGGCAGCAACATGTAGGTAAATCCCCTGCAAACAAATGTGGATAGGGAAATGAATTAAAATAAAAATTAAATAAATAAAAATTAACCAAAATCAATTGGAGAGAGGTTCCATAGCAGAGAATCTGGCTTCCCGTCACCCACCACTGGAACAGTCCATTCTCAGATATTTAGGCCCCGGCACCCAGGCAGAGGAGAGAGGTCCCGTAACAGAGAATCTGTCTTCATGTCAGCAGAGAATTAGTCTGCATGTCATAGCAGAGAATGAGGCTTCACGTCAGCCACCACTGCAACAGTCCATTGGCATATATTTAGGCCCAGCACCCAGGCAGAGGAGGGAGGTCCCGTAACAGAGAATCTGTCTTCATGTCAGCAGAGAATTAGTCTGCATGTCATAGCAGAGAATGAGGCTTCACGTCAGCCACCACTGCAACAGTCCATTGGCATATATTTAGGCCCAGCACACACACAGGCAGAGGAGAGAGGTCCCGTAACAGAGAATCTGGCTTCATGTCAGCAGAGAATCAGTCTGCATGTCATAGCAGAGAATGAGGCTTCACGTCAGCCACCACTGCAACAGTCCATTGGCATATATTTAGGCCCAGCACACACACAGGCAGAGGAGAGAGGTCCCGTAACAGAGGATCTGGCTTCATGTCAGCAGAGAATCAGTCTGCATGTCATAGCAGAGAATCAGGCTTCACGTCAGCCACCACTGCAACAGTCCATTGTCATAAATTTAGGCCCAGCACCCAGGCAGAGGAGAGAGGTCCCGTAACAGACAATCTGGCTTCATGTCAGCAGAGAATTAGTCTGCATGTCATAGCAGAGAATGAGGCTTCACGTCAGCCACCACTGCAACAGTCCATTGGCATATATTTAGGCCTAGCACACAGGCAGAGGAGAGAGGTCCCGTAACAGACAATCTGGCTTCATGTCAGCAGAGAATCAGTCTGCATGTCATAGCAGAGAATGAGGCTTCACGTCACCCACCACTGCAACAGTCCATTGGCATATATTTAGGCCTAGCACACAGGCAGAGCAGAGAGGTCCCGTAACAGACAATCTGGCTTCACGACAGCAGAGAATCAGTCTGCATGTCATAGCAGAGAATGAGGCTTCACGTCACCCACCACTGCAACAGTCCATTGGCATATATTTAGGCCCAGCACACACACAGGCAGAGGAGAGAGGTCCCGTAACAGAGAATCTGGCTTCATGTCAGCAGAGAATCAGTCTGCATGTCATAGCAGAGAATGAGGCTTCACGTCAGCCACCACTGCAACAGTCCATTGGCATATATTTAGGCCCAGCACACACACAGGCAGAGGAGAGAGGTCCCGTAACAGAGAATCTGGCTTCATGTCAGCAGAGAATCAGTCTGCATGTCATAGCAGAGAATGAGGCTTCACGTCAGCCACCACTGCAACAGTCCATTGGCATATATTTAGGCCCAGCACACACACAGGCAGAGGAGAGAGGTCCCGTAACAGAGGATCTGGCTTCATGTCAGCAGAGAATCAGTCTGCATGTCATAGCAGAGAATCAGGCTTCACGTCAGCCACCACTGCAACAGTCCATTGTCATAAATTTAGGCCCAGCACCCAGGCAGAGGAGAGAGGTCCCGTAACAGACAATCTGGCTTCATGTCAGCAGAGAATTAGTCTGCATGTCATAGCAGAGAATGAGGCTTCACGTCAGCCACCACTGCAACAGTCCATTGGCATATATTTAGGCCTAGCACACAGGCAGAGGAGAGAGGTCCCGTAACAGAGAATCTGGCTTCATGTCAGCAGAGAATCAGTCTGCATGTCATAGCAGAGAATGAGGCTTCACGTCACCCACCACTGCAACAGTCCATTGGCATATATTTAGGCCTAGCACACAGGCAGAGGAGAGGTTCATTCAACTTTGGGTAGCCTCGCAATATAATGGTAAAATGAAAATAAAAATAGGATTGAATGAGGAAGTGCCCTGGAGTCCAATAATATATGGTTATGGGGAGGTAGTTAATGTCTAATCTGGACAAGGGACGGACAGGTCCTGTGGGATCCATGCCTGGTTCATTTTTATGAACGTCAGCTTGTCCACATTGGCTGTAGACAGGCGGCTGCGTTTGTCTGTAATGACGCCCCCTGCCGTGCTGAATACACGTTCAGACAAAACGCTGGCTGCCGGGCAGGCCAGCACCTCCAAGGCATAAAAGGCTAGCTCTGGCCACGTGGACAATTTAGAGACCCAGAAGTTGAATGGGGCCGAACCATCAGTCAGTACGTGGATTGGTGTGCACACGTACTGTTCCACCATGTTAGTGAAATGTTGCCTCCTGCTAACACGTTGCGTATCAGGTGGTGGTGCAGTTAGCTGTGGCGTGTTGACAAAAGTTTTCCACATCTCTGCCATGCTAACCCTGCCCTCAGAGGAGCTGGCCGTGACACAGCTGCCTTGGCGACCTCTTGCTCCTCCTCTGCCTTGGCCTTGGGCTTCCACTTGTTCCCCTGTGACATTTGGGAATGCTCTCAGTAGCGCGTCTACCAACGTGCGCTTGTACTCGCGCATCTTCCTATCACGCTCCAGTGCAGGAAGTAAGGTGGGCACATTGTCTTTGTAGCGTGGATCCAGCAGGGTGGCAACCCAGTAGTCCGCACAGGTTAAAATGTGGGCAACTCTGCTGTCGTTGCGCAGGCACTGCAGCATGTAGTCGCTCATGTGTGCCAGGCTGCCCAGGGGTAAGGACAAGCTGTCCTCTGTGGGAGGCGTATCGTCATCGTCCTGC
The DNA here is from genome assembly GCF_014858855.1 of Bufo gargarizans. Classification (NCBI taxonomy): domain Eukaryota; kingdom Metazoa; phylum Chordata; class Amphibia; order Anura; family Bufonidae; genus Bufo; species Bufo gargarizans. The sequence goes on from NC_058088.1 coordinate 142,801,504, forward strand.
CTTTCCCCCCAGCCACGCACCAGTGATGGACCCGAGCTGCGTTGGGTGCCACCCCGCTGTGACCATGCTTCATACTCATCCTCCTCCACCTCCTCCTCATCCTCGTCCTCCTCGTCCTCCAGTAGTGGGCCCTGGCTGGCCACATTTGTACCTGGCCTCTGCTGTTGCCAAAAACCTCCCTCTGAGTCACTTCGAAGAGACTGGCCTGAAAGTGCTAAAAATGACCCCTCTTCCTCCTCCTCCTCCTCCTCCTGGGCCACCTCCTCTTCCATCATCGCCCTAAGTGTTTTCTCAAGGAGACATAGAAGTGGTATTGTAACGCTGATAACGGTGTCATCGCCACTGGCCATGTTGGTGGAGTACTCGAAACAGCGCAACAGGGCACACAGGTCTCGCATGGAGGCCCAGTCATTGGTGGTGAAGTGGTGCTGTTCTGTAGTGCGACTGACCCGTGCGTGCTGCAGCTGAAACTCCACTATGGCCTGCTGCTGCTCGCACAGTCTGTCCAGCATGTGCAAGGTGGAGTTCCACCTGGTGGGCACGTCGCATATGAGGCGGTGAGCGGGAAGGCCGAAGTTACGCTGTAGCGCAGACAGGCGAGCAGCAGCAGGATGTGAACGCCGGAAGCGCGAACAGACGGCCCGCACTTTATGCAGCAGCTCTGACATGTCGGGGTAGTTGTGAATGAACTTCTGCACCACCAAATTCAGCACATGCGCCAAGCAAGGGATGTGCGTCAAATTGGCTAGTCCCAGAGCTGCAACGAGATTTCGCCCATTATCACACACCACCAGGCCGGGCTTGAGGCTCACCGGCAGCAACCACTCGTCGGTCTGTTGTTCAATACCCCGCCACAACTCCTGTGCGGTGTGGGGCCTGTCCCCCAAACATATGAGTTTCAGAATGGCCTGCTGACGTTTACCCCGGGCTGTGCTGAAGTTGGTGGTGAAGGTGTGTGGCTGACTGGATGAGCAGGTGGAAGAAGAGGAGGAGGAAGCCGAGAAGGAGGAGGTGGCAACAGGAGGCAAAGAATGTTGCCCTGCGATCCTTGGCGGCGGAAGGACGTGCGCCAAACAGCTCTCCGCCTGGGGCCCAGCTGCCACTACATTTACCCAGTGTGCAGTTAGGGAGATATAGCGTCCCTGGCCGTGCTTACTGGTCCACGTATCTGTGGTTAGGTGGACCTTGCTACAGATGGCGTTGCGCAGTGCACACTTGATTTTATCGGATACTTGGTTGTGCAGGGAAGGCACGGCTCTCTTGGAGAAGTAGTGCCGGCTGGGAACAACATACTGTGGGACAGCAAGCGACATGAGCTGTTTGAAGCTGTCTGTGTCCACCAGCCTAAATGACAGCATTTCATAGGCCAGTAGTTTAGAAATGCTGGCATTCAGGGCCAGGGATCGAGGGTGGCTAGGTGGGAATTTACGCTTTCTATCAAATGTTTGTGAGATGGAGAGCTGAACGCTGGCGTGTGACATGGTTGAGACGCTTGGTGACGGAGGTGGTGGTGGTGGTGTTGGTGGTACATCCCCTGTTTGCTGGGCGGCAGGTGCCAACGTTCCTCCAGAGGCGGAGGAAGAGGCCGAGGCGGCAGCAGCAGAATAGGCCGAGGCGGCAGCAGCAGAAGAGGTAGCAGGGGGAGCCTGAGTGACTTCCTTGGTTTTAAGGTGTTTACTCCACTGCAGTTCATGCTTTGCATGCAGGTGCCTGGTCATGCAGGTTGTGCTCAGGTTCAGAACGTTAATGCCTCGCTTCAGGCTCTGATGGCACAGCGTGCAAACCACTCGGGTCTTGTCGTCAGCACATTGTTTGAAGAAGTGCCATGCCAGGGAACTCCTTGAAGCTGCCTTTGGGGTGCTCGGTCCCAGATGGCTGCGGTCAGTAGCAGGCGGAGTCTCTTGGCGGCGGGTGTTCTGCTTTTGCCCACTGCTCCCTCTTTTGCTACGCTGTTGGCTCGGTCTCACCACTGCCTCTTCCTCCGAACTGTGAAAGTCAGTGGCACAACCTTCATTCCATGTGGGGTCTAGGACCTCATCGTCCCCTGCATCGTCTTCCACCCAGTCTTGATCCCTGACCTCCTGTTCAGTCTGCACACTGCAGAAAGACGCAGCAGTTGGCACCTGTGTTTCGTCATCACCAGAGACATGCTGAGGTGGTATTCCCATGTCCTCATCATCAGGAAACATAAGTGGTTGTGTGTCAGTGCATTCTATGTCTTTCACCGCTGGGGAAGGGCTAGGTGGATGCCCTTGGGAAACCCTGCCAGCAGAGTCTTCAAACAGCATAAGAGACTGCTGCATAACTTGAGGCTGAGACAGTTTCCCTGGTATGCATGGGGGTGATGTGACAGACTGATGGGGTTGGTTTTCAGGCGCCATCTGTGCGCTTTCTGCAGAAGACTGGGTGGGAGATAATGTGAACGTGCTGGATCCACTGTCGGCCACCCAATTGACTAATGCCTGTACCTGCTCAGGCCTTACCATCCTTAGAACGGCATTGGGCCCCACCATATATCGCTGTAAATTCTGGCGGCTACTGGGACCTGAGGTAGTTGGTACACTAGGACGTGTGGATGTGGCAGAACGGCCACGTCCTCTCCCAGCACCAGAGGGTCCACTAACACCACCACGACCATGTCCACGTCCGCGTCCCTTACTAGATGTTTTTCTCATTGTTATGGTTCACCACAACAACAAATATATTATTTGGCCCAATGTATTGTATTCAAATTCAGCGGGATATAAATTTGAGGCCTAGTATTTAGGCGCTGGGTGACCGGTATGGATTTAGTGACAGAATTAGACTTGGAAATGCACAGAATCGTGTGTGTGTGAAGTTATTCTGAATGACCCAATGTGCACCTTGAATATGATATACCCTTTTAGGGATAGATTTCAAATAGCTCTGATATAGCAGAAACCACTAAATTATGAAATTGCTAAATTGGGAATTGTATTTCAACCCAGAACAAGAAATGTGCTTGAACGGACACTAAATAACTCGCCCAGCTACAGCACTAACGAGAGATTTAGCAGGATATAAATTTGAGGCCTAGTATTTAGGCGCTGGGTGACAGGTATGGGTTTAGTGACAGAATTAGACTTGGAAATACACAGTAGCGGGTGTGTGTGAAGTTATTCTGAATGACCCAATGTGCACCTTGAATATTATATACCCTTTTAGGGATAGATTTCAAATAGCTCTGATATAGCAGAAACCACTAAATTATGAAATTGCTAAATTGGGAATTGTATTTCAACCCAGAACAAGAAATGTGCTTGAACGGACACTAAATAACTCGCCCAGCTACAGCACTAACGAGAGATTTAGCAGGATATAAATTTGAGGCCTAGTATTTAGGCGCTGGGTGACAGGTATGGGTTTAGTGACAGAATTAGACTTGGAAATACACAGTAGCGGGTGTGTGTGAAGTTATTCTGAATGACCCAATGTGCACCTTGAATATTATATACCCTTTTAGGGATAGATTTCAAATAGCTCTGATATAGCAGAAACCACTAAATTATGAAATTGCTAAATTGGGAATTGTATTTCAACCCAGAACAAGAAATGTGCTTGAACGGACACTAAATAACTCGCCCAGCTACAGCACTAACGAGAGATTTAGCAGGATATAAATTTGAGGCCTAGTATTTAGGCGCTGGGTGACAGGTATGGGTTTAGTGACAGAATTAGACTTGGAAATACACAGTAGCGGGTGTGTGTGAAGTTATTCTGAATGACCCAATGTGCACCTTGAATATTATATACCCTTTTAGGGATAGATTTCAAATAGCTCTGATATAGCAGAAACCACTAAATTATGAAATTGCTAAATTGGGAATTGTATTTCAACCCAGAACAAGAAATGTGCTTGAACGGACACTAAATAACTCGCCCAGCTACAGCACTAACGAGAGATTTAGCAGGATATAAATTTGAGGCCTAGTATTTAGGCGCTGGGTGACAGGTATGGGTTTAGTGACAGAATTAGACTTGGAAATACACAGTAGCGGGTGTGTGTGAAGTTATTCTGAATGACCCAATGTGCACCTTGAATATTATATACCCTTTTAGGGATAGATTTCAAATAGCTCTGATATAGCAGAAACCACTAAATTATGAAATTGCTAAATTGGGAATTGTATTTCAACCCAGAACAAGAAATGTGCTTGAACGGACACTAAATAACTCGCCCAGCTACAGCACTAACGAGAGATTTAGCAGGATATAAATTTGAGGCCTAGTATTTAGGCGCTGGGTGACAGGTATGGGTTTAGTGACAGAATTAGACTTGGAAATACACAGTAGCGGGTGTGTGTGAAGTTATTCTGAATGACCCAATGTGCACCTTGAATATTATATACCCTTTTAGGGATAGATTTCAAATAGCTCTGATATAGCAGAAACCACTAAATTATGAAATTGCTAAATTGGGAATTGTATTTCAACCCAGAACAAGAAATGTGCTTGAACGGACACTAAATAACTCGCCCAGCTACAGCACTAAGGACAGATTTAGCTGGATATAAATTTGAGGCCTAGTATTTAGGCGCTGGGTGACAGGTATGGGTTTAGTGACAGAATTAGACTTGGAAATGCACAGTAGCGGGTGTGTGAAGTTATTCTGAATGACCCTATGTGCACCTTGAATATTATATACCCTTTTAGGGATAGATTTCAAATAGCTCTGATACAGCAGAAACCACTAAATTTTTAAATTGCTAAATTGGGAATTGTATTTCAACCCAGAACAAAAAATGTGCTTTGACGGACACTAAATAACTTTCCCAGCCACAACAGGACAGCGGTAACGAGAGATTTAGCGGGATATAAATTTGAGGCCTAGTATTTAGGCGCTGGGTGACCGGTATGGATTTAGTGACAGAATTAGACTGGGATATGGCCAAAAAATAACCACACTATTGCTGGTTAAATGCACTTGGTGATGGGCGCAGCTTGCCCCTGATGTAGTATATGGCCAAAAAATGAACAGACTATTGCTGGTTAAATGCACTTGGTGTCACAGCTTGACCAACCACACTACTGAGGGTTAAATGCACTTGGTGACGGGCGCAGCTTGCCCCTGATTTAGTATATGGCCAAAAAATGAACAGACTATTGCTGGTTAAATGCACTTGGTGTGATAGCTTGACCAACCACACTACTGAGGGTTAAATGCACTTGGTGTGACAGCTTCACCCTGATGTAGGCTTTAGCCAAAAAACAACCACACCATTGAGGGTTAAATGCACTTGGTCGCAGCTTGTGCTGGCGCACCACAAGACACAAAATGGCCGCCGATCACCCCAGAAAAATGTGACTGACAAACGGTCTGGGCAGCCTAAAAACAGTGAGCAATTGAGGATCAGCAGCTCAATGATCCACAGCTGCAGATCGATCAGTTAATCAAGTCCTTTGGAGGAGTTAATCTGCCTAATCTCGCCCTACTGTCGCAGCCGCAACCTCTCCCTACGCTAATCAGAGCAGAGTGACGGGCGGCGCTATGTGACTCCAGCTTAAATAGAGGCTGGGTCACATGGTGCTCTGGCCAATCACAGCCATGCCAATAGTAGGCATGGCTGTGATGGCCTCTTGGGGCAAGTAGTATGACGCTTGTTGATTGGCTGCTTTGCAGCCTTTCAAAAAGCGCCAAGAAAGCGTCACAAAAGCGCGAAGAAAGCGACGGACACCGAACCCGAACCCGGACTTTTACGAAAATGTCCGGGTTCGGGTCCGTGTCACGGACACCCCAAAATTCGGTACGAACCCGAACTATACAGTTCGAGTTCGCTCATCCCTATTTATGAGGTGAATTTACTGGTGTGTGTGTGTGTGTGTACATATATATATATACAGTACAGACCAAAAGTTGGGACACACCTTCTCATTCAAAGAGTTTTCTTTATTTTCATGACTATGCAAATTGTAGATTACCAGTGAAGGCATCAAAACTATGAATTAACACATGTGGAAATATATACATAACAAAAAAGTGTGAAACAACTGAAAATATGTCATATTCTAGGTTCTTCAAAGTAGCCACCTTTTGCTTTGATTACTGCTTTGCACACTGTTGGCATTCTCTTGATGAGTTTCAAGAGGTAGTCACCTGAAATGGTCTTCCAACAGTCTTGAAGGAGTTCCCAGAGATGCTTAGCACTTGTTGTCCCTTTTGCCTTCACTCTGTGGTCCAGCTCACCCCAAACCATCTCGATTGGATTCAGGTCTGGTGACTGTGGAGGCCAGGTCATCTGGCGCAGCACCCCGTCACTCTCCTTCATGGTCAAATAGCCCTTACACAGCCTGGAGGTGTTGTTGGGGGTCATTGTCCTGTTGAAAAATAAATGATGGTACAACTAAACGCAAACCGGATGGAATAGCATGCCGCTGCAAGATGCTGTGGTAGCCATGCTGGTTCAGTATGCCTTCAATTTTGAATAAATCCCCAACAGTATCACCAGCAAAGCACCCCCACACCATCACACTTCCTCCTCCATGCTTCACGGTGTAGAGTCCATCCGTTCACCTTTTCTGCGTCGCACAAAGACACGGTGGTTGGAACCAAAGATCTCAAATTTGGACTCATCAGACCAAAGCAGATTTCCACGGGTCTAATGTCCATTCCTTGTGTTCTTTAGCCCAAACAAGTCTCTTTTGCTTGTTGCCTGTCCTTAGCAGTGGTTTCCTAGCAGATATTCTACCATGAAGGCCTGATTCACACAGTCTCCTCTTAACAGTTGTTCTAGAGATGTGTCTGCTGCTAGAACTCTGTGTGGCATTGACCTAGTCTCTAATCTGCGCTGCTGTTAACCTGCAATTTCTGAGGCTGGTGACTCGGATGAACTTATCCTCTGCAGCAGAGGTGACTCTTGGTCTTTCTTTCCTGGGGCGGTCCGCATGTGAGACAGTTTCTTTGTAGCGCTTGATGGTTTTTGTGACTGCACTTGGGGACACTTTCAAAGTTTTCCAAATTTTTCAGACTGACTGACCTTCATTTCTTAAAGTAATGATGGCCACTCGTTTTTCTTTACTTAGCTGCTTTTTTCTTGCCATAATACAAATTGTAACAGTCTATTCAGTAGGACTATCAGCTGTGTATCCACCTGACTTCTCCACAACGCAACTGATGGTCCCAACTCCATTTATAAGGCAAGAAATCCCACTTAGACCAGTGGAAATCTGTGCTTTGGTCTGATGAGTCCAAATTTGAGATCTTTGGTTCCAACTGTTCGACGCAGAAAAGGTGAACAGATGGACTCTACATGCCTGGTTCCCACCGTGAAGCATGGAGGAGGAGGTGTGATGGTGTGGGGGTGCTTTGCTGCTGACACTGTTGGGGATTTATTCAAAATTGAAGGCATACTGAACCAGCATGGCTACCACAGCATCTTGCAGCGGCATGCTATTCCATCCGGTTTGCGTTTAGTTGGACCATCATTTATTTTTCAACAGGACAATGATCCCAAACACACCTCCAGGCTGTGTAAGGGCTATTTGACCATGAAGGAGAGTGATGGGGTGCTGCGCCAGATGACCTGGCCTCCACAGTCACCGGACCTGAACCCAATCGAGATGGTTTGGGTGAGCTGGACGCAGAGTGAAGGCAAAAGGGCCAACAAGTGCTAAGCATCTCTGGGAACTCCTTCAAGACTGTTGGAAGACCATTTCAGGTGACTACCTCTTGAAGCTCATCAAGAGTGTGCAAAGAAGTAATCAAAGCAAAATGTGGCTACTTTGAAGAACCTAGAATATGACATATTTTCAGTTGTTTCACACTTTTTTGTTAGTCATGAAAATAAAGAAAACTCTTTGAATGAGAAGGTGTGTCCAAACTTTTGGTGTGTACTGTATATATATATATATATATATATATATATATATATTTGTGAGTTTGAATCCCACTAGTGACTTTTCAGAATAGAGGCTAAATTAGATTGAAAATTATAGACAAGCATGTTAAAGGTAAAGGCTATAAGACCATCTCCAAGCAACTAGATGTTCCTGTGAGTACAGTTGCACATATTATTCATAAGTTTAAGATCCATGGGACTGTAGCCAACCTCCCTGGACGTGGCCGCAGGAGGAAAATTGATGACAAATCTAAGAGACGGATAATCCGAATGGTAACAAAAGAGCCTAGAAAGACTTCTAAAGAGATTCAAGGTGAACTTCATGCTCAAGGAACATCAGTGTCAGATCGCACCATCCGTCGTTGTTTGAGCCAAAGTGGACTACATGGGAGACGACCAAGGAGGACACCATTGTTGAAAACGAATCATAAAAAGCAAGACTGGAATATGCCAAACTACATGTTGACAAGCCACAAAGCTTCTGGGAGAATGTCCTGTGGACAGATGAGACAAAAATCGAAGTTTTTGCCAAGGCACATCAGCTGTATGTTCACAGACGAAAAAATGAAGCATATCAAGAAAAGAACACTGTCCCTACTGTGAAACATGGAGGAGGCTCTGTTATGTTCTGGGGCTGCTTTGCTGCGTCTGGCACAGGGTGTCTTGAATCTGTGCAGGGTACAATGAAATCTCAAGACTATCAAGGAATTCTAGAGAGAAATGTACTAGCCAGTGTCAGAAAGCTTGGTCTCAGTCGCAGGTCATGGGTCTTGCAACAGGACAATGACCCAAAACACACCGCTAAAAACACCCAAGAATGGCTAAGAGGAAAAAATTGGACTATTCTAAAGTGGCCTTCTATGAGCCCTGACCTCAATCCTATTGAGCATCTTTGGAAGGAGCTGAAACATGCAGTCTGGAAAAGGCACCCTTCAAACCGGACACAACTGGAGCAGTTTGCTCATGAGGAGTGGGCCAAAATACCTGCTGAGAGGTGCAGATGTCTCATTGACAGTTACAGGAAGCGTTTGATTGCAGTGATTGCCTCAAAAGGTTGCGCAACAAAATATTAAGTTAGGGGTACCATCATTTTTGTCCATGCCTGTTTCATGAGTTTATTTTTTTACATAATTCTGTTGAAGCATGGTTGAAAAACAATGTCTGACTTTCATTGGTTAACATTTATAGAATTTTAATTTATTATTACTTTTGTCAGATTAAAGTTATTTCTGTGACCATTGTGACTTTTTCTTTCATTGACCAAAGGGTACCAACAATTTTGTCCACGTCTGTAAATACACTGACTTGAGCCGAGCATGCTCGCTAACACTAATGCTTGAGCACCCGTCATTTGGATATCTCGCGGTGATGCACAAGACGCCCATGGCCGCCAACAAAGTGGAGCACCATGCGATGCCGCCTCCCAGCGCATGCGCAGAGTGCGTCTGAACTCAGGAACATAACCTACACTGCAGAAAAAAGAAAAACTAGACCTGCCAGGTATCACAATGGAGAAAAGACCATAGAGTACAAAATATATAACGTCCATACATTTATGTTTCCAGCTCACCTAGTCAGTAGATACTCTGCATGCCTGGAACTGAATAGGTAGGTCCTTGTAACATCAAAAAGAAAAGGTTCCAGCACTACAATGCAGTTGCGTTGAGTCTTCCAATTTATTTAATGTAACAATAAACCATATAGGAACAGATCCTTACACCATGCGGTAGTTGACGCGTTTCGGACAAGGTCTCAACTTACACCAGCCACAACAGAAATGATGTAGAATTGTATCTAGAAGAGCATTGACTCTAGCCAATGTCCTTTCCCCGTCTTTGTTTACATCTAAAACCAAGGTTGCGGGTGATGTATGGATTAGATATCAAGGCTTCACAAGGTGTGGAAGCCATCCATGCAAAACATGCAACTTTGTGTTGACAACCAAAACCTTTCACAATGCTGATCATTCTGTTACTTTTTTGATCAAAGCCTACATCAATTTCAACAGTACAGCATAGTCTATATAATACAGTGCACAGCTTATGACTTGATGTATGTAGGTAGCTCATTGTGTAAATTTAAAACAAGAATTTTGAAACATTTGTACTACATAACTAACCCCTCTGCTCTGAATGTGTCTAACATTCATTCATTCACATAATCCTAGAATCAACTCTTTCTGTGCCTTTGCTATAGAGAGGGTGACTGCTCCCCCTAGAGGAGGTGATCTTAACAAAGCTATTCTGCTAAGGGAAGCTTACTGGATCTTTAAGCTTAACACAAGATCGCCTACAGGTTTAAATCAGAGGAAGGAACTCATGCATTTTTATCAATGATTTAATCTACGGTCTTGATTACTGATATAACAAATTAGAGTTCATAACCATTGTGATTTTATGACCAAACACATTCTGTTTTTAGTTTTCAATGTTATGCTTTGCATGTCTCTATACATACATAGACAATGCAAATCGGTTTGCATTTGTCCATCCTTTACACAGAAGTCAGCTTTAAAACCCACATGTGTATTACATAACAGATGGATTGGTGTGTGATTGGGTAAGATTTTTTTGTCTCTCCACTCCCTGCTTTCTGTGTGGGGGTGGGGTAAGGCCTTATATTTCCCATTCCTCACACCAATCTGGGTTACGACTAAGGACAGCTTGTCCGAAGCGCGTCAACTATCGCATGGTGTAGGGATCTGTTCCTATATGGTTTATTGTTACGTTAAATAAAGAGGAAGACTCGGGGGGCGTGGCCGGATGACGAGTTGTGAGGACGTCTAGGTGAGGAGCTCCGTACCAAGCCTTACAGCGGCTCATAGATTTCCAAAAAAACAGCAGTACAAACTGCTTCATTCTTCGCTAATCCACCCTGGCAACAGCTAGTCACCTCTCTATAATAACTAGAGGGAAGAGGAAAGTGGCAAGTCCGCCTAAACTGACAGCATTTTTCATCCTGCACAGCAAGACTCTCAAGATTGCGCCGTTTCGCGCCACTCAGAGCGCTCCTCACCATCTGCGCTTGTTCAAAATAACTCACAGACCAAGATGCCTCCTGAGATCCCGCTGGGCTCATCTCAGCAACATATATACCACATCCATAGTAAAGAGCCTCAAACCATGAGTACCTCTCCAGCTCCCCCATATCCTGTACTGGAATCTAACAAGAAATCCTCACAAATACCACAAGTTCCCCTACATGAACTTAAATCTATGTTTCAGGAACTAAAAAGCTCCATACACAAAGATATTAAAGAGGCTATATCTGCCATACACGCAGACCTAGTAGCAATCGGGGAGTGCACAGCGCACTTAGAAGACAAAATGGATGAATTTGTAGTGGCTCACAACACTCTGGTGAACACTAACAATGCAATGGAAGATGATATCGCCGCCATTAAACTAAAACTACCCGACCTGGAAGATCGCTCCAGGCGGAATAGCATCCGCTTCAGAAACATACCTGAGTCAATATCTGATTCTCAACTACAAGAGTTCCTAAAAGATCTGATAGTGGCTATCCTTCCAGAATCCTCTAATAAGGATCTTTAAATTGATAGAGCCCACAGGGTCCCTACTAAACCCAAGTCCTTACCTTCGAATATACCTCGCAATGTTCTTTCAAGGATTCATTACTACCACATAAAAGAAGCCCTTCTAAAATCGGCTAACCAAAAAATATCCGTACCAGAAAGATTTCAACAGATTTCTCTATTCTCTGATTTATCATCGGCTACGCTAGCTAGACGCAGAGAATTTGTAAATTACACAAAAATCCTTTGTCAGCAGAAGATCCCCTACAAATGGGGGTTTCCTGTAAAGCTGATAGTTCGCAACACATGTCTTTAACACTCCAAAGGAAGCTGAAACAGACAAAAAGAATTGGTCACTTGATTCTCCACAAGAGGGCGACATAGCTCCATGCAAGTCTCCTTCCAAGAAAAAACCTATACTCCTTTTTCAAGAATGGCAAAAAGTCAGCTCATCTCCATCTTCTGGACATTGAACTTCCTGCTCATTCTTCCACTTTGCTTTAATTCAAGTTTTTCCTTACACTTATTTTTCCCTCACCAATTGCCAGCTCAAATAAACACTTCTGTCATTATTTCACTACTGAAAAGTCTCTATCCACAACTTCACGCTTCCCCCTTACATGAAGCTGATTACTTTTTCAACTGACTTTTATCATCCAATTACTTGGTCTCTATTGTTATGTTTGTTCTTTATTTATTTTTCTTCCAGCTACTATAACTTCAGTCATCGTCTACATTTGAACTTGGGTCTATATCCAAGTCTACAATGTACCAGACCCAAGATACCCTCTCTCATCAATCCTAAAAACAAGGACTTTCCTCGTGAGTATAATATTCATTCAATGCACTAACCTTTCATCCACAGGTTTTTACTTTTGTCCATGATTCAAGTACTTACACATTACTATGCAGCTTTTCCTACTTTTGACCGACCAGCATGGGTATCAAAATTCTTTCTCCTAACGTTAAGGGACTTAATAGTCCCCTTAAAAGATCTATAACATGGTCTGAAATAAAAAGGGAAAATTTTAAAAAATTTTGTCTACAAGAAACCCACCTAAATATTAATGATGCCCCTCGTCTAAAAAACCCTTTATTTCCTCACTTCTATTGTTCTCATGCTGTTCGCAAAAAGGGAGGAGTAGCAATAGGAATAAAAAATAATATTGCATTTCATTGCGTAATCAAATATGTGACGTAGATGGTAGATATATAATTTTGGTCTGTTCCATAAACAATGTTTTATACACCATTGCAAACATACCCCAAACACTAACCAAATTCGGTTTCTCAAAAAGGTTATAAACCAGATTTCGGACATAATAAAGGGTCTTCTACTAATTTGTGATGATTTGAATATGCCTTCAGACCTTACCACATAAGTCATATTCAAGAATAGATCTTTTCCTACCTGACAAGTGTTTTTTTTACAAAAAGTGACTAGGGCCGATATCTTTCCCATAACATGGTCAGACCATGCTCCTATCACTCTAGAACTTTCTGAACAATTTAGCTCTCCCCACTACTCCCCATGGCATTTAAATAACTCTATTAACAAACACGTATTTTCAAGAAACCAATATTTCAACATTATTAGAATATTTCCAACTAAATTACAATAACAGTGTTTTAAACACCACTTTTTGGTGTGCGCACAAAGCTTTCATAAGGGGTCATTTTCAAAAAATTGCTTCTATCCAACAAAGATACTAGCCTCTCCATTGGTAGACATTCTTCCCAACATAATTAATCATGATCAGATTGGGTTTGTCAAAAATCGCCAATCTTCAGACGGCACAAGAAGATTTATCGACCTGTTAGAAGTGGTACGAGATACCCGAACGCCTTCTCTGCTCCTATCACTGGATGCGGAGAAGGCGTTCAATAGGGTGCATTGGGACTATACAAAAGAAGTTCTTTTAAAATTTGGCATATCTGTTTTTTTTTCCTATCAGCTGTAATGACTCTTTACTCGTCTTCTTCTGCCTCAATCTATTCCTCAGGCTTCTTGTCATCCCCTTTCCCCATATCTATTGAAAATCATCAGAGTTGCCCTCTTTCTCCACTTATCTTTGCCTTTGTCATGGAACCCTTTTCAGAACACATTACATCCTTTCCCTTAATAGCCAGAATCAAATCTGGTCCCCAAGAACATTATATTGGACTTTTTGCAGACAATGTAATCATTATCACTTCTAATCCCTTGATCTCTTTAGAAGCAATTAGCAATATTATGAATTCATTTAGTTTTGCCTCTTATTATAAAGTCAATATATCCAAATCCCAAATTCTCAACCTAGGCCTTCCTATCTCTGCCATAGCCCACATTAAAAATACTTTTAGATACACCATAGCTAAATCCTCCTTAACATACTTAGGCATTAAACTCACTTACCCCCCTCTAATCTGTGTGAACTCAACTTTATTCCACTATTAGAAACCATTAAAACAAGTTTATCCCTTTTGAAAATGCAAAATCTCTCATGGATGGGAAGACAAACCGCTATAAAAATGATAATTCTCCCTAAAATCATATATATCATGAGAAATGTACCCATACGCCTTCCTAGATCATATCTTAATAAGCTAAACTCTCTTCTCACTCACTATCTATGGGGAAAGAAGAAACCAAGAGTTTAAATATTCCTCCCTAATTTTACATACTAAACAAGGGGGTATAAATTCTCCTTCCCTATTACACTATCACCAAGCTTTGATCCTTGACCAGATGAGATCTCTAATATTTAATGACCCATTTAAACACTGGGTTCAAATTGAATTACACAACTTAAAAACCCACTCATTCTCAACTTACTTAGGGCTCTTTCACACCTGCATTCTTTTCTTCCGGCATAGAGTTCCATCGTCGGGGCTCTATGCCGGAAGAATCCTGATCAGTTTTATCCTAATGCATTCTGAATGGATAGAAATCCGTTCAGGATGCATCAGGATGTCTTCAGTTCCGGACCGGAACGCTTTTTGGCCGGAGAAAATACCTCAGCATGCTGCGCTTTTTGCTCCGGCCAAAAATCCTGAAGACTTGCCGCAAGGCCGGATCCGGAATTAATGCCCATTGAAAGGCATTGATCCGGATCTGGCCTTAGGCTAAACGTCGTTTTGGCACATTGCCGGATCTGACGTTTAGCTTTTTCTCAATGGTTACTATGGCTGCCGGGACGCTAAAGTCCTGGCAGCCATGGTAAAGTGTAGTGGGGAGCGAGGGAGCAGCATACTTATCGTCCGTGCGGCTCCCGGGGCGCTCCAGAGTGACGTCAGGGCGCCCCAAGCGCATGGATCACGTGATCGCATGGCACGTCATCCATGCGCATGGGGCGCTCTGACATCATTCTGGAGCGCCCCGGGAGCCGCGCGGACTGTAAGTATACCGCTCCCCCGCTCCCCACTACTACTATGGCAACCAGGGTCCTGTCCTGGCTGCCATAGTAACACTGAAAGCATTTTGAAGACAGATCCGTCTTCAAATGCTTTCAGTTCACTTGCGTTTTTCCGGATCCGGCGTCTAATTCCGGCAAGTGGAGTACACACCGGATCCGGAGAACGCAAGTGTGAAAGAGGCTTTAGCATTGCAATCTATCTTCCAAACACAGATCCTACCCTCGCTCTCAACTCTTAAAGCCATTCTCTATGTTTGGAATGCTATTCCTAATAATACATCACTACTTTCTCAAAATTTGTAAACCTCACCTCTAGATATATGTGAATTAGCCATTAAGGGTCTATCCAAAATCGAACAACTCTGGGACAACAGTCATTTCATCTCCTTCTCTATACTTACATGTTAATTAAAAAGATTTCACGTTCTTCTCAAACCCACATAAATCATATTCAAGAATAGATCTTTTCCTACCTGACAAGTGGTTTTTACAAAAAGTGACTAGGGCTGAAACACAATATACCCTCAAGGGACTTCTTCAGATACCTTCAGGTTAGACACTTACTACAAACACTCAAACCACTAAATCCGAGTTTTGAAAATAACAGATTGAAAAACTGGATTCACTCTAATAACTAAAATAATAAAAGTATTTCCAAAGGGTATCAACTGTTGAAAGATGCTTCCATTGACTCCCTAAACTACCTAAAACTTAAATGGCAATCGGATCTCCAAACTGTTATTTCCGAAAACCAATGGATAGAATCTTACACCATCACCTTTAAACTATCAAAGAACATAGGGCACTTTGAAAACGCCAGGAAGATATTTTACCACTGGTACTTCACACCATTATACTTAAACAAATTCTTTCCAGACATTCCCCCCTAATGTTGAAGATGTAATAAGCATATTGGTACTTATATACACATTTGGTGGTCTTGTCCTGTAGTGATGAACCTTTGGAAAAAAGTGTTTGACCTCATATATCCCATCTTTGTAACACGCAAACTAATCCTCCTCCTTTATTGGCTCTTTTATCAATTTGACCAAGTGACTTTCCTTATCATTTTCGCTCAATTTCCGCCCATATCATATTTACTACTAGATTAAAAATTGCCTTTTGTTGGAAAAAAACTGAGGTCCCCTCTATTCATAGAATTATTAGAGAAATCAACAACAATTGCTGGTACGAGGGTATGTATGCTTGTGCTCACAGTAATCTACACACGTTTAGGCGGCAATGGGATATATGGCTAAACTCAGAACATTGTATACTCCCTGACAAACTTTTCTAGCCCACTCAATTTAATCCTCTCCTCCTTCCTCCATTCCCCTCCCCCTTCCTTTTTCTCTCTTCATCCTTGAGATATCTATTACCCATTGTCAACCTTATAATACTCTGGTACATATAAATTGATCAAATTGTATCATTTCTATATCATACTATTTATTTACTTTTTTTTTTCTTTTTTCTTTTCTAATGATCGTCATGATTAATCCAGTTATTATAAATATAACATCCCTATGTGATCTATTCCTCTGTAGACTATGATTGTTCTCATGTAACTTACTTGTATTACCTATTGACGCATTTACTTGTATTCCCGCTTGCAGCGGGTATTTTGTCATTTATGCTCTCTCACCCGTTAAAAATTTCAATAAAAAATTTAATGTTCAAGAAAAAAATAAAATAAGAGGAATACTCAACACAACTGCATTGTAGTGGTGGGGCCTTTTCTTTTTGAAAACATATAATGCTTAACATTTCTATATAGCAATTAACCAACCCACAAAAAAAAAAAGAAGGAAACATAAATAAAATAAAGTGAAAATGGAGTACCTCAGGGGTCAGTATTGGGCCCTATTCTCTTCAAGATATTTATTAATGATTTTGTAGAAGGCTTGCATAGTAAAATATAATTTTTTTTCAAATGATACTAAACTATGTAAAGTAATTAACACGGAAGAGGACAGTATACTGCTACAAAGGGATCTGGATAAATTGGAAGCTTGGGCATATAAGTGGCAGATGAGGTTTAACACTGACAAATGTAAGGTTATGCACATGGGAAGGAATAATGCAAATCACCCGTACTTACTAAATGGTAAAACACTGCGTAACACTGACATGGAAAAGGACCTATACATTTTAGTGGACAGCAAACTAAGCTGTAGAAACCAGTATCAGGCAGCTGCTGCCGAAGGCCAATAAGATAATGGGTTGCATCAAAAGGGGCACAGATGCCCATTATGAGAACATAGTCCTACCACTTTACAAATCACTAGTCAGACCACACATTGAGTACTGTATACAATTCTGGGCTCCTGTGAAGAAGGCAGACATAGCAGAGCTGGAGAGGGTTCAGAGGAGGGCAACTAAAGTAATAACTGGAATGGGTATACTACAGTAACATAGTAACATACTATATGAGGCTGAAAAAATACATTTGTCATCCAGTTCGGCCTGTTATGCTGCAAGTTGATCCAGAGGAAGGCAAAAAAACCCTGTGAGGTACAAGTCAATTTTCCCCACTTAAGGGGAAAAAATTCCTTCCTGACTCCAATCAGGCAATCAGAATAATTCCCTGGATCAACGACTCCTCTCTAGCTATAGCCTGTAATATTATTACACTCTAGAAATTCATCCAAGCTCCTCTTGAATTCTTTTATTGTACTCACCATCACCACCTCCTCAGGCAGAGAGTTCCATAGTCTCACTGCTCTTACCGAGAAAAATCCTTTTCTATGTTTGTGTACAAACCGTCTTTCCTCCAGATTCAGAGGGTGTCCCCTCATCACAGTCACAGTCCTGGGGATAAATAGATGATAGGAGAGATCTCTGTACTGTCCCCTGATATATTTATATATAGTTATTAGATATCCCCTCAGTTGTCTTTTTTTTTAAGTGAATAACCCTAATGTTGCTAATCTTTCAGGGTACTGTAGTTGCCCCATTTCAGTTATTACTTTAGTTGCTCTCCTCTGAACCCTCTCCAGCTATCCTATGTCTGCCTTGTTCACAGGAGCCCAGAACTGTACACAGTACTCCATGTGTGGTCTGACTAGCGATTTGTAAAGTGGTAGGACTATGTTCTTATCATGGGCATCTATGCCACCTTTGATGCAACCTATTATCTTATTGGCCTTGGTAGCAGCTGCCTGACACTGGTTTTTACTGCTTAGTTTGCTGTTTATTAAAATTCCTAGGTCCTTTTCCATGTCAGTGTTACCCAGTGTTTTACCATTTAGTATGTCCAGGTGATTTGCATTATTCCTTCCCATGTGCATAACCTTACATTTGTCAGTGTTAAACCTCATCTGCCACTTCTCTGCCCAAGCCTCTAATCTATCCAGATCCATCTGTAGCTGTATATTGTCCTCTTCCGTGTTAATTACTTTACACAGTTTAGAGTCATCTGCAAAAATTTATATTTTACTGTGCAAGCCTTCTACAAGATAATTAATAAATATATTGAAGAGAATAGGGCCTAATACTGACCCCTGAGGTACTCCGCCAGTAACAGTGATCCAATCTGGGTGTGTAACATTAATAACCACCCTCTGTTTTCTATCATTGAGCCAGTTACTTACCCACATACAGATGTTTTCTCCCAGTCTGAGCATTCTCATTTTATATACTAGCCTTTTATGTGGTACAGTGTCAAATGCTTTGGAGAAGTCCAGATATACGACATCCATTGATTCGCCGCTGTCAAGTCTAGAAATTACCTCCTAAAAAAAAAACTGATTAAATTAGTTTGACATGACCGATCCCTCATGAAGCCATGCTGATATGCTGTTACTTGCTTGTTTTCATTGAGATCCTCCAAGATAGCATCTCTTAGAAAACCTTCAAACAGTTTACCCACAATAGATGTTAAACTTACCAGCCTATAGTTTCTGAGGTCTGTTTTTGCACCTTTTTTAAATATTGGCACCACATTTGCTAAGGGCCAATCCTGTGGAACACTCCCTGTCAGCATAGAGTCTGTAAATATCAGAAATAAGGGGCTGTCTATTGGTGTATGCCATCTGGCCCTGGCGATTTGCCTATTTTAATTTTTTAAGTAGCTGTTATACTTCTTCCTGGGTCAGATAGGGCACTTTTAATGGGGAATTTACTTTTACATTCTGCATTTTCCTCAGTGAATACAGTGGAGAAAAAAATATTTAATAGCTTTGCTTTCTCCTCCTCGCTCTCTGCAACTCCCCCCTCAGTACCCTGAAAGATTATCAAAATTAGGGTTGTTCACGTTAGAAAAAAGACGACTGAGGGGAGATCTAAAAAAAAAAGTTTAAATATTTCAGGGGTCAGTACAGAGATCTCTCCCATCATCTATTTATTCCCAGGACTGTGACCGTGACGAGGGGACATCCTCTGCATATGAAGGAAAGAAGGTTTGTACACAAACATAAAAGAGGATTGTTTACGGTAAGAGCAGTGAGACTATGGAACTTTCTGCCTAAGGTGGTGGTGATGGAGAACTCACTAAAAGAGTTCAAGAGGGGCCTGGACTTATTTCTGGAGTGTAATAATATTATTGACTATAGCTACTAGAGATTAGAGTCGTTGATCCAGTGATTTATTCTGATTGCCTGATTGGAGTCGGGAAGGATTTTTTTCCCCCTTAAGTGGGGTAAATTGGCTTCTACCTCACAGTTATTTTTTTGCTTTCCTTTGGATCAACTTGCAGGACAACAGGCCGAACTGGATGGACAGATGCCTTTTTTCGGCCTTATAAACTATGTTACTATGTAAAATGATAAAGACAACAGTTCATATACGTAAACATCACTACAAACAGTTCATAAAATGATATGTGTAAATATACAATTCAAAATATTTATACCATGAATTTGTACAAAAAATACTCAGTGATAAAAATAATGTAATATCAAAATACCATGTACCTATATTACAAGTGATAAAATAGTGACTATTAATTACTCAACATGATAAATACATTATGAATATAATACAGTGAATAAAAAAATCCAAAACAATCCATATTGTGATAATAAAGTGACTAGTGCAGGAAGTGGAGGGGTCGGAGGAGAAAAGGAAAATTTAACCATATACCCTTGTTTGTGGTGGAAGGGGTGCATGTGAATACAGTGTATTCAGTACATTATAAACAACACATTAAGTGCCTTTATGTTCATCAGCTTTCCTCTGGTGGAGTCGAGAAGTCATGGTCAATCCAGGTCTTGTTGTCCAGTCAACCTGTCAGCATTTTCAGTTGACAGGCGGATATGCTTATCTGTTATAATGCCACCAGCAACACAAAATACCCACTCTGACACAACGCTGGCAGCAGGGCAGGCCAGCACCTCCAAGGCGTAGAGCACCAGTTGGTGCCACATGTCCAGCTTGGACACCCAGTAGTTGTAAGGCACTGAGGGATCATTGAGGAGGCTGACACGGTCTGCTATGTACTCCTTCACCATCTTCCAAAATGTTTTCCTTCTTGTGACAGTAGCCGCGCATCAGGGTGAGGGTGCTGGCGGGGTGTCATGAAACTGTCCCAGGCTTTAGAGAGTGTTGCCCTGCCTCTGTTGGAACTATTGTTTGTTCCCCTTGTCTCCCCTCCTCAGTTGGCAAAGGAACTACGGACTTTACCGCCAGCGTTGTCAGATGGAAATATTTGGAGCAATGTTTCAACAAGGACCTTCTGGTATTGCACCATTTTGCTTGTCCTTACCACCAGAGGAATGAGAGATGAGAAGTTATCTTTGTAGCTGGGGTTGAGAAGGGTGAACTAGTAATCCGTGTTGTCTAAAATTCGTGTAACGCGTAAGTCAGCCATGTGTGCCAGAGTACCAACAGGCAAGACTTCGCTGTCGTCATCAGGAAGATGACTCTCATTCTCCTCATCCTCTTCCTTCTCTCCTGCCCACCCATTCTGACCAGATGGAATTAAACTTCCATGGGTACTACCCCCTGTAGTCTTCTGCTCCTCCTCCTCTTCATTATCCAATTCGCGCTGAGAAGACGAACTGAAGGTGGTCTGTCTATCACCCTGCGTAATGTCTTCTCCCATTTCCACCTCTTCCACCTCTTTCAAAGCGTCGTCCTTAATTGTGAGCAGTGAAGTGGGATGGTTACGCTGTTAATAGCGTTATCGCCGCTCACCATCTGTGTTGATTCCTTAAAGTTTCTTAAAACCTCACAGAGGTCAGCCATCCATGCCCACTCCTTGATTATGAATAGCGGAAGCGAAAAGTGACGACCATGTTGCAACTGGTATTCCACTACTGCTCTCTGCTGCTCACAAAGCCTGGCCAACATATGGAATGTCAAGTTCTAGTACGTGCTCATGTCATGTAAGTTCAGGATAAACTGAGGGTATGAGGTCCGGAGCTTCTGCTAACCGCGTCCGCTCATGCCAGCTTCCGGCCACGCCCCCCACTACAAGAGGTTTATACCCAAATTCGCTCATCTGGTGGGCCCGTTAAACGAGTTGCTAAGAGGCACGGCTGGGAGCCCGAAGAAACAGCCCGTCAGCTTGGGGCCCCTGTAACAAGAGGCCTTTGAAGCGGTGAAAGAGGCGCTGACCAATGCCGGTATCCTGGCTTACGCGCAGTTTGATACCCCATTCCTGCTGTATACTGATGGAAGCCTACATGGTCTGGGAGCCGTATTGTCCCAAGTCCAGGATGGATGGGAGAGAGTCATCGCCTATGGGAGCCGATTCCTAAGAGAGTCAGAACGCAACCCTGATAACTATAGCTCCTTTAAACTGGAACTACTGGCACTGGTGTGGGCCATGACCAAAAGGTTTGCAGAATACCTGACTGGTGTAGAAGTGACCGTGATGACGGACAACAACCCTTTGGCACACCTGGAGAATGCCAAGTTCGGCACACTCAAGCAAAGATGGTTGGCCTGCCTGTCTAAGTACCAATACCGCATCAAGTTCCAGTCCGGTAGGGAGAACAGTAATGCCATGCTCTCTCTCTCGAGTTCCAGTAGGCCGATGAGGAGTTAGAGAATACTAAAACTCCTGACCTTGGTCGCTTACCTCTGTTCCCGGATGTGGCACATTTAAGTGGGGTGGCGTCTGGAATGACGCTGGTGCTGGGTAAAAACGTTGACTGATTGAGAGAGAGTCCAGGATCGCTGCCGGGATTTGTGGAAGGTGAAAGAATGGGTTTGGAACAAGATCTGGCCTCGGCCAGAAGAACAAGCCCTCCTGACCCCAGAGGGTCAGAAGTTGTTAAGGCAGTGGGACAAGCTGACAATTACTCAGGGCCTCCTGTGCCAGATCATATACTTACAGTCAGAGCTGCAGTACCGGCAACAGATTGTCATTCCCATGTCGTTGGGACCGGAGGCCGCCAGAGAAGCTCATGAAAAGGGAGTTCATTTCGGGAGCGACAAAACGTTCAAGTGGCTCCAAGGGCTGGTGTACTGTCCAGATCTGGCCGACATGGTGGCCGCGGCATGTCTTAAGTGTCGATCCTATGGGTTGAGTAAGAGTACAGAACAGCGGGCTCCTGTGCAGACCATCCGCACCTCAGCGCCCCTAGAACTTCTGATGATCGATTATGTACAGATCGGATATTCTACATCGGGACACTCGTACTGTCTAGTTATGACAGATCACTTTACCAAGTATGCGGTGGCTGTGCCCACCAGAGACCAAACCGTAGAGTCGGTCGCCGAAGCTGTCTGTAAACACTTTATACAGGTGTTCGGGTGTCCACGGAGGATACATTCTGACCAGGGAGCATGCTTTCAGGGTACTCTAATGAATGAACTGTACCAACTGTATGGGATTGAACGCTCCCGAACCACTCTATATCACCCACAAGGAAACGGAGCGTGCGAACGCTTCAATCGCACCTTGCTTCAGATGCTGCGGACTCTGGAAGACAGTCAAAAAGCCCAGTGGCCCGCATACCTACCTGAGTTGATGTGGGCCTATAACAACAGAGTACACAGTACCACCGGATACTCTCCCCAAATGCTCATGTTTGGACGAGCCTAACCCGATGGAGCCCCCACCGAGGAGTACCACCTCATGGGTGCAGGAGCACCGCCGCCGGCTGAGAGTGGTCCACAAGGTTGTGGGGGAGCGCCTGGAACAGGTGGTACACCCTAACCCAGGATCAGTGCAGAAAGATGGGTATGTCCCTGGTGATCGGGTGATGGTCAAAGCCAAACGGCCTTCAGGGAAGTTGGATGGACGGTGGGAGGCAGTTCCATACACGGTGAAGAGAAGGGTAGACCCCGCTATTCCGGTCTATGAGGTAGAGCCAGTAGGGACAGGGGGACCCTCACGGAACTTACACCGTAATATGTTGAGACATTGCAATTTTGATGAGCCAGTGTGTGTAGAGGGGGTGCCTCCTCATGCTCAGGGTATGGAGGAAAGTCCCTCAGACGAGGAAGAGGAGGAATGGTGGTCCGTCTCTGCTCAAGTGTCCACAGAGGTTTCGGCTGTGGCAGGTTTGCCACCCAGATGCAATGCTGAGCAATCAACAGCTCCTCTCTTGTCAAATATGCCTGATGTCCCCAGTATTTCTGAAACCCCCAATCTGAGAAGGACAGCGAGGCCCAATGCTGGTGTGCCTCCACAGCACAATGCTCAGGATGAGTTTGTATGGGGAGAGTTGCCGAGGGCGACAACTTCTAGTGGAGTGTCATGTGAGATTGTGAAACAGCTATTTCTGCATAATGTCTGTACTTCAACTGCGAAAATGTCTATTTTTTTATTTATTTTTTTAACCGGCCTACTAGCAGTGGTACTATACACCCAAAAATTGGTGACTTTCAGCCTAAAATGTTAATGACAATTAATTTTTATTTTTTTTAACCGGCCTACTAGGTATAGCAGTGGTACTATACACCCAAAAATTGGTGAATTTCACCAGAAAATGTAAATGACAAAGTAGTGAAATGATATAAAATAAAATACGTACAAATAAAAATAAAAATTGATTTATGAAGTGGAGTTCCATATGGAGTAGGAGTTTGAGGAGGCAGTGGACGTAGCGGTGTAGGTGGAAGCGGCGGTGGAGAAGGACGAGATAGTCAACACAGGTTTTGGTTTTAATTACATTTTTAAAAA
The DNA here is from genome assembly GCF_014858855.1 of Bufo gargarizans. NCBI lineage: Eukaryota > Metazoa > Chordata > Amphibia > Anura > Bufonidae > Bufo > Bufo gargarizans. The sequence goes on from NC_058088.1 coordinate 142,825,366, forward strand.
TTAGGGTACACTCCAAAAGAGTGTGAAATATCCAAAATACAAACATGAGCAATTGTGCTGCAGTATAACAATGGCTGGGTAGTGCCGGTATACATGTCTATTCTGCACAAGGTACGGACAAGTCCTGAGGGATCCATGCCTGGTTCATTTTAATGAACGTGAGCTTGTCCACATTTTCTGTAGACAGGTAGCTGCGCTTGTCTGTGATAACGCCCCCTGCCGTGCTAAACACACCAGAACCTCCAAGGTGTAAAGGACAAGCTCAGGCCATGTGCCGAAATTGGAGACCCAGAAGTTGAAGGGGGCAGACCTGTCATTCAGTACATGTAGGCGTGTGCACACATATTGCTCCACCATGTTGGTGAAATGCTGTCTCCTGCTAAGACGTTCCATATCAGCTGGTGGTGCTGGTTGTTGTGGCATGCTGACAAAGCTTTTACACATTTCGGTCATGCTAACCCTGCCTTCTGAGGTGCTGGCGGTTCCCCAGCTGCATTGGCGACCTCTTCCTCATCCTCTGCCTTTGCCTTATGCTTCCACTCTGCCCCAGCTGTCAGGATGGAATGCCACCAGCAGCGCATCTAACAGCGTGAGCTTGTACTCGCACATCTTGCGATCACGCTCCAGTAAAGAATTAAGGATGTTACAGACGTGGACAAAATTGTTGGTACCCTTTGGTCAATGAAAGAAAAAGTCACAATGGTCACAGAAATAACTTTAATCTGACAAAAGTAATAATAAATTAAAATTCTATAAATGTTAACCAATGAAAGTCAGACATTGTTTTTCAACCATGCTTCAACAGAATTATGTAAAAAAATAAACTCATGAAACAGGCATGGACAAAAATGATGGTACCCCTAGAAAACACAGAACATAATGTGACCAAAGGGACATGTTAATTCAAGGTGTGTCCACTAATTAGCATCACAGGTGTCTACAACCTTGTAATCAGCCATTGGGCCTATATATATGGCTCCAGGTAATCACTGTGTTGTTTGGTGATATGGTGTGTACCACACTCGACATGGACCAGAGGAAGCAAAGGAAAGAGCTGTCTCAAGAGATCAGAAAGAAAATTATAGACAAGCATGTTAAAGGTAAAGGCTATAAGACCATCTCCAAGCAACTAGATGTTCCTGTGAGTACAGTTGCACATATTATTCATAAGTTTAAGATCCATGGGACTGTAGCCAACCTCCCTGGACGTGGCCGCAGGAGGAAAATTGATGACAAATCTAAGAGACGGATAATCCGAATGGTAACAAAAGAGCCTAGAAAGACTTCTAAAGAGATTCAAGGTGAACTTCATGCTCAAGGAACATCAGTGTCAGATCGCACCATCCGTCGTTGTTTGAGCCAAAGTGGACTACATGGGAGACGACCAAGGAGGACACCATTGTTGAAAACGAATCATAAAAAAGCAAGACTGGAATATGCCAAACTACATGTTGACAAGCCACAAAGCTTCTGGGAGAATGTCCTGTGGACAGATGAGACAAAAATCGAAGTTTTTGCCAAGGCACATCAGCTGTATGTTCACAGACGAAAAAATGAAGCATATCAAGAAAAGAACACTGTCCCTACTGTGAAACATGGAGGAGGCTCTGTTATGTTCTGGGGCTGCTTTGCTGCGTCTGGCACAGGGTGTCTTGAATCTGTGCAGGGTACAATGAAATCTCAAGACTATCAAGGAATTCTAGAGAGAAATGTACTAGCCAGTGTCAGAAAGCTTGGTCTCAGTCGCAGGTCATGGGTCTTGCAACAGGACAATGACCCAAAACACACCGCTAAAAACACCCAAGAATGGCTAAGAGGAAAAAATTGGACTATTCTAAAGTGGCCTTCTATGAGCCCTGACCTCAATCCTATTGAGCATCTTTGGAAGGAGCTGAAACATGCAGTCTGGAAAAGGCACCCTTCAAACCGGACACAACTGGAGCAGTTTGCTCATGAGGAGTGGGCCAAAATACCTGCTGAGAGGTGCAGATGTCTCATTGACAGTTACAGGAAGCGTTTGATTGCAGTGATTGCCTCAAAAGGTTGCGCAACAAAATATTAAGTTAGGGGTACCATCATTTTTGTCCATGCCTGTTTCATGAGTTTATTTTTTTACATAATTCTGTTGAAGCATGGTTGAAAAACAATGTCTGACTTTCATTGGTTAACATTTATAGAATTTTAATTTATTATTACTTTTGTCAGATTAAAGTTATTTCTGTGACCATTGTGACTTTTTCTTTCATTGACCAAAGGGTACCAACAATTTTGTCCACGTCTGTATGTTGTCCTTGTAACGGGGATCCAGCAGCGTGGCCACCCAGTAATCAGCACAAGTTAGAATGTGGGCAACTCGGCGGTCGTTGCGGAGACACTGCAGCATGTAATCACTCATGTGTGCCAGGCTGCCCAGAGGCAACGAAAAGCTGTCCTCTGTGGGAGATGTATTGACTGTGTCCTCTGTATCCCCCATCCATGCACCAGTGATGGCCATGAGCTGGTCTGGGTGCCACCCTGCTGTGAACATCTCCTCCTCCTCATCCTCCACCTCCTTATCCTCCAGAACTGTGCCCTGGCTGGACAATTGTGTACTTTGGGTTTGTGGGTGCAGGAACCCACCCTCTGAGCCACTTGGGAATGACTAGCTGGAAACCCTACAAAATGATCCCTCTTCCTCCTCCTCCAGTGCCACATCCTCTTCCATCATCGCCAGAAGCGTTTTTTCAAGGAGACATAGAAGTGAGATAGTAACGCTGAGAACGGCGTTATCGTCACTGGCCATGTTGATAGAGTACTCGAAACAGCGCAACAAGGACCACAGGTCTCGCATGGAGGCCCAGTCATTAGTGGTCAAGTGGTGCTGTTCCGCCAAGCAACTCACCCGTGCGTGCTGTAGCTGAAACTCCACTATCACCTGCTGCTGCTCGCACTGTCTGGCCAGCATGTGCAAGGTGGAGTTCCATGTGCAAGGTGGAGCATATGAGGCGGTGAGCGGGAAGGCCGAAGTTACGCTGCAGCGCTGATAGGCGAGCCGCAGCAGGGTGAAAACGCCTAAAGCGCGCACAGATGGGCTCGCACTTTATGCAGCTGCTCTGACATATCGGGGTAACATTTAAGGAATCTCTGCACTACCAAATTCAGCACATGCACCAGGCAAGGGATGTGCGGCAAACCAGCTAGTCCCAGAGCTACTACGAGATTTCGCCCATTATCGCACACCAACAGGAAAGGTTGAGGCTGACTGGTGCAAACCACTCATCGGTCTGGTGTTCAAGGCCCGTCAACAGCTCCTGCGCCATGTGGGGTTTGTCCCCCAAACAGATACGTTTTAAAACTGCCTGCTGTCGTTTACCCCTGGCTGTGCTGAAGTTGGTGGTGAAGGTGTTACGCTGATCGGATGAGGAGCTGGTAGGATGAGGAAGCAGAGTAGGAGCAGGAAGCAAAAGGAGGCAAACTGAAGCGCCCTGCAATCCTCGGTGGTGGAAGGACATGCGCCAAACTGCTATCCGTCTCAGGCCCAGCCGCCACTGCATTTACCCAGTGTGCTGTTATGGAGATATAACGGCCCTGACCGTGCTTACTGGTCCACGTATCCGTAGTCAGGTGCACCTTGCCACAGATGGCGTTGCACAGTGCACACCTGATTTTGTCCCCTACTTGGTTGTGCAGGGAAGGGATGGCTCACCTGGAAAAGTAGTGGCGGCTGGGCACCTCACTGTCACTTCAGAGGTGGATGAAGAGGCCGAGACTGCAGCAGAAAAGGAAGCAGGAGGAGCCAGAGACCTTTCTTGGTTTTTGAGGTGTCTACTCCACTGCAGCTCGTGCTTTGCACTTAGATGCCTGGTCATGCAGGTTGTGCTCAGGTTGAGAACGTTTATGCCTCGCTTCAGGCTCTGATTGCACAGCATGCAAACCACTCGTGTCTTGTCGTCAGCACATTGTCTAAAGAACTGCCACGCCAGGGAATTCCTTGGAGCTGGCTTTGGTGTGCTCGGTCCCTTGCTGCAGCTCGGTCCCTTGCTGCTCCGCTTTTGCATCCTGCTCCCTCTTGTTCTGTGCTGGTGGCTCTGTGCGACCACCGCCTGTTCCTCTGAATTTCATAGGTCACTCGCATGACCTTGATTCCATATGGGGTCGAGGACCTCATCATCCTCCACATCATCTTCCACTCAGTCTTCACCCCTGCCTTCCTTGTTGGTCTGCAGACTTTCGAAAGCCCCCACAGTTGGCACCTGTGTTTTGTCATCATTCGAGACGTGCTGCGATGGTCCTCCCATGTACTTCTCTTGAAAGGTAAATGGTTGGTAGTGATGATCGAGCACCCCGATGCTCGGGTGCTCGGGTGCTCTGCCCGAGCATACCGGGATGCTCGGGTGCTCTACCGAGCACCCGAGCCCTCTAGAAGTCAATGGGAGGACCCGAGCATTAAACCAGGCACCCCCTGCTCTGAAGAGGGGAGGGTGCCTGGTTCATAGGAAAAGGTCAGAAATTGATGGAAACACCACCGAAATGGGTCAGGGACAGCATGGGGAGGATGTCTGGATGCATCTTGGACTACAGTGTCGCTGCTGGTAACGATGTTGCCCAAATTGTACGCCACTTTTGCAGACTGACCATAAAACTCACAAAACCGAAGATAAAAGCGATTTTAGATGAAACATTGTTAGGAAACATTCTTTCCTGTATATTTACTTTTATATAAAGAGCAAGTTCAGACAATTTTTTTTGTGATTTTCGGAACTGGGGCCATGACTAAGAGGGACGGCCAGTGGTTTTGATTGTGTTGACCAGACTCTTTGACGATCAAACTGAACTCATTGGAAGAGGAATGGCCGGTGGCATCAGTATTGTACCTGTAGAGGTGAAATTCTTGTACCGGAGCAAGCCGAACCACAGCCAAAACCTTTTTTGCCACAAACGTTTTCATTAATCAACAACTTAAGAAGTTGGAGGTTTGAAGATGATCCCCGACAGCGTTGGTTGCAAAGCTGAAACTTAAACTAATTGATTGAAGGGCACCACCAGGAGTGGAGCCTGCGGCTTCATTTGACTAGCACGGGAAGCCTGTCCCGGCCCAGACACAGAAAGGATTGACAGATTGATACCTATTTTGCGATTCTGTGGGTGGTGGTTCATGGCAGTTTTGAGCGTGAGGATCGAGTCGATTTGTGCGGTTCATTCCGATAACCAAAGACACTCCTCCGTGCTAATTAGTTACGTGACCCCCGGTGATTACGATTGTATTGACCAGACTACAATCTGATGATGATGAACTTGGAAGAGGAATGGACATTGAGCTGACCGTGTAAAAAATTGTAGGTGAGGGTCTGCTGCTGCTTTGTTAACTCTAGATAACTTCTAAGCTGATCGCACGTCCCCGTGATGTTGACGATCTTTGTCTGCTCTATCAACTTTCTATGTTCTTTTTTGCGCCTACCATGGTGACCACGGGTAATGGAGAATCAGGGTTCGTTTCCAGAGAGGGAGCCTGAGGGATGGCCACGGCTACCACTTCCAAGAAAGGCAGGCGGGAGCACACAAATTTCCCAGTACCGACTGAGGGAGGTATTGACGATAAATAACAATACAGGACTCTTAAGAGAGCCTGTCATTGGAACGAGTACAAAAAAATTAAGGGAATGTCATAGGTATTTAGGATGAGGAAACGTTATACAGGAGAGGTAAAGTATGATTGATGGCCTGCTGGTGACCCAATAAAACATTAGGGGTGAGGGTCTTCAGCTGAGCTGACCATTTAAAACATTATGGGTGAGGGCCTGCTGGTGAGCTGACCATCTAAAACATTATGGGTGAGGGCCTGCTGGTGAGCTGACCATCTAAAACAGTGTTTCCCAACCAGTGTGCCTCCAGCTGTTGCAAAACTACAACTCCCAGCATGCCTGGACAGCCTTTGGCTGTGCGGGCATGCTGGGAGTTGTAGTTTTGCAACAGCTGGAGGCACACTGGTTGGGAAACACTGATCTAAAACATTATGGGTGAGGGCTTGCAGGTGAGCTGACCATCTAAAACATTATGGGTGAGGACCTGCTGGTGAGCTGACCATCCGAAAAATTATATGAGAAGGCATATACGTGATGGACGAGGAGGAGGAGGATGAGAAAAGAAAGATTCAACCATGTACCCTTTTTTGTGGTGGAAGGGGTGCATGGGAATACAGAGTATTCAGTACATTCTAAACAACACATTTAAAGTTCCTTTATGTTCAGTCGTGGCTTTCCTCTGGTGGAGTGGAGAAGTCAGGGGCAATCCAGGCCTTGTTCATTTTTATAAGAGTCAACCTGTCAGCATTTTCAGTTGACAGCCGGATACGCTTATCTGTTATAATGCCACCAGCAGCACTAAATACCCTCTCAGACAAAATGCTGGCGGCAGGGCAGCCCAGTACCTCCAAGGCATAGAGCGCCAGTTCGTGCCACGTGTCCAGCTTGGACTCCCAGTAGTTGTAAGGCACTGAAGAATCACGAGGACACTGACACAGTCTGCTACGTACTCCTTTACCATCTTCCAAAGCTTTTCCCTCCTTGTGACACCAGGACATGCATCATGTTGAGGGTGCTGGCGGGGTGTCATAAAATTGTCCCAGGCCTTGGAGAGTGTTGCCTCGCCTTTGCTGGAAGTGCTGTGTGTTCCCCTTGTCTCCCCACCTCAGTTGCCCAAGGAAGTATGGACTCTGCTGCCAGCACTGTCAGATGGAAATTGCAGCAATCTGTCAACAAGGAACTTCTGGTATAGCACCATTTTGCTCGTCCTCTCCGGAGGAATGAGAGATGAGAAGTTTTCTTTGTAGTGGGGGTCCAGAAGGGTTAACACCCAGTAATCCCTGTTATCTAAAATTCATGTAACACGGGGGTCACGGGAAAGGCAGCCTAACATGAAGTCAGCCATGTGTGCCAGAGTGCAAGTGGGCAAGACTTCGCTGTCGTCATCAGGAGGATGACTGTCCATCTCCTCATCCTATTCCTCCTCTTCTGTCCACCCACGCTGAACAGATGGAATTAAAGTTCCATGGCTACTAGCGGAGGCAACCATCCCCTGCTCCTCCTCCTCTAATACGTGCTGAGAAGACAGGGTGTTCTGGCTATCACCCAGGGTCATGTCTTCTTCCCCCATTTCCAACTCTTCCCCACGAATAGCGTCGGCTTTAACTGTGAGCAGCAAGCGTTTGAGTAGACACAGAAGGGGGATGGTTACACTGAAATAGCGTTATCACCGCTCACCATCTGTGTTGATTCCTCAAAGTTTCTTAACACCTCACAGAGGTCAGACATCCATGCCCACTCCTCGCTTGTGAAGAGCGGAAGCTGACTGGAAAGTCGATGACCGTGCTGCAGCTGGTATTCCATTTCTGCCCTTTGCTGCTCACAAAGCCTGGCCAACATGTGTAACGTGGAGTTCTAGCGCGTGCTCACGTCGCATAACAGTCGGTGAGCTGGCAATTTCAATCACTGCTGCAGCGTCAACAGACCGTCTGAAGCTGTTGACGACTTGCGCAAATGTGCACACACACGGCGCACCTTCGCCAGTAGCTCTGGCAAACTGGGGTAGGTTTTCAGAAACCGCTGAACCACTAAGTTAAAGACGTGGGCTAGGCATGGGATGTGTGTGAGCTTGCCGAGCTCCAAAGCCGCCACCAAGTTACGCCCATTATCACACACAACCATGCCTGGTTGCAGGTTGAGTGGCGAGAGCAACAGCTCAGTCTGGTCTCTTATCCCCTGCCACAGCTCTGCGGCGGTATGCTGTTTATCCCCTAAGCATATCATCTTCAGCACGGCCTGTTGATGCATCCCCACATCAGTGCTACTCTGCTTCCAGCTACCAGCTGATGGCTGACTGGTGCTGCATACAGAGAATTCGGAGGTAGAAGTGGAGGAGGGGAGGAGGAGGAGCCACTTACATAAATGCTGGCGGTAACCCTGATGGAAGTAGGGCCCACAAACCTGGGTGTCGGTAGCACCTGTGCCATCCCAGGGTACAAGTTGCTCCCAGCCTCCACTACGTTCACCCAGTGTGCCGTCAGGGAATAGTAGCATCCCTCGCACAAGCACTTGTCCATGTGTCAGTCGTTAGGTGGACCTTAGCAGTAACTGCGTTGGTCAGGGCACGGGTGATGTTAGCAGACACATGCTGGTGTAAGGCGGGGACAGCACACCGGGAAAAATAGTGGCGACTGGAGACTGAGTACCGAGGGACAGCCGCCGACATCAGGCCGCGAAAGGCCTCGGTGTCCACAAGCCTAAATGGCAACATTTCAACCGCCAGTAACTTAGAAAATTGGGCGGTTAGTGCCATGGCCCGTGGGTGGGTCGCTGGGTATTTGCGCTTGCGTTCAAATGCCTGGGGTAAAGACATTTGGACACTGCGCTGGGTCAGGGAAGTGGATGTGGTCGCTGATGGTGCTTAAGACGGTACAGGTGCAGCGCAGGAGGCATCTGGGCCTGCGCCTTCGACAGGCGATTGGTCGTCACCCAACATAGGGGAAGAGGAGGCAGTGGTGTGACCCGCGGACACAGATTGTGGACCCAGGCGTTCCTCCCACTTATTGCAGTGCTTGGCTGCCATGTGGCGGATCTTGCTGGTGGGGGTCAGGTTGCTACTGTTCACACCTCGGCTCATTTTGGTGTGGCACAGGTTGCAAACTACTATTCTTTTGTCGTCTGCACTTTCAGCAAAAAAGTGCCATACTGCGGAACACCTACCCCTTGGCAAGGGAGATTTCCACAAGGGGGTGCTCCGTGGAACACTTCCGGGCCTGTTTGGCGTGGCCCGCCTTCTCCCTGTTGCCACCACACTGCCTCTTCCAGGCTGTTGCGGTGCTGCCGATCGACCCCCCTCGGAACTGCTGTCCTCGCTCACGTTTCCGCCTTCCCATGTTGGGTCAGTGACCTCATCGTCCACCAAGTCCTCTTCAACTTCCCCACTCTGATCATCCTTCTCATTTTCTGACCCCAACACAACTTCAGTGATTGACAATGGTATATCATCCTCTTCATCAACCTCTGCAGACAGTAATTGTGGTTGACTTGATGGCAACTGTGTCTCGTCATCATCCACCTCCTTAAACACATGATCTTGTGAGTGTGAAGGCTCTAGAGGTTGAGAATCAGGTCCCAAGATCTCATGTCCCTCTTCAAGAGTGCTTGGGGAGAGGGCTAAATTAAGTGATGGGGGTGAAAATAGCTCCTCGGAACATCCGAGTACCGGATCGCTTGTTTGGCCAGATTCTATATGGTGGGAGGAAGGATGATCAGTGTGAGGATTGTGTTGTTGACCAGACTGTTGGCCACTGAAACTGGACTTGGTGGAAGACAGGGTGGTGCTTAACCCAGTGGTAGCATTATCTGCTACAATCCAACCGACCACCTGGTCGCACTGGTCTGACTTCAAGAGTGTTGTCTTGCGATGCCCTGCAAAATGGGACATGAAGCTAGGTATCGTGGATGACTGTTTTCTTTGTGCTCTGGCAGCAGGCACAGTTGCAACGCGCCCTGAGCCACGGCCTCTGCGTGAACTATCAGAATCACATCCACTTCCCCGTCCCTTAATACTCGCCTTCTTCATATTGACACTGGATGTCACTGATATTTGGATTAAATATAGGCGTCACACACTGTCTAGAAATAAGTGTATATTTGCTTCTCAATGGTCACAGTAAGCGGAGTTTGTTTAATACAGAAACTGTCTGTGTAACTGCAATTTGGATTAAATATAGGCGTCACAGACTGCCTAGATATCAGTGCTGATTTGCTTTTCACTGGTCACAGCAAGCAGAGTTTGTTTAATACAGAAATTGTCTGTGTAACTGCAATTTGGATTAAATATAGGTGTCACACACAGCCTAGATATCAGGCCTAGATATCAGTGCTGATTTGCTTTTCACTGGTCACAGCAAGCAGAGTTTGTTTAGTACAGAAACTGTCTGTGTAACTGCAATTTGGATTAAATATAGGCGTCACACACGGCCTAGATATCAGTGCTGATTTGCTTCTCACTGGTAACAGCAAGCAAAGTTTGTATAATACAGAAACTGACTGTAACTGCAATTTGGATTAAATATAGGCATCACACACGGCCTAGATATCAGTGCTGATTTGCTTCTCACTGGTCACAGCAAGCAGAGTTTGTATAATACAGAAACTGACTGTAACTGCAATTTGGATTAAATATAGGCGTCACATACGGCCTAGATATCAGTGCTGAGTTGCTTCTCACTGGTCACAGCAAGCAGAGTTTGTAGAATGCAGAAAATGAATGTCACTAACAGTCGCTCTGACACAAAAAAATAATTCCCCCAAAATAAATTTTGCTGCCACCTCTAACAATAGTCCTTAAAAGGACTTTTGGGTCTCTGAAAGGTTTGAGATCAAATTCGCTCTACACTCGCTGTGTCCCTTCCTAACAGGAGCTCTTCCTGACTCGCAAGGAGCCGATGACGTGTTCCGGCCATCCAATCACTGTAATGCCAGTAGAAAACATGTCTAATGGCATTACAGTGATGGCAATACTTACCAGCATGTTTATTGGCTGCTTAAAAGGCGCCAAACGTCCGGAGAGGAGACTCGAGCATGGCGCTCGAGCACATGTGGTACTCGGCAGAACGCTCGGATCTGCCAAGCATAGCGATGCTCGAGCCGAACCAGTACTCGGCCGAGCATGCTCGATCATCACTAGTGGTTGAGCATCGGTGCATCTCTTCCACTTCTGGGGCAGGGCTAGGTGGATGGTCCTGGGAAACCCTGCTAACAGGGTCATCAAAAGGCAGAAGAGACTGCTGCATGACTTAGGGCTCAAACGGCTTGGCTGATTTGCAAGGGGGTGAGGTGAAAGACCGATGGACATCGGCTGCAGGTGCCAACTGTGGTCTTTCAGCAGGAGACTGGGTGGGAGACAATGTGAAGGAACTGGATCCACTGTCAGCAACCCAATCTACTATCGCCTTTACTTGTTCAGGCCTCTTTATTCATAGAGCAGCATTAGGCCTGACCAAATACCGCTGCAGGTTTTGTCGCCTACTCGCACCTGAGGAAGGGGTTTCACTTGTGTGTGTAGCACGTCCTCTCCCTGCAACAGGAGCTCCACTAGCAGCACCACGACCTGGGCCACATCCCTTATTTGACGCTCTCCTCATAGTTTTCGAATTTAGGATCTTGCCCTAAATGGGTGTTTAATTAATAGTAGAATAGAACGACAGTATGTAGATGGTGTATCTCACAAGGTCTGAACCAGTGTAGGCCTGAATTAAATATTTATTTGCCCAAAATGGCTGTATTTCAAATGGCTGTATTTCAAATGCATGAATCAAATCCCTGTATGTAGAGGGTGTATCTCACACGGTCTGAACCTGTGTAGGCCTGAATTAAATATTTATTTGCCCAAAATGGCTGTATTTCAAATGGCTGTATTTCAAATGCCTGAATCAAACCCCTGTATGTAGAGGGTGTATCTCACACGGTCTGAACTAGTGATGAGCGGCAGGTGCCATATTCGATTTCGACGAAATTCGCGAATATTCGATAGAATATTCGTTTTATATTCGTCGAAATCGAATATTCGTCATTATGCTAGTTATCGCGAATAATATGCGATTTAAAAAAATCGCATATGCGATTTTTTTAATTTTTTTTTTTTTTTTTTTTTAAACTTAAAGGCTACTCTCCTATTGAAATCGCAAATGCGATTAATATAACACGAAATAATCGCATTTGCGATTTCAACGTAATTCTCAAATCCGACAGTACATTCTAGTATATGGAGACGTTACCATGGTGATGGGGACGCTCCATGAGCATGGCATATAGCAGGGATCAGCAACCTTCGGCACTCCAGCTGTGGTGCAACTACAACTCCCAGCATGCACACCTCCATGGCTGTTCTCAGGACTCCCAAAGAAGTGAATGGAGCATGCTGGGAGTCGTAGTTTGACAACAGCTGGAGTGCCGGAGGTTGCTGATCCCTGGAATATAGCATTACTAAGTAAAAATCGCAAATGCGATTATTTCGTGTTATATTAATCGCATTTGCGATTTTTTTTTTTTTTTTTTTTTTTTTTTTACTATGGTTGGCTTCAATGGTAGAATTAGCGAATATGACGAATATATTCGTTATATTCCACAAAACGAATATACGAATGTATTCGTCATATTCCACAAAACGAAGATAACGAAGTATTCTGCATCTCAGTTATATCTACCTATTCATCAACTTCGCTAATTCTAGCAATCATATAGGACAGTTTACTATAGAGACAGCTAAGTATAATTCGCTATGCGATTATATTACTGCTTTTTTTTTATATAAATAGAATAATTATAATACCTGATAATTATTATAATCTATTTATATAAAAAAGCAAAGTAATATAATCGCATAGCGAATTATACTTAGCTGTCTCTATAGTAAACTGTCCTATATGATTGCTAGAATTAGCGAAGTTGATGAATAGGTAGATATAACTGAGATGCAGAATACTTCGTTATCTTCGTTTTGTGGAATATAACGAATATATTCGTATATTCGTTTTGTGGAATATAACGAATATATTCGTCATATTCGCTAATTCTACCATTGAAGCCAACCATAGTAAAAAAAAAAAAAAAAAAAAAAAATCGCAAATGCGATTAATATAACACGAAATAATCGTATTTGCGATTTTAACTTAGTAATGCTATATTCCATGCTCATGGGAACGTCTCCATATACTAGAATGTACTGTCGGATTTGAGAATTACGTTGAAATCGCAAATGCGATTATTTCGTGTTATATTAATCGCAATTGCGATTTCAACGTAATTCTCAAATCCGACAGTACATTCTAGTATATGGAGACGTTCCCATGGAGATGGGGACGCTCCATGAGCACGGAAGGCGGCAGAAGCGGCAACGGGCACTGACTGGAGCAGCCAGGAAGCCAGGAATCCAAAGGACAGGTAAGAACAACTTTAGGGAAGTGGGAAAGGAAAAAATATAACAATAAAAAAATAAAAAAATAAAAAATAAAAAAAACGAATATTCGAAATTGCGAATTTATAGCACTATATTCGAAATATTCGCGAATTAGCGAAGTGCCGATATTCGCGAAAAAAATTCGCGATTCGAATATTCGCGCTCAACACTAGTCTGAACCAGTGTAGGCCTGAATTAAATATTTATTTCCCCAAAATGGCTGTATTTCAAATGGCTGTATTTCAAATGCCTGAATCAAACACTTGTATGTAGAGGGTATATCTCACACGGCCTGAACCAGTGTAGGCCTGAATTAAATATTGTTGCACCAAATGGTGGTATTTCAAATGCCTGAATAAAACCCCTGTATGTAGAGGCTGTATCTCACAGGGCCTGAACCAGTGTAGGCCTGAATTAAATATTTCTTTGCCCAAAATGGCTGTATTTGAAATGGCTGTATTTCAAATGCCTGAATCAAACCCTTGTATGTAGAGGGTGTATCTCACACGGCCTGAACCAGTGTAGGACTGAATTCAATATTGGTGCACCAAATGCCGGTATTTCAAATCTCTGAATCTAACCCAAATGTATTAAGGGTGTATCTCACAATGACATCTGCATCAAAGGGTGCCAACTATTTTTTTTTTGGCCCAAACAAGTGTTTGTTTAACAAATGAATTTGACAGCAGTATATAAGCCTGTAATTTCACACGTACTTATGCTGCAAGGCCTGAAAATAGTGTTTTTTGGTCAAAAAAGTATGTTTTTAAAACCCCAGAAAATGATGGGTTTATTTCTAGCTTAAATTGCACACTGACTAATCCAGATGTTGTAGATTGCCAAGAAAGTTTTTTTTTTTTTGGGTAACAGAATATGAAAGCTGTATATATTAAACTTGAATTTAACACTTGCAGATCAGGAAAATACATTTTTTTGACAAAAAAAAGTGTGTTTTTAAAATCACAGAAAATGATGGGTGTATTTCTAGCTTAAATTGCACACTGCCTAATCCAGATGTTGTAGATTGCCAAAAAAGTGGGTTTTTTTTGTAACAGAATATGAAAGCTGTATATATTAAACTTGAATTTAACACTTGCAGATCAGGAAAATACTGTTTTTTGGCAAAAAAAAATGTGTGTTTTTAAAACCCCAGAAATTGAGGGGTGTGTTTCTAGCTTAAATTGCACACTGACTAATCCAGATGTTGTAGATTGCCCCCAAAAGGTTTTTTTTGGGTAACAGAATATGAAAGCTGTCTATATTAAACTTGAATTTAACACTTGCAGATCAGGAAAATACAGTTTTTTGGCAAAAAAAGTGTGTTTTTAAAACCCCAGAAAATGATGGGTGTATTTCTAGCTTAAATTGCACACTGACTAATCCAGATGTAGACTGCCAAAAAAGTGGGGGTTTTTTTGTAACAGAATATGAAAGCTGTATATATTAAACTTGAATTTAACACTTGCAGATCAGGAAAATACAGTTTTTTGGCAAAAAAGTGTGTTTTTAAAAACCCAGAAAATGATGGGTGTATTTCTAGCTTAAATTGCAAACTGACTAATCCAGATGTTGTAGATTGCCCAAAAAATGTGATTTGCACTGAGCTTGCATAAAATGGCTGCCGCCGCCCACCTAACTAACAGAATTGCAAAAGTTTTTTTTTTGGGGTCAATGAGCTCAGAGCAGGGTAAAACGATTGTACCCTGCACCCACACAACTATTTCTATGTAGATCGTTGAGTTAGATTCTCTCCTATTCTCTCCCTGAAATCACAAGTCCAGCAGCATCCTCTCCTTACACTTGTAACAGCAGAGTGACGTGCAGCGCTACGTGACTCAAGCTTATATAGAGGCTGGGTCACATGCTGCTCTGGCCAATCACAGCCATGCCATTAGTAGGCATGGCTGTGATGGATTCTAAGGTCAGAGAGTTAACCGCTTGCTGATTGGCTACTCTGCAGCTTTTCAAAAAGCGCCAAGAAAGCACAGAAAACCGAATATGAAACAAACTTTTAATAAAATGTTCGGATTTGGGTCCAGGGTCCAAAAATCCTAAAGTTCGGTACGAACCCGAACTTTACAGTTCGGGTTCGCTCAACCCTACTCATCACGTTTTCTTGAAACAAAATCCATAAAAAAAAAATCTTGATGCATAACATTTAATTTAGTTTACATAACATGTCTCATAAAGCCTGTGTGTTAAATTTACCACATCCGTATTTTATTCTTGTTACAGATATCTTACACTCCAGCTGAGTAAATCCGTACAGCGTCTCCCAAAAATCAAGTAAATCCGAAGGTGTTGTAAATATATAGCTCCCAATCCTCTTCAGGATCCAGGATTTCCGGAAGAGGGTAAAAACGGTCAACTTTATTGATGGCCACTGCTCAGCCTTTTATCAAGTCCTCCGGCAAGGGTTACTCATACGGAGCCCTTGTGGGGAACAGGCACACAAAATACAATAACCAATCAATATAGAGTAAGATATAACACACTCCCACATGAACAGTAATATCTCTCCTCTCTATCCTGGAGATAATTGGATAAAGGGGCCAGACATATTTGCGGTCAATAACTAAGACCATTGTGTTTGCTAAATGTATCATAGGCAATATCCATTGTGTTTGTGGATTGTGTCACGGGCAATATCCATTGTGTTCGTTAATGTCCATTGTGTTCGCTAACTGTGTCACAGGCAGATAACGTGGTTTTTGTATATTTAAAGTGCGAAATAGGGTTAACTACATGACGAAATACAAGAGTCTGGACATCCATAAAACAGGGGTTTTGTCACTTTCTTTTTTACAAATCATTACTTAATGCCGGTTTTGACATGTATAAAATCATCCGGTTACATCATACATCTCTCCCTTGCTGTGATTGTATACATATATAGAGTAAAACACACAGCGTGGGACCTATGTATGACGTCACCGGATGATTTCATACATTTCACACACACAAAAATATATATATACGTCTCATTGTTTATATATACATCAACAGCAAACCTCTTTCAGTATTCTGGTGAAAGGACCCTTACATTACATACATCCCCCTCGCAATTTGCATGGGATTACAGAGTATATATAACATATATATATATATATATATATATATATATATATAGACAGTATAGACCAAAAGTTTGGACACACCTTCTAATTCAAAGAGTTTTCTTTATTTTCATGACTATGAAAATTGTAGATTCACACTGAAGGTATCAAAACTATGAATTAACACATGTGGAATTATATACATAACAAAAACGTGTGAAACAACTGAAAATATGTCATATTCTAGGTTCTTCAAAGTAGCCACCTTTTGCTTTGATTACTGCTTTGCACACTCTTGGCATTCTCTTGATGAGCTTCAAGAGGTAGTCACCTGAAATGGTCTTCCCACAGTCTTGAAGGATTTCCTAGAGATGCTTAGCACTTGTTGGCCCTTTTGCCTTCACTCTGCGGTCCAGCTCACCCCAAACCATCTTGATTGGGTTCAGGTCCGGTGACTGTGGAGGCCAGGCCATCTGGCGCAGCACCTCATCACTCTCCTTCATGGTCAAATAGCCCTTACACGGCCTGGAGGTCTGTTTGGGGTCATTGTCCTGTTGAAAAATAAATGATGGTCCAACTAAACGCAAACCGGATGGAATAGCATGCCGCTGCAAGATGCTATGGTAGCCATGCTGGTTCACAACTGATGGTCCCAACCCCATTTATAAGGCAAGAAATCTGTTATTAAACCTGACAGGGCACACCTGTGAAGTGAAAACCATTTCAGGTGACTACCTCTTGAAGCTCACCAAGAGAATGCCAAGAGTGTGCAAAGCAGTAATCAAAGCAAAAGGTGGCTACTTTGAAGAACCTAGAATATGACATATTTTCAGTTGTTTCACACTTTTTTGTTATGTATATAATTCCACATGTGTTAATTCATAGTTTTGATGCCTTCAGTGTGAATCTACTATTTTCATAGTCATGAAAATAAAGAAAACTCTTTGAATGAGAAGGTGTGTCCAAACTTTTGGTCTGTACTGTAATATATATGTACACACACACACCAGTAAATTCACCTCATAAACCAATAATTCAATGCTATATGAGAGGTTAAGATTGTAATAGGGGGAAGGTATGGGAGATCAGACATTAGTGATGTAAACTGTTGATTTTACATGGAACTCTAACATTAGCTGCTGAATAGACCTGCGATAAACTGTGGATAGAATTTAACCATCATGTCCGCTCACCGGTCACCACCTATCGGCAAGCGAGTTTAACCCCCCTTCTAATAAGTGACTGTGACAACTAAGTCAACAGGGAGGGAGGGCGGGCAGGCTGCAGATCATGAATATGTGGCTTGGCAGACAGTATAACGCTGGCAGCCACCAAAAGTAACTTACCCAACATAACACCATCCAATAACCCCGTATCTAATTGTAGAACTGTTGTTTAGTTCCCCAAACCATCAATTCCCCAGCCACAATACCCTATAGCACATCCTCCTAAAAAATTCCTGTGTTTGCTTATCTTACCTTGTAACTTTGACTAGTTCTACCCATCTATAACACTGTTTTTGGCATATTATAAAACCTCAAATTGAGGACAATACACCATGTGTATAATCATAATCCCAAGCAGATCAATACATCTCAGAATTTCTTGATCTATTACTTTCTTATGAATTCTGAGTTTTTGGTCTAAATTCCTAACATTGTGTGATTATTTAAAGAGCTTCCCGTTCCATCGACAAAACGACGAAGACCCAAAAGACCTGTTCTGAATGTGGTGCAGGTGTCGATGGACGAAGAGTCGGAGGAGCAGTTGGAGGGAGAGCAGGCCGGACCCTCTGCAAATGTCTTGGCCACTTCCCCCCCTGATGTCTGCACTTCCCCCCCTGAAGAGTCGGAGGAGCAGTCAGAGGGAGAGCAGGCCGGACCCTCTGCAAATGTCTTGGCCACTTCCCCCCCCCCCCCCGATGTCTGCAGTTCCCCCACTGATGTCTGCACTTCCCCCATTGATGTATGCACAATGGTGGAAGTCGAGGCAGAGGAGGCCAGACCTTCTTATCCACTAGAATCTATCCATCCAGGTCAAGAAGAAGAGGGGGAGGAAGGAGAGGTGGTCTAAACCCCCCACCACAAGGGTAAAAATGTGCACACATCAAAATAAATCTGTATAAATAAGATGTTCATATGCATCACATGTGTCACGGATGAAGTTGCAGATAGCTGGAACTAATAAATAAAAGACCGACTGGCTTGATCCCAAACTAAGGCGCATATAGGTGAGCCCTATAAAACCCTAAGAGCTCTCCCTGACTGCTATGCACATGCAAGGGTCTCAATGGTAGACGATTGCATGCCCACGTACCTAAGGCTGTGTGACACCTGAAAACCCTATAATAGTGAGGGGACACGACCACCGGCTCCCTGCACTTAATACGGACGGAGTCAGGGTCACCTAGAATCAAGCCAGCAAGGAAACACAATAAAGGAAAATACTTATCTGAGCAACCAGCAGCAGCAGCCTCCAACAGTGAACACTTCATCTAGGAAGTAGTATAAACTGCAAAGTGAGGCAGTATGGGAGGGAATATAAAGGAAGACGATTGGTCTAAATAAGTGACACCTGGCAGAAGGAAAGGAGATGACAAAGTGAAACCAAAACAAAGAACGTCATACAAGAGGTAGAGAAGAACATCTGCCAGACCTTCTCACAGAACTGGCGGTGACAGTACCCCTCCCTCTACGGGTGGACTCCGGACACTGAGAGCCCACCTTCTCAGGATGAGACCTATGGAAATCCCTGATGAGACGAGTGGCCTTAATGTCCGCCACTGGGACCCACGTCCTCTCCTCAGGACCATAACCCTCCCAATGAATAAGGGACTGAAGAGAACCGCGGATAATGTGATAATCCACAATCCTAGAGACCTAAAATTCAAGATTACCATCAACAAAAATCGGAGGAGGAGGCAAAGAGGAGGGTACAGTGGGTTGGACATAAGGTTTTAATAGGGACCTGTAAAAAACATTATGGCTCTTCCAAGTCTGAGGAAGATCAAGACGGAAGGCAACGGGATTGATGACGGACAAGATCTTGTAAGGCCCAATAAACTTAGGACCCAACTTCCAAGAGGGAACCTTCAGTTTGATATTCTTTGTAGACAACCACACCAGATCACCCACATTCAGGTCCAGGCCAGGCACACGTCTCTTATTCGCCACACGCTTATATCTCTCACTCATCCTCTTCAGATTACCCTGAATCTTTTGCCAAATAAATGACAAAGACGAGGAAACTCTCTCCTCATCAGGTAAACCAGAAGACCCCTCTCCAGAGAATGTCCCAAACTGTGGATGAAACCCATATGCACCAAACAATGGTGACTTATCAGAGGACTCCAGGCAACGGTTATTTAAAGCAAACTCAGCAAGGGACAAAAAAGAATACCAATCATCCTGATTCTCCGCCACAAAACAGCGAAGATATGTCTCCAGATTCTGATTGACGCGTTCGGTCTGACCATTCTACTGTGGGTGAAAAGCAGAAGAGAACGGCAACCGAACCCCCAAGCGAGAACAGAAGGCCTTCCAGAATCTGGTAACAAATTGTGTGCCCCTATCAGAAACGATGTCTGAAGGAATGCCATGCAATTTAACAATGCGATCAACAAACGCTTGCGCCAGCGTCTTAGCATTGGGTAACCCAGGAAAGGGAATGAAATGCGCCATTTTGCTAAAACGGTCCACTACTACCAGAATCACAGTCTTCCCCGAGGAACGAGGCAGGTCCGTAATGAAGTCCATGGACAGATGCGTCCAAGGACGGGAAGGAATGGGTGATGGGAAGAGAGAACCCGATGGCCGTAATTGAGGGACCTTGGCACAAGCGCAGGTCTCGCAGGCTGCCACAAAACCCTTAACCGTCTTATGAAGAGCCGGCCACCAGAATCTCCAAGCAATGAGATCCACTGTGGCTCTACTCCCCGGGTGCCCAGCAAGGACAGTATCGTGGTGCTCCTTAAAAACCATGTGTTGTAAAGCGAGAGGCACAAACAACCTCCCAGGAGGACAAAGATCAGGAGCCTCTGCCTGGGCAGCCTGAACCTCTGCCTCCAAATCAGGATAAAGAGCAGAGACGACCACCCCTTCAGCCAAAATGGGACCCGGGTCTTCAAAGTTCCCCCCTCCCGGAAAACAACGTGACAGGGGCATCCGCCTTCACATTTTTAACCCCAGGGCGGAATGTAACAACAAAATTAAACCTAGAAAAGAACAAAGAACATCTGGCCTGTCTTGGGTTCAGACGATTGGCCGATTCCAAGTAGGCCAGATTCTTATGGTCAGTAAACACGGTAATAGGGTGTCTGGTTCCCTCTAACCAATGGTGCCATTCCTCAAAAGCTAATTTGATGGCCAACAACTCCCTATCTCCCACATCGTAATTTCTCTCTGCAGAGGAGAGTTTCCTTGAGAAAAAGTTACACGGCCGCCATTTGGCAGGAGAGGGACCCTGAGATAAGACCGCACCCACACCCACCTCAGAAGCATCCACCTCAACAATAAAAGGTAGAGAGACATCAGGTTGTACCAAAATGGGAGCGGAAGCAAAACTCTCTTTAAACTAGAAAAGGCTTTAGGCGAATCTACCGATTACAAGGAAAATCAACCCCTTTTTAGTCATATCAGTGAGTGGCTTAACAACAGAGGAATAATTCAAAATGAACTTTCTGTAATAATTAGCAAAACCTAAAAAGCGCATCAGCGCCTTCTGATTCTCAGGAAGCTCCCAATCAAGCACAGGGCGGACCTTTTAATGGTCCATCCGAAAACCAGAAGCGGAGAGAAGAAAACCAAGAAATTGAATCTCCGGAGCCGCAAACACACATTTTTCCAGTTTAGCGTACAATTTATTGTAAGACCTGACATAGGTGGTCCCGATGAGTTATGAAATCAGGAGAAAAAATCAAAATGTCATCGATATACACCAGTACAAATTTCCCCATTAAATGATAAAAAATGCTGTTCACAAAATGTTAGAAGACAGCACCTTTCATCAAACCAAAGGGCATAATCAAATTCTCGAAATGACCCTCAGGGGTATTGAAGGCCGTCTTCCATTTGTCGCCTTCCCTGACTAGGTTGTATGCCCCTCTTAAATCCAACTTAGAAAAAACTTTAGCCCCAACAATCTGGTTAAACAGGTCCGGGATCAGAGGAAGCGGATATGGGTCATAAATCATGATACGGTTCAGCTCCCTGAAATCCAGACAAGGTCTTAAAGAAGCATCTTTTTTCTTAACAAAAAACAAACAAACAGCGGCAACAGGTGACTTTGAGGGACGGATGTGTCCCTTTCTCAGGCTCTCAAAGATATAAAAACGAATAGCGACTCTTTCAGTTTGGGAAAGATTGTATAATCGTGATTTTGGCAGCTTGGCGCCTGGGATGAGATTAATAGAGCAGTCGTGATCCCGGTGAAGGGGCAACTCCAGGACACCACTCTCGGAAAACACATCAGAAAATTCAGAGAGAAAAGATGGCACAGTCTTGGTAGAAACCTCTGCAAGAGACGACGTGAGGCAATTCTCTCTGCAAAACTCACTCCAACCATTTATTTGCCTTGCTTGCCAATCAATGGTGGGGTTATGATTAGTGAGCCATGGTAGCCCCAACACTAGAGGAGTAGGTAATCCGCTTAAGATGAAACATGACACATCCTCAATATGAGCGTCACCCACAGTCAAACGGATATTGTGAACTATGCCCTTCAACGATCTTTGAGAAAGTGGAGCGGAATCGATAGCAGAAACAGGTATATCCTTTTCCAAAGTACACACCTGGAAAAGATGCTGTCACAGTCATTACCTCTGGCTGTGACTTTCTGTCTATGCTCTCGCTGCAGCTCCGTTACTGTGTGTTTGTAGTTCTTTATGGGTTAACTCCCCTGTGTGCCTATTAGGAGTTAATCCTCTATGTGTGCTCCATGGGTGTGGCCTCTCTGCTGCACTCATGGAACCTGTATATAAGGCCGAATGCACACGGCCGTGTTTCACGGCCGTGAGCGGTCCATGGAACCATGGGCTGGATTCCTGCCGAGAGCAGGAGCGCACGGCGTCATTGGTTGCTATGACGCCGTGCACCGTCTGCTGCTGCCGCAGTACAATAATACACTGGTATGATCTATAAACAATATTATTGCTGTCTAGAAAACGGGAACTAGAAGCAAACGGCAAACCTTCAATTTCTGCATCAACCTTGCCAATAGTAGCAAATGGAAAGTTTTTAGAGGTTTTTGTTTTGTTTTGTTTTTATTACCCTCAGAAAACTCCATGAATCTCTTTGAGGGGCAAACATTAGCCAAATGATTTATACCCCCACAACAGAAATAAACCCTCCTCTGAGACCTGAATCCTCTACTATCAGAGGCAAGCAAACCCAGCTGCATGGCCTCCTCCTCAGAGGAGATTGAGACAGACTGAGACCCCTGCGCACTGAATGAGATAGCCCCACTGTCCTTGAGCTGAATATGACAGGAAAGAGTAGTCTCCTCTCTCTCTCTAAGACGCCTGTCAATACGAACAGCTAGAGACATGGCAGACTCTAACGATGCTGGTCTCTCATAAAAAGCAAATGCATCTTTCAATCTTTCCAAAAGACCATGGCAAAATTGACTTCGGAGTGCAGCATTATTCCAACCAGTATCAGCTGCCCATCTCCGAAATTCAGAACAATATATCTCTGCGGACTGTTTACCCTGGCATAAAAGACGCAGTTTAGATTCAGCCAGAGCAATACGATCCGGGTCACCATATATCTTCCCCAGGGCTACAAAAAATTCATCCACCAATCGGAGGGGCCGTGCCCCCACCGGCAGCAAAAAGGCCCAAGACTGAGCGTTATCCCTGAGCAGCGAGATGATGATCCCCACCCTCTGCTCCTCAGAGGAATGGGGAAGTAGGCGAAAATTGAGTTTGCAAGCCTCTCTAAAGTTAATAAAATTCTCACTACCCCCAGAGAACGTATCCAGAAGCAAGATCTTAGGCTCGGAACAAACTCCATGAACGCCAGCAGAACCGGTCACCTGAATCCGAGACACAGTTTTACGGAGATCTGCTACCTCCAGCGAAAGACCTTGCATGCGGTCATTCAAGGCTGAAACCGGATCAATGCTTAAGACGGTTAGAATTAGGGTACACCCCAAAACATTGGGAAATATAACCTGTGATAACCCCCTCCAGTCATGCGAAACACACGTTCAGACAATCCACTAACTGCAGGGCCGGCCAGCACCTCCAAGGGATAAAGGTCAAGCTCAGGCCATGTGCCCAATTTGGAGTCCCAGAAGTTGCAGGGGCTGACCCCTGTCAGTCAGTTCGTGTAGGCGTGTGCACACTTACTGCCCCACCATGTCGCACATCCCCGTGATTTTCACGATCCAATTTGATATCTGCTCTATCAACTTTCGATGTTCTTTTCTGCGCCTACCATGGTGATCACGGGTGGCGGGGAATCAGGGTTCCACGCTGGAGAGGGAGTGTGAGTAAAAGAGACCACATCCAAGGAAGGATTCATTTTTTCAAATTTAAAATTATAGAGTTGAAATATGGGAGAAATTATTAAAGCATAAAAGTGTGACAACTTTTTAAAGTTTAAGCATTGAATGAAAGGATGTGGCGCGCATTAATTACTGAAGAATTTATAAAATTTTATTCCCTGTCACCTATGCAGAGCAGGGGTTTATTTACATCTAAAATTGTATAATGTCAACCCAAGAATGTAACAGAAAAATTTGTGAAATTTATTAACCTGTCTACTTGGTAGAGCAGGCGTATATGACAGAAAAAAATTGTTTATTGTCACCCGAAAATGTTCAAGAAAAATTATTGAAATTTATTAAGCTGTCAACTAGGTAGAGGAGGGGTATATTACACCCACAAATTGGTGATTGGTGAATTTCACCCAAAAATGTAAAAGACAATTTTATTTATTTTAACCTTTCTACTAGGTATAGCAGTGGTACTATACACCCAAAAATTTGTGAATTACACCCGAAAATGTAAATGACAAAGTAGTGAAATGACATAAAATAAAATACTTACAAATAAAAAAGATTAAATTGGATTTATGAGGTGGAGTTCCATATGGAGTAGGAGTTTGAGGAGTTGGTGGACATAGCGGTGTAGGTGGAAGCGGCGGTGGAGGAGGACTAGGTAGCCAACACAGGTTTTTGGTTTTAATTTTATTTCTTAAAATTTGGGTACACTCTAAAAGAGTTTTAAATATCCAAAATACAAGAATGAGCAATTGTGCTGCAGTATAACAATGGATGGTTAGTGCCAGTATACATGTCTATTCAGGTACGGACAAGTCCTGAGTGATCCTTGCCTGGTTCATTTTAATGAACGTGAGCTTGTCCACATTGGCTGTGGACAGGGGCTGCGCTTGCCTGTGGTGACTCCACCTGCCATGCTAAACACACATTCAGATAATACACTGGCTGAAGGGCAGACCAGCACCTCCAAGGCGTAAAGGGCAAGCTCAGGCCATGTGCACAATTTGGAGACCCAGAAGTTGAAGGGGGCAGACCCGTCATTCAGTACGTGTAGGTGTGTGCACACATACTGCTCCACCATGTTGGTGAAATGTTGCCTCCTGCTAAGATGTGCCATATCAGCTGGTGGTGCTGGTTGTTGTGGTGTGCTGACAAAGCTTTTCCACATTTCGGCCATGCTAACCCTGCCTTCTGAGGTGCTGGCGGTGCCCCAGCTGCATTGGCGACCTCTGCCTCTGCCTTCGCCTGTGCTTCCACTGTGCACCCGATGCCAGGTGGAAATTCCACCAGCAGCGCGTCTACCAGGATGCGCTTGTACTCGCGCATCTTACGTTCACGCTCCAGTTTAGGAATTAAGGACGGTACGTTGTACTTGTAACGGGGATCCAGCAGCGTGGCCACCCAGTAATCAGCACACATTAGAATGTGGGCAACTCGACGGTTATTGCGGAGACACTGCAGCATGTAATCGCTCATGTGTGGCAGGCAACAAAAAGCTGTCCTCTGTGGGAGGTGTATCGTCTGTGTCCTCTGTATCCCCCCAGCCACGCACCGGTGATGGCTATAAGCTGGTCTGGGTGCCACCCTGCTGTGAACATGGTTCCTCCTCCTCATCCTCCACCTCCTCATCCTCCAGAACTGTGCCCTGGCTGGACAGTTGTGTGCCTGGCGTTTGTGGGTGCAGGAACCCACCCTCGGAGCCACTTGGGAATGACTTGTTGGAAACCCTATGAAATTATTCCTCTTCCTCCTCCTCCTCCTCTTGTGCCACATCCTCT